>NC_048415.1:9820503-9854623 GCF_013103735.1 Etheostoma cragini | reverse complement strand
GGGGAATAAAAAAAAAAAAGTCTA
The DNA here is from genome assembly GCF_013103735.1 of Etheostoma cragini. Lineage (NCBI taxonomy): Eukaryota > Metazoa > Chordata > Actinopteri > Perciformes > Percidae > Etheostoma > Etheostoma cragini. Next base: position 9,854,599 of record NC_048415.1, on the reverse strand, counting down.
ATCAACCAAAACTTTCGCGACCCCCATGCAGTACATCCACGGACCCCCTAGGGGTCGCGGACCCCCTGTTGAAGACCTCTGGCGTAGAATACATTCAAAGTGAAGTGAGGTGACAATATACAAGAGTGATGAAGAACAGGTGCAGGATGAAAATGGTAAAAATAGAAAGTGAGTATTAAAGAAGTGAAGAAGGGGACAGAGGGGGAGATTGATACTTGTTGTGTGAGGTTTCTCACCCGCCCTTTGCCTGTCCTGGTCATCTGCTGCCATATGCTTGACATGACTTTAACAGAAAGATAAAGACATCATATTGGCATCCTGCCTCTGTGTCTCCCGACAACCCTACCTCCTGTCTGTCTCCATCAGTTTCTCATGTCTTCTCTCTATCTTTTTGCCACATTCTCTTTTGTTATTTCCTGCTTTTAGTTATACCTAAAACTCTCTTCTTGTGTATGCTTCCCCTCCATTCTCCCCCTCTTCTTGATCACATTTCCTATTCAACCATTCTTCTAAATCCCATTTCATTTTGTGTTGTCCTACTTGCACTTGCTTTCTAAATTCTTCTGTGGCTTTTCAACGGTCTCAAACTTACATTCCATCTTTTAAAATCTTTATTCTGGAAACTTCTTTTGCAATAAGATTGCAAGCAACATTTAAACAAATTGCAGTTTTGCATAGTTGGGCTAAATGAGGATCAACAGCATCAGATCTTCATGAGTTTGGACAATAATGCATAAATTACCCAAGTAATGTAATTTTGACAGTTGTAAAAAACAAACAGATACACTAACTAAATAGCACTTACTTAAGAAAAAGCTAAAGTCATTTGTCTGCATGAAATAATTACAGATGAAGTCTGTCAGCAAAGCGGTACAACCTTAAAACACATGCAACTGCAATTTTAGATTTTAAACACTTATATCTTGCTTTCATTTGGAGGTTCAAGCATGCAAAATGTCATACCACAAATCAAGGCTATACCGGCAAAGGATTTCAGACCGGGAATCAAATGATAAATCACTGTTTTTTATTGAAAAGAAATGTCATTTGTATACTGTTATGTATAATTATTGTACACATTTTATTTTCTACCCAATAGCCTTTTCTCAGAACTCTGACTTTTGTAGATCATCATGAAGCTGGGTAATTTTTGCACTCATGGTAGAGTCCAATTAAACTGAGAAGTTGGGCTTCTATGTATCTTCAGTGCGATCTACCAGTAACAGGATTAAAACAAAATGCAAGTCATCAGCTGCAGCAGGATCTTTTATTTTAGGATTTATTCCTTAACATATTTATTCATTTATTTATGCAAACCTCAGGCTCTGCAGCGCTTTTAAAAGTCAGTGTTTTAAGGGATTTGAAAATGTCAGAGTAGTGTGGACACTAGGTGTAAATGTAGCAAAGGTTTTAAAAAGAAAATGAGTTAGTGTGGATGTGGCCTATTTCTCTCTTTCCTGCCTTCACTCTTGCCTGGCTTTCAAACTTGTCTAGTGGGAGACCGGAGTGCTCTTTGGTGGCGCCTCATTTCCATTTTGATTTCTCTTTGCCTTTGTAGTGGTTCATCAGCTCCCTGTCTCGCAGCCTCACCACCCCTCGACCTCTGTCTCTATTGACTCCCCCTGGCTTTCATCTCTCCCCTTACTTCATTCTGTTCTCACGGCTTATTTATCTATTGGCTTGTTTGTACAGACGGTCACTGACCCATTAACCATACCAAACAGCGCCTTGTCTCATCTCTGTCAAGATAAGAGAACATGGCTCTGATGTCTATAGAGGCTGATACACATTATATGTGAGCTTGCTTGTCTTCCAGTATCTTATTAGTAATGTAATGTTCTGTACAGAGACTTGCCTTTCTGCAACTGAAAAGTGATGGCAATTCTGATGGAGGTACTTATTTTAGTGCCAAATTTGTTAACATACATATATGAGATGATGAATGGGACTGAGGGAGGGGGCAAAAGCTTGCAGAGAGTTAGAAGGTCAGCAAAGCTGATTAATGTCCACCAGGAGATAATAAGCCTTGCATTCTTAAACTTCGTCTAAATCTTTCAGATATTTGTGTTGGAAGCAGAAATGAAATTGACATGCCGAGGGAAAAAAGCATTTTTGGCACTGTGTCAGACAGCAGAATCAAAAGCCATGAGACAAGTAGAAGAGTCACAACAAGACAACACTAAAGGTAGTAAAAAGTAGACGCTGCAGTGTATACTGTAGGTAATAACAGAACAAGATAGACAGGGGTAGGACTTATGTGACAATGAGCACATGATCCTTAGAAGACTCAGTTTCTCCTCCTTGTGCAAACTACACTTCTATCCTAACTCTCAGAGGGCTTACACAGTTGTCACACATTAGATGTGGCTTGACGTGTCTCGATTGGGGTGTTGATTAGTCTAGATCTCCGCATCTTGTCAGGGTTTTGTTCGCGAAGCCTTTATAATTTAGCTCCAATTTGTTGGAAAATAAAGCCAATACACTGAGCTTGAAGGAAATCCTATTGGGACAAATACACAATTCTCATGGGTGGATTACTTTTAAATGCACACTAACGGCTACCACCTATTTTAAAAAGAATTATTGGAACGTATAGATAAAGCCTATGATATTTTCATTGATAGGCTCCTATTAGGCCTCGTTACATCCAGAACTATATTTTCTGTTGATGTTGTTGCATTCAAGTGTAGATTATGCTGTTGCCTGACACATGGTATGAAATGCCTGTCCACTGACTTAAAGGATTATTGGCTCGGATAAAGGCTATTGGTTTAGACATGCAACCAAAAACAGGTTTTGGAACACTCTTCACTTTCTGTTTAATTGTAAACATTTAGGTATCTATTAGTCTTATTCTGCACAGCTTTACTCCTTTTGAAGAATAAATGCAAAGTAGTTGACAATTTTTTTGTAAAATGAAACAGACCTCAGCTGTTACCTTTTTTACTGATGTTGATATTCTGTGTTAAAGTTGAAAGAAAATCCTACTTTTGAGAGCAGGGTCTCCCCACAACAATTACCATGGTTGTGCAGGTGCTCTTGAGCAATTATTGCAGCCTGTTGACTTTGGTCAAGGTCGAGGTCAAAGTTTATTTATATAGCATATTTAAAAACAGTCACTACTGCCCCAAAGTGCTGTATAAATATCAATAACAACATAAGATATAAGCATAATAAATAACAGAATATGCCAAAAACAAGAAAAACAGACAACAGATAAAACTTTACTCAAAGCAATAACAACAATAAAATGTCACAGCTCAGCTGATGTTAAAAACCAGTGCAAAAAGATGAGTTTTTAAAAGTGATTTAAAACTCTTAATAGAGGTAGCTGCTCTTCCTCTGTTGAGACGAAGAAAGTTCCAGAGCGTAGGACCTGCTACTGAAAAAACTCTGTCCCCTCTGGTTTTCAGTCTGGATCTGGGACAATCTAAAAGCAACTGGTCAGTGGACCTAAGTGCTCTGACTGGAGTGGGCAAAATCAGCATATCAGATAAATATGATGGTACCAGCCCATTAGGAGATTTAAAAAACAAACAATAAGATCTTAAAATAAAACTTAAAACAATCAGATTCATTTTGAATGGATATTGTAATGTGGCCGGTAGTAGGAAATCACACTGATATATTAAGCAGCTCTGAGGTGTTTGGAGGTGCACAAACTGCACATTCATTAAATGTTCTCAATTTCAACTCATTGAAAAAAATGAGTCACATACTACTGCTAGTTGTACGTATAATCAGCTCAGGATTGGTATCAAAAACAAACAGATTTCAATCACTGCTAGTTCCTTTCATCTGCTAATGACAGAATCAAGGTCTTTAACAAGTGGCAGCAATTTTATGGGTTCCTTCAATTTATTTTCATATGTGCAGCTATAATACACTTATACAATCATCTCACAGACCTTTTAATTACTGAATATTGTTCATGCTTTTGGATCAATGGTCACATATACTTGTTATGTGAAAGGTAACGATGATAAGTAACAATGTCGGTTGATAGGAAATGGGATTAAATGTGTTGAATACATTTGACTAATTTTTTAAAAATACATATAATGTTGATGGAAAAATAGATTCAGATGTTCATATTCAAAAGTCATATCAATAGCCTACATATTTCTGAAAAAACTGCTAAGCAACTACCTGGTTTCTACAGATCAGTACATGATTTGTAACCCTTGCTGTCCTTTGTGCGAACCACAAACCTTGTCACCCATTTGTCTTCCACATGAATCAGATTGGAAATGTTGGCAGGGCACTGGAATCAAATCAAATTAAAACTACTAAAAACTCTCCAAAAGTGCATTTTTTAAATCTCTATCTCTACTGTAATTTTTTAAATGCCATTGTGCTGGTACAATGATTACTTCTGCTGCACTCTGTCTTCAATCCCTGATTTCCTTTTGAGCTATTAAATATAATTGAAAAAAATCCCACAAACTGCAGATCTAATTCAAATAAACAAAATGGGAAGAGAAACGATTCAGAGCACCAGACGTGTCCTAAAGACAAAGCACTGCACAATTGGGAGTATCTCACATTTTCTAAAACCCATAGAGGAGTCAGAGATATAAACAAAACTGAAACTATCTTGCCACCATCTACTGTCTTCTCTCTCAGACCCTCATCTCCGTCCCTCTTTCTTTCTTCCTCTGCGGCTCTATACATTTGTTTTTGTCTCCACAACCTGAATATATTACAGTTGAGGACTTGTACCACATGTCTGGATGAGAAAAAACCTGTAAATGATAAAATATTGTGGCTTCTACACCTATAATGGATTCAGCCTGGGTTTGTGGAGTCCCAATATACATCATCAACAATGCAGGGCGCTGATGAGCTGTAACAATGAGGAAGAGCAAGACCAAAAGGGCCTTGGCAGAAGAGGAAGGAGGAGAAAAAGATGGTGGTGTACAGGGAGACAGGGGGGAAGAAGGAGGATAGAAGGAGGACTGCAAATGGCCTGGAAAAGAATCTGTTAGTCTCCTACTCCTGGAGGACTAGGGACTCCTTCGACGATGGATAAGAAAACATTAGCTGCTGTGGTGATACATCTTTAATAGCACTTTATGGGCCCTGTCTTGAGCTAAAACAATTGAGCCATTCTAGCGGGGACTGGGTAATATACCACAAAAAGAAGATGAGAGTCAGTGCGTGTGTATGCATGTGTGGCAACAGTGGAGAAGATGGGGGCAAACGCTTGCAAAAGAAAAAGATGATTTGGCGCAGACGTTAACGTGATTAAAACGTTGTTTCGGTTGCAGGAGAAGTGTCGTTATTCAGAGATCCATAACTGAAGAACACAAACAGATTGCTTGACTCCCAGCTCATGCAATTTTTCCAAGGCTTGGAAGGAAAAAAACACATGATTTTCATCCAAGGAATCACATGAATAAGATTCAGAATATGACATGTACTATGAATTAATGAACAAATAGTCTTTTATAGTATTCTCTGTTGATGTGTTTCCTCTAGTTCCCAACCTTGATGCATAATAAATAAATTAAAAATGTGTTATTGTTGCATCATGACTTGGCCATGTCCTCTTAATGAATCAAAACATTTTGAGTGTTAAAAAAAACTAATTGGGAAGGGTGACCAATGTAATAAAGACCGTGAATACTCATATTAGAAAAAGCTAATACATTTAAATGATTTTTTTTGTTCCACCAAAACTATAGTACCAGTTGGTAATGTAGCAATATACCATTGCAGAAAAGACAGGACATAACTGAGCAATGACTAAATACAATGACATTTTAAAAAAAATATTTCATTATATTAATAATTTATTATGATTATGTGGTTTAGACTTTGGGAGCTATTCTCCCTATCTCTTCATAGTATTACTGTAAAAAAGCAGTTAATAACTAACAATATAATAATTATTTATTTTTCAGTATCATTTTAAACACTTCTGGTGGCGATGTATTTTATTACAACATACCCTATTCTATACAGCAGAGTTCTGTTAATAATGTGTTGTGGTGTTGAAGCAAAACTGTAAAAAGAGGTCATGTGTTCAAACCGGGATAGCTACATCAGTAAATCTTCTTCTAAAAGAAGGTCAAGAGGTGAATGGGATCAATGCCATTGAATCAAGCCAGAGAACGAGAGGAAGGGTGGGCTGAAATGGAGAGAGCGGCAGCGTCGGCTGGGAGAGGAGGGTAGGTGGGTCACCATTAACCAACAGGACAAGAAGGCCGCTTGGGCCTTCGATTAGCCTCAGCAGCAGTCAATAGTGGTTCGATGGAGCTCTCTGAAAGAGTGACAGTGAGTGGTATTTGTAGGGCAAGAGATGTCATGGAGTGTGTGTGTGTGTGTTTTTGTGTGTGTGTGTGTGTGTGTGTGTGTGTGTGTGTGTGTGTGTGTGTGTGTGTGTGTGTGTGAGATGGGGTGGGTAAGAAAGAAGATCCTCAGGTACATAAAAAGGACATAGAAAGTCAAGCTGTCACAAAGGATGTGTTTTTTTGGACATCTACTCGATTGCTAGAGCCTGCAAGTGCTATACAAGAATAAGACAAGAACCAGAACAAATACAGAATAAGCACCTACAACAGGCAGCAAATACAGTAAGGTCAAACGTAACCAGAGACACAGATGGACAAGGTCATAAAACTAGGTACTGTAGAAACAATAGTTCTTTTATTTTGTTCATACTGTTTTTACCTCTTATTTCAAAAGTTATTGTTAATAAAGGCAGCTGTTTGTCTAATTTAGTTGTTCTTATTGTGTTCTTTCCTACTGCAAAGGCACTTTAAAAGGGCTTCTACATTACCAGAAATGTGCCTGTAGCCATTAAGCTTCTCAGAGGAAAATGAATCAAAGATCTTGGAGTAACAGAAATGTAACCTTCCCCTGTTTTTCTGTAAAATGGGTGGGTAAAGTCTTCCCCACTGATAGTGACACACACATGAAACACTCTTCACAACAAAGTGTACGGTGGAGAGTGAGTTTTGAAAAAGCAGAAATTTCAACAACTGGCCAAGACAGCTGAGTCATTGGGCTTGATCACAGCCCACTTATTCCCACAGAAATACAGTGTGTTATGGGGATTTAACCTTAAGGCTTTACAATTGTTAAACTGATTATAGTTTGGCAACAGGACTGATCAGACCACAGTGAACCTAGTACTTTCTAGTCCAAGCTAGTGAATGTTGACAGCCGGGAGATAAAATGATGCTCTGTGTGTGTGTGTGTGTGTGTCTATGTGTGTGTGTGTGTGTGTTTGCGTGCGTGTACAAAAAACCTGTATATGCGTGGGTTTTCCAAAGAGCAAGAATGGTTTGATCTGAGCGTTTTGGTGTTGTGACACAATCTGCAGAGACCCAAATATTAGCTTTGGTGTAAACAGCAGGAGAGAGGGTGACTGAGGCAATAGACAAAAGAGCTAGACAAAAACATAGAGGATGGGAGTAGGAAGACAAAAGGTGATGTTGTGGACACACTGTATGTTTCCCTGCCAGCAGGAGTACTGTGGCTCAATCTCCTCTCCCTGTACTCTGTGCTCCCTAAGGTCATACAAGCTGGCACCATGCTGCTGGATCTCCTCATTGACAAGGGAAGAATGGAGAGAGGAGAGGGGACACAGATGGGAGGAAAGGTCACAGCAGCATTTATAGTATGACAGCAGCAACATTTCTCTCTAACCCATTTCCATTCAGAGCAATTATTTTAATCGGTGGGTGCAATCCTGAAGTATATCCACAGTTTGGTGAACTCAGTAGCAGTTTCTATTATAGTTCACTTTAGTTGGATTTATGAATAAGAAACAGCTAGTTATAGTTATAGTTAGAGTTAGACTCATGTTTAAGTGAGATCTCTTTCACTGAAAACACAAAAGGAATAAAAGAGGAACATATGGGAGAGGGATGATGTATGGCAGCATTTTGAAAAACGTATTGGTGTACATGCAGCTTCATTTTAGTCGGTGGGAGTTGAAGGCCTTGTCTTCTGTGCACTTAGATATACAGAAGGAGTTGGAGGAGCCGGAATTGTTTCTTAATGGAGCAGTCCAGTAAGCTCTCTGTCTCAACCTACTCAAGCGTGGTCCGTGTCAATATAACACCCACATTGTGGCAATAATACCGCAAACTCTGCTTTAGTTTAATCCAATTATCCAATCTATCCATCTCTTTGCCTATCTACATCTCTACCTACATAGATCTGTCAATTTTGCATATAAGAGAGTTACTGGAAGTGCAGTATAAATTCAAAATGATGTAAATTATAGAAATGCAAAGATGGTTCTTATGGTTACACATGCTTCTAAGTGGAGGCAAGTGAGCAGTTCCAATGCAAATCCGCTCGTTTAACTCTTGTCATTCACTTGAATCACGAATCAACAGCATCATAAAATCACTGTAAATCTAAAATTATTTTTTCTTTGTTTTAAGTTTAAGCATCTTATTCCAAAAAAACATCTATAGTCAAATGAAAGCGAACTGAGCGAAAAAGGAAACTACATTACTTCTATGGTAGATTTTGTACTGGTTGAAAGAAAAAGAAAAGACTCAACACTATATTAGATTACTTGTTGTGTACTGCAGATGGTCTCATGGCTTGCAGACACAGATATGCAATATGAAGTGCCACTTCCTACATCTCCTCCCAGGAGTGCAGCTCTGTGTCTTTTCAGTGTTGGTATGTGATCTACATATTTTTTAGGGCAGGTAGACAGGATGATCATGAATACATACACAGTATATTTACACACTGGTAATGCTTAGATACAGACACACAGTACTTTCTTCTTTGTAAACACAACAGATATTGGGGAAGACAGAACATTATTTTTCCAAGTCCCGGTTTTAGAGATCTGAATCGGATCAGCTTGTTTACTCGCAATCTATTTTCTTTTGATGAAAAAAATATCAATGAACAATAAACAATCTGCACAACATATACTAGTCTACTGGCAAAGAACACCAAGCTTTTTTTTTGTCCTAGAAGAAATAAAAGACTCACAAGAGGCAGAGACACCTTTACATAAGAGCTGCCCTTGTCCAAATCTTTTCCCTAATAGAACTCTGGTATTGGTGCCAGATTTATCTGCATACTGAGAAGGTCTATTGTAAATATAAACACAGACACACGCACACACACTTTCAAGTTCACACAAGTGCATGGACACACACGGGGGTCATCACAGTCCCTTAGAAATAACCAGGAAACGATCTCTTTGTATAGGCAGATGTAATATCCGTTCCTATTTCCTCTGCATGGACAGCAATTACTGATCCTCAGCCAGGCGGTGATAGCAGCTAATATTGCACAGATATGATAATCATTGGCTTATTGGACAGCACATTAGAAGACTGTTTGGACGTCAAGACAGGAGGGACAGATGGGGGAAGTAGAAACAGGACACACACCAATTACTGCACGCAGATGGCCACACACATACAAATACATGCTTTCACACGCACACATCTCCCTCTTTTGCATTGCCCCCTTCATCTCTTTTGCTTTCTTTTACAACCATGTACACACTTCAGCCAAAGTGTACCAAGCACAATATTTAGAGTGACCAGAGTTTCTGTGTAGGTCTCACTCTCTCTTGCTTTCTGTATAAGTTACTGATGAAACTGAAGAGACGGCACAGATAGGGAAATGTTGACGAGGATGTGACGGCATCGAGGCAGAAGAGATAGGGGAGACAAAGAGGAAGATGGTAGAGAGATGAAATCGGGAAGAAATATTGAGAGGCAATAAATCAGCAGATAAGAGAAACAGATGAACAGGATGATTATGTACAAAGTTTATGTAGCTGTGTTTGTGTGAGGGTTTGTGAGGGTGTGCATTTACAGTGGAAATGCTTTCCAGTCCTTCAAACGTGTGCAAAGATACATGTGACTACACATACAGATCTGTGTTTGCAAGTGTTCCACACTTTGCTGTGGAATGATGTACAGTGGATGTACAGTAAAAGTTTGATATGAACAAGTTGAGTGTGTAAACAGTCACACTTGTGTTGTTTATGAATGGATTTCATACTCATTAGGAGCTCTGCAGAGAGCTCTGAACAGCTGCCTTAAGGAGGAAACAGTCATATTTAAGCCTACTCTTAACCCTAGTGGTGCCACGCCATGAGCCCATGCTCCCTCTTCCAAATGCCACCTTAAACAGAAACTGCTGCCTTGATTTGATCTTTTGGGAGAGGACTACTTCCTTTTGGATCAAATACAGTGACACTGAATGTATGGGCTGAAAGCACGTATGGACAACCCAAAAAAAATATTTTGTATTTTATATTTCATCACATAAAAAATCTCTACCCATTTGTGAAGTTGATTTTGGTTCCGCAAGTCAAATTTCCTGTGTCAATCATAGCATCATCTTAATCAAAGTTAGCAGTTACAGAGAGAGAAAGGGAGGATTGGGAATTTCTCAAAATTCCAAAGTGTGGGAAGGGTTTGTTCCAACACACAGTATAACCAAAAGGTTTGGCAAATATGTTGGCCAAATTAAAAGCCAGGCTGTTGATGGCCTAGTCTGGTCCAAGTCTATATCCAAAGCTGAAATATTTTATAGCCATATCTACTAACAAATGATACTAGTTTTCTAATGGTCACATTAAATATTTACCTCTAATTGGCTTCTGTTATAGCATACTGAGAGACCCACTACAAAGTTTATCCAGCGCTCCAAATTGGAATGCAGGGAATAATAAACGTTATGTAAGCTTAGCATGGATAATAGTGTTTAATAATACACAAAGTACGGGTGATGTTTAACATGGGATGATGGTATGTACAATATAAGAAAATCTTTCTTCAATTTAGTATAGAAGGAATGGTACAGTCACAAATAATATTAAATAAAGAACTTTGTGGTGGAATTGTCACTCTGCCTTTCATCAGGGCACTTCAGGTACCTTGCTGAGTATTATCTTGCATCTAAAATGTGTATGTCACCCACTTGATTTTGCCAGAAGGTCCACAAATTAGAAGAGCCATTCTTTAAATCAGTGATATATTCCAGGTTACACTACATGGAAGACATAATCTGAAATCATCTGAAAATCACCTGAAAACCTTGTCCTGTTGCCTCGATATTCTACCAACAGGAGTTTTCGAAAAATTTCAAATTGTTTGGCTTCTGATCTTCTACAGAAGGTAAACACGTCTCTTCTCTCAGGTATCTTCCCACAGGCCCTGAAAACTGCAGTAATCAAGCCACTGTTAAAAAAGCACAAGCTAGACACGTCACTAATGAGCAATTATAGGCCAATATCAAACCTTTCGTTTTTAAATAAAATTATTGAAAAAGCGTTTTTTCAACAACCCATCCTTTTCTTGGCACTAAACAATAGTTTTTCTGTCTTCCAGTCTGGTTTTCGGCAACACCACAGCACCGAGACGGCTCTTGTTAAAGGCTTAAATTACATCCACTTTAACACAGATAGAAGCACAATTTCAGTCTTAGACCTTGATCTCAGTGCTGCATTTTACATGGTCGACCATAACATATTACTAGACCGGCTGGAAAACTGGGTTGGCCTTTCTGGCTCAGTACTAAACTGGTTTGAATCCTACTTAAAGAATAGGGACTACTTTGTGTTTATAGGTAATTATGCATCTGGGCGTACAAATATGACGTGCAGAGTTCCCCAAGGCTCCATCCTGGGGCCTCTTCTGTTTGATACCTACATGCTTCCACTGGCTCATATTATGGAAAACAAAAAAATCAGCTACCATAGCTATGTGGACGACACACAAATATACATAACCTAATCGCCAGGGTACTTTAGTCCAGTACAAAAACTGAGTGTGTTGAACAAATTAGCAACTGGATGTGCCAGAACTTTCTTAAATTAAATTAAGGAAAAACTGAGGTGGTTGTTTTTGGAGCAAAAGGGGAACACTTAAAAGTCACCGCTCAGCTTCAAATTACAATGCTAAAAACAACAGAAATCTTGGTGCAGTCGTGGTCTCAGACCTGAATTTCAACAGCCACATTAAGACAATCACAAAGTCAACCTATTACCACCTTAAGAATATATCAAGGGTTAAAGGATTTATGTGTCAACAGGATTTGGAAAAACTAGTCCATGACGGTGTCTTTACAGGTCTCCCTAAAAAATTTATCAGACAGCTGCAGCTGATTCAGAATGTTGCTGCTCGAGTGCTCACTAAGATCAAGAGAGTGGATCACATCACTCCAGTTCTATAGTCCTTACACTGGCTTCCGGTGCCTCATAAAATTAATTTGAAAAATACTTTTGCTAGTTTGTAAATCACTAAACGGTTTAGTGCCAAAATACACTTCTGATCTGTTACTAAACTATGAATCACCCAGGCCTCTCAGGTTGTCTGGGACAGGTCTGCTTTCTGTCCCCAGACTCAGAACTAAACAGGGGGAGGCAGCTTGAAGTTTTTATACTCCTCATATCTGGAACAAACTGCCAGAAAACTGCAGGTCCGCCGCAACTCTCTGCTCTTTTAAATCAAAGCTGAACCCTTTCTTTTTTATGTTGCCTTTTTTTTAAATGATAGCTCATTTCTTATACTGAAGTTGATTTTTGTAAGGGTAAGATTAGACAGTAATTTGACTGTTCTAAAGAACATTTTCTAAACAATTAAGTGAAAAAAAGGGGAAATCTATCATTTTTATTGGCTGAAACAAATGATGAAGTGAACTGAGTGACTTGGTTCCATTTGGGTTGTTTGAGATTAGGTTGTGGCCATTCTGGGGGTGTTCCTGAACAGGAAACAAATATATGTCTGAGATTTTATGGTCAAACCTAAAGGAAAAAGTTGGAGGTTAAGGATCTTGCAAAGTTTGCCATGATTAAACTAAGCCTTATAGTGATGATTATATTGTAGTGTAAAGAGAAGTACTTCCACTCTTGATTATGGGTAACCAGAGCACACAGTCCCATGATCCTGCGGGGCCCTTGGTAGATGGATGAGATGGTAAAGACATGTGGTTCTGCCTGTATAGAATGCCTACAGTATTGGTAAACAAAGTTTGGGTTGTTAGTTGATGGTTATTGCGCTCCGACAACGTGTGTGGAGCAGTGGCTTGTGCTCTGTCCCATACTAGCAGCCGGAAATCTGCTATTTTATTTGCTATATATTTGTTCAACTGTTTTAAATGTTCTTTAATGTTTAATTTCTAATTACTGCAATGTAACTTTTATTTTTTTAACCTTTTTTATGTAAAGCACTTTGAGTTGCCCTGTTGCTGAAATGTGCTGTACAAATAAAGCTGCCTTGCCTTGCCTACATACACAGCTGCACTCTTGGTGGTAATGCTGGAGTTTGTGTTTCATTACAGATGGTTGTGGACTCTATCAATTATTCAAATATATGTAAAATGTTAATTGTTCACCTATTCATTTATGTTTTTTTTAACTTTCTTTGGTCTTGCGTAGTCTGGTCATCCTGGGAAATTACAAACAGTACTGATTCAGTATTGAAGAACTACTAACTAACCAATGGGTGACTGACATGCTGGAGTGGTAAAACATTTGTGTGTGTGTGTGTGTGTGTGTGTGTGTGTGTGTGTGTGTGTGTGTGTGTGTGTGTGTGTGTGTGTGTGTGTGTGTGTGTGTGTGTATTTTAATGCCTTTTAAGACCTTTTCTCTCCTACACGGCACAGCCTGTTTGCACAGTTTCCTAGTGCAATTTTTACATTCAGTACAACTGCCTGGCTAAATAAAGGTTTAATTGAGAACCCTTGAAGTATTTGCACTGCAACTGTCAACTATTAACCTCTGTAATTACAGTTTATGATGCTAATATTCTCTTGCCGCTTCGCAACCACAGCGCCCACCAGGCAGCTGAGTGACACTTGAGGGGGCAGGAGTGAGTGACAGCAGAAGAGAGGAGCAGACAGGCTGACCAGATGGCTGGAGCTGTAGTGCCTGCAGTGTTGTGGCTTAATACCACAGGAGAGCGTTCAAGGGAGAAGTGGTGATGACGATGCACAACAAAGCATCATTTGGAAGAACCTTTATTTATTCAAGTTATGCTCTAATGTAATGTATGTTGAGTGGGCAGGTGGGGGTTCAACGATACCAAAGAAATCGCAATTCTAAACAGCTGTTCATCTGTGTTGAACAGTGATTTTAGAATCAAAATGAACTCAAATTGTTACTGAAATTGAAAAACTTGCAGCTTTTGCATTTGTTTGGTTTTCCACTGATTGTGGTTTCAGTGGTGCTCTTTTAATTACGTCATCTTGTTGTGCCACCCTCTGCTTCTGCAGTTCTTTCATGACAACCCACTGGATATTTAGCACCACTAACACACCAAAGTCCTCATTTTCGCATTACGTTAGTGAATAGAAATTTACATTCACATTTTCATTAGCAAATTTCTGAAATTTATTTTACAGGTTGCACTACACTTTGTTGAAAACCTGTCATTTACACAAACATTTTCATTGTACATAATTATCAAATTTTGGCATACTTGTCTCATGATAAGGTTTTTCACTAAGCCATTCTATGATGAAATTAAATCAGCTTGTTGCCCTGGGTTCAGCAGACATGGAGCAACAAAGAAACAACATCTTGTTGGTAAGTATAATAAATGTGCAGCAAGTCATCTCAAATGTCCAACAATCCATCCTTCACCCTTTTCCATTACACAAAATGTTTCCATCTCGCAAGTTAGAGCTGTTCAGCCCAACCACGATCGATCATACTGAGCAACTCTTGCAAAGTAGCTGACAATGAGGGCACCTCAACTGCCATTTCTGACCCAACACCATGTATCAACTTCTGTATGGTAACAAGCTTACTTCTGCAACAGTTATCCTCCCATTGTCCTGATAAAGATTTTAGTTTCATGAAGAGATTAACCAGTTGTTTCATCTCACAATTTTCATTTTAAGGGAGTTTGACAGAATCAAAGAAATTGCTTCCTAATCATTAGTGTACCATCACCCCATTGGTGCAGAGATGAGGAAAATAGTTTGGTGTTGAACTGCAGACAGGGACAATTTCTTATGAGTTGTAATTATGAACAGTGGATTTGTCAGGAAATACTTAAAAGTGAAGTTCAATTTGCCCATTACAGGTTGCACTCCTACTCAGTGACCTGGTAGTGTCTGGCTACTGATGAAGGAGCAGTAATTTTATATGGTTTATTCTTATTTATTCCTGTGATGTTACATATAATGAGTTCAGAAAGGCATTTTTAAAGAAGTATTGAGAACAAGAAAAGAGAACAAAGGGAGATGTACAAAACAAGACACTAAAAGAGAAAGAGATCATTTTTGAGCTGTTACAAGTTCATTACATTATTCATTGCTTATCCCCCACCTTATTTGGGCTTATATGGGTTTCCTTTCTCTTGTGATTATTATTTCGCCTATTCCACCTTTGTTCTTTGTCTTATCAGCACTGTGCAGGTGTTCCATTGCACTCTGGGAAACTCAATTTGATTATCAAGTATTTAAATTCATGGTATTTTCTCTCTACCTATTGCTTTACTCCAACTCCCAGCAGGCCCTTTTTTGTGCAACAATGCCATGGCTTCTGGGGCGTGAGATCAATGAAAAATCAATTCCCTCCTCCCTGGTCTATGGTTTGAGGTAGCTTTCATAACCAGCTGTGGTGGATTTTTACAGGTTAGCCCCTGTGAATAGTGTTTTTAGTCAAGGCAGGTAGATGAGGAATGTGACATTTGAGAGTTTAATGAGATCATAAAAAAAAGATTAAGGTCACCTGTTTTGTAGCTCAGGGAGCAATGTCATCATGTTCAGACTGTTCTGAAAGGATGGGTCACAGTAGCCTGATAATCAGACTGCAGTGGCGGGGTAGGTTCCCTTCTGCCAACGTAATTTTTTGTTGATATGGAAGCTGCAGTAGTGGTTGCTTGGAGCAATGAAATTGAAAAAAAAACTGAAATGCCTGCAAACTAGTTCAGGCAGTCAACTGGAGCAGCACCGCTGAATGCACACGTGGCATCCTTCACTCTCCGTATAAATTACCAAACACACCCCATGAATTTGGCGATCTATTTAAGCTGCAAAATTTCCCCATCTCTCATTGTCAATGCTTCTGCTGCCTTGCACCCATAATGCTGCCTGGTCTTTAAAAAATTTTCCCTTTTATTTTCATTATTTGTTACAAATTTTATATTTAACTGTTCTTTCAATGTTTTTGTGCTTTTGTATTTTTGTATAATTGTCTCTTGGATATTAATGTCTTTACACTTGTTAAAGCACTTTGTAACTTGTTTTGAAAAGTGCTATACAAATAAAGATTATTATTATTATTATTATTATTATAATCAACCAGCAAGACGCATTGTGATCAGATCACTCAAACCCACTTGCTGAGGTGATCTCTTGTAGTGTAAAAGCTAATGTGTCCTGATGCGTCCTCAACAAGGACGTAACAGCACAATACATCATCAGTGCGGACGTGGTGGTGACAACGGGCCAATGCTCTACAATTTGCACATTTTACCACAAGTTGGCTCACAGCGATCTCTCCAGCCATACAGAATCGCTAATGTAACTGGCAATAGTGTGGACATAACAATTGTGTATGGGTTTCTTTGACCCTCTAGAGGAAGTGACGCAATTTGAAAACAAGTGGTCAGCTGGAGCGTTATGTCTCTGCTGTCCACTTTTGTTTTGATCACTAAAACACACTTTAAAACCACATATGAACAGGGCCTGTCTGTGCCACAGTGGATTTTTCATTTAAATCTATGGATATTTTCTTTAATAGACTCAACTATATCAGTTGAATCATTGCTGTGGGAGAATAGCAAGTCAGACCTTTACTTGGAAAGAAAAAGCTGTGGGTTACGTGTTAAAATACCGCCTTTTTATACTTGATGATGGTATTTCACAATACAGTATGGTCCTTGCACATGAAACCTTTTTTAAAGAAGTGAATCCATCAGCTTTGTACAAAGACTCAATCTCAATCTGTTCTTTTGACAGAGTGAGAGAAATAAAGAGAGAAGGGAAAGAAATAGAGGTCCTTCTTCTTCTAGTAAAAGATAACAGATGGTGGGAGCGATAGCCAGTAACGGCTGACAAAACAAGCTGCCATTAATTACCATTCAAGAATATATCATACAAAGTCCTCAGTGCCGTTTGTATTGCCCTCAAACATCAAATCTAATTGGACTCCAACAGAAAAGACTTACAATTCAGTTAATTGAGATGATTATTATGGAAATATGCATAACAGTGTGCTTGACACTTAGAGGTAGAGAGAGCATTAGCATGCTGTGCTAAAGTCAACTGAGTTGTGATGTGTGCAGGTTTTTCTAGAAATGTTTCCAACAAATCTATTTTTCTTTCCTCAAAATAAAAACGTTGTGTTTTTGAAGCGTCAATGTTTTGCTCTCGTTTCACAGAAATGTCAGGGTGTTGGGGTTTTGACCTTTGCTATTAATCCTGGGCAGCACCATTTTTTTTTTCTTAATAAGAGTTTTGAAACTGCTTTCTGTGGTTCAGATTTATTTATCTGTAAAGGTGCTGCCCAGGCAACACAAAACCATTTTCCTGTCTTCACTTGTCCTGCTGGGGACACAGAGTTAACTGAAATTAAATCAGGAAGATGCTGTATTAAGCAAACTCTCCAAGAAACAGCGGGGCCAAAACAAGACTGAAGGACAGTTACAGTCTTCAAAGCAGTGACACACTGGTAATCTGGAATTTGGGCAGATGCCACAGGGGCCCTAGTTGGTTGTTTAGGCTGGCCAGCCAATCAGTGAGCCTCCTGATTGTCACAACCATGCGGCCCCTTAATTGTAAACGGCGGCCCATAACATTTCTCTTATAATCTACAATTTCTTCTAACAAGCTTTTCTCAAACTGATAGCCAAACTTCTCTAATTCCTTCAAACCTATTATTATAGTAATCTGATTGTTTATACATTTATGTATTTATACCACATCTCTCTCTTGATACCACAGTCATGGTTTCCATCTACAGTCTACAGTCACAAACCTTAACATCAATCTGCAGTATGCATAGATTTGTAGTAAAATTACTTTTTCTGATCAGATGTTCAAAAACGTGAATGGTTTGAAATGAATAAAATCTACCTGCATTTATTTGATTCTTCGTTTGCAAAAGTTAAAATGAAGCAATGCCTTCTGAGAATTTCAAGACTGAATTGAGTTGACCATGTCTGTGTCAGCGTGTTTGTTGAAAGCTATGGTTGGAAGGTGGAAGCTATACTGTTGACAAAAAAAGTAATTGAGGCATCAAGCAACACGGGGGGCGCAGAAAAAGAGTGAGAAATAAGAGAAAGCACTGTTGGCTGACGGTGAAAAATGTTGCAAACTGGCAGATTTTTATAAACTGCTAGCACTACCGCTATTACCGCTAGCACTAATGTTAGCGGCACATCTGAGCCAGCACACCAGGGAGAAAGACAGGACAGAATGAGGAATATGAGGAAGAGGAAGAACATGACGAGCAAGAGGAGGATGAAGAGATAGACTTGGATAATGATTCTATGGAACTAACAAACACAGAACAACCAGACTGCTGTGAGTCTGAATGTGGAATACCAGAAGCAACCGAGATGCAGGGGGAGTGTAGCAACAGGTACACTAAGTGTGGCTACCTCAAAAGATCAGATCAACCATGTTTTTAAAATGGAGATGCTGACTTTGATGATTTATCATTTTGGTATGCATTGGGGTTGTAAACTGATATTTTTTATATTTCGGTGCAGTTGTTTATAGCATGGGAGTTTATATTAACCATCACTGGGGCTATCAAAAGTATTCTTTTTGTGCATTAAAAGTTCTATCTGCCAGTTGCTTAATTCCCTCGGTCATGGCATTAGGAAGACAATTGTTATAGTTATGCCTAAGTCACTGTCACCTGCAAAAAGAAATCCACAGAAGAGTGAAATTAAAGGTAAACTCTCAATAAGTGAGAACAAATACAGTCCACACAAGACTGGTATGCAATGTCACGTTATTGGATTATTTCCCAAATAGCTGGTTCATTAATTTTCTCATTTTACAGCCCTTAACATTGTTCAAACTGTCCATTGAAACTGGTTCACTTGTAATTGAGTGGTGTGAATTTTAAATCACATGTAGCAAGGAAAACGTTTCCACCACAGTTCTGACCAAAGAGTCCAATCTAGTTGTTAAAACAACTGCTCCAATACTAAAAAATCTTGAAAAAGATGTTGACATATATATGAAATGATACCTGTTCACCCAGATGACCTTTAGCAAACTGAGCCTCTCATAGTATGTATTTGATGATTCAGAGGTAGACAGGATGATCAATATTGGGATAGATGATGGTTCAGACTTTGGCATTAAGGGGAAGGTGAATGCTAGATACAACTGACAACAGGACACATATATGGGTTTAGCTTACACTATTTGTAGATATTTGATGCATCTTTAAACTTTGTGTAAAAAGTTTGACCATTTGTATCTAAATGTTTTGTGTGTGTGTGTGTGTGTGTGTGTGTGTGTGTGTGTGTGTGTGTATGTGTGTTTGTGGCCCTTTGCTTGCGTGTCTGCATCTCTTTTCCTTTATGATCATCAGCTGTCCTCTCAAATAAAGGCCTAAAGCGCCCCAAAAACATAAAAGTGTTTGGGTGTGTGTGTGTGTGTGTATGTGTGTGTGTGTGTGTGTTCATGTGTGTGTGTGCGTGTGTGTTTGATTACAGTCCTGAAAAAAAAGTAAAGAGGCACAATTGATCAAAAAAGTGAATGCTTCACCTTGTTTCCATAACAACAGTGATCCTACTTGCTGTATCTGAGAATATTTAATTGTCTAACTTGTCTAACTTAATTGTTCTAGTGGCAAACATGACATCCCTCTTATACTTTGACAAAACAAAATGTTCTTGATTTTTTCTATCCCTGACTTTCCTACATTTCTGCCCTGAGTCACAGCTTTCTCATTACTCCTTTCTTCCCTTCGTAGGCTGAGAAATGTGAATCAAGAAAACAACATTTTGACAGTCTTGGTGGAGCAGGGAGTTTGCCTTAGTTTTTTCCAACCCATTACAGTGAATTTTGTGTGATTACACAATTTAAGACCTAACTTCAGCATTGATGAGGTCAGGAACTAACTGTCAGGCAGTATCTCTGGCTGTGTCTCATACCTCCTACTTGCACATTTCAAACATTTAGTTTTAAGTAGATAGTGAAGATAACTCGAAAAGTCAGTGCTCTGAAAGTAACCGTAAGGCCCCCAACAAATGGTCACAAGGTTCAGTGTGGAACGATGGACCCTACTCGCACCATCTTGACTTCAAAACGGAAAGGGGAGGGACCAGGGACATTGACTGGCCGCTGATTGGATGAACGTGGGTCTGGATTCTGCCAGATTTCAGAACCGAGCAAAAAGACGATCAGATGGCGGCACGTTTGAAATACAATCTCAAATTTACGAAAAATCGTTATTTTTATCAACGAACGTCAGTATAAAAGATTTTTGTCCCGTTTTGAAAGGCAGTAAGCCGACCACTCGCCATTGTTTTGTGTAAGTGTTTTAACATAAGTGTTCATTTTGGTACAATACTAACCATTCAAATTGGGCACTACAGCAGTAAGTTGTCAGTGCACATTAGCAGTGTACTGACGGAATTATGGGGAATGAGACACAGCCTCCGTCTATGTTACCTTTTTTAGTTTTTACTCTACATGCCGTCATACTGAAACTGCATCACTGCCTTCACAATGATTTGAAGTGTACATTTCTGTACTCAAACTGCTGTCAAATCATAACAATGCACTGCATGTCCAAATTCTCAAGTTAATGGAGTGAAATCAAGCTAAGCTTAAGGTCTTCAATACTTTTAAATTTATCATAAAACGCCTCAGGTAATGGTACTTTTTCTTCCTGTACCTTCCTTCGTGGCATGAAAAAAATGATTTACTAAACCTTTTCGTCATTTGGCTCTGAGTAGGTCGTTTAAAGTCTAATGTTATGATCTGTGAGCAGCTGTGCAATTTTAATAGAGGTGAAGTCTGTAAAAGTCAGTGTAATTGAGCCTTCAGTCTGGGAAACCTAAGCAAATAGCTGAAAGCAGATACAAGTTGTAAAAAGATCCAGAATGAGGTGTTAATCCGCCAATGGATCAGCAGGAATCCTTTCACACTCATTTTAACTGTCAACTAGTTCATCTCTCCTACCTCCCTTGCTGCCACAACCCAGAAAATAATGAGACTTCTCTGTCTCTTAATCAGAGATCGCACTGGCCAACATGGCCCCAGAGTGCCACTTCAGACTTCTCTGAACCAATCCAATCACCATTAACTGTTTTCAGCTAGCTTGAAAATGACCAAAATCAACAATTAAAAGGCTGTCCATGGCCATGGATATTTTGTGATTCTTATGGTCCTTCATTTCACTTACATCTGCAGATGATATTCTAGGCTTTTTTTTACAGAATATATATACATATACATATTATTTTTATTTTTTATTTTTATTTTTTTTAATGAGCCTAAGAACTTTAACTGTTTGGTTCTGTTCAGTTCAGTTTGTTAAAGTTGCTATCACTAACTTAGAGAGTTTACACATGTTCTGCAGTACTACTGATTATAAAAGAAAGACACAAGCAAAAAATTGCAAAATTACACAGCTAAGTCAATTAATCATAATGGATCAGCTGTGATCAGTGGATTTGCTTGCAGGGGCAAAATAAATCCTTCTTCATCCTTTCTTTGGTGTATTCTGACCTGCTGATTTGCAGTGACAACTCCCGAGATATCACTCCAGATCTTCTCGTCTTAGTCTTCCAGACATCTGCTGCCCTATATTATTATCTTTTCCCTGACTGGCAGCGTAACCAAGGAGGCCTTCTTTGGTGAGAGGTAGAGGCTTTGGACACAGGGCCAAACAGCAGAGAAAACGTTGTTGTTGCAGTTGTAATTGTAATTGTCCCCACCTAGACATTAACTACAAGCTTTGTGTATGCAGTGTACATGACTTGTTGCACTAATGGACAGAGTGGACAGAAACAGCCTGTTTTTCTATTGGCAGATCAAAAAAATACTTAATCATTCTGATCTCAGAATCTTGATAAGAGACCAAAAATGGACAGTGGCAACATAGTGAGGCAGTTGGCTATTTTGTTTCACCATCAGTTTGTTGCTATAAGTATTCACACGTGAATTAATTTAATTGACTTTCTAGGCCAACAACTAACTTCTTTGCTTCAGCTCTCTGTTGCTAAACTCCAGAAGCCTCCTGCTACACTGAAAAAAAAGAACCAAAGAGCAAGAGAAGAGTGCATCTTCCCTGACAGCTGTCCTGTCATATGGCATTTTTTGCTCTGTTTCGTTTCCCCCTCAAATGCCTCATTGAAACTAGGACTGACATGTCATTCAAATCCAAGAGGCAGTATTCCCACAATTATACATTAGGCTTTTGTTGTTTTTAGGATTCAACAAGAAAAACAAAACTCAGCATGTGCAACTTATGTTGGAGCAGTGAAAAATCAAGTGAAATTAGTTGTGCACATTGAAGAACAAAAGTGGAAGAAGCCCTTTCTTTAATTTGTGAATGATTATTTGACAAGAACTTTTAACAGGTATGATTTAGGGTTATTGTGTTCATGTTTCTCCTTTTCCTTAACACGGAGAGGATGTATATTACTGATGCCACCTCAGATACACATGGTAACTTCATCTGCTTCTATTAACCTGACAGAAAAGGAAAGATTAAAGGGCACACTCATGCACAGATGTTTGTGCTATCCCCCAGGATCCCACCCAACTATTATGATCAACTTTTGGGAGGATGAGATTCCTCACTGGCTTCCCAACTGAAATTGTCCCTCCTAGGGGGGAAGGAGGAATGTAATAATCAATATTTTTCAGTTAACAAGGTAAAACAATTAATTTTCTATTTTCTTTTTTGGATAAACTACAATCTGAGCTTAACTAGTTAAATATGTGTTTTATGTGTTGAAAAATAAATTTTGCAACTTAACGAGATTATTCAAGGTTGCTCATACCTCAAATGAGGGGAAAGCTGAAGAGAAAGACTTGTTCCCTTTCCCTGAACATACCCTAACTTTTCCCATCAGCTAAATATTGCTTCAGAATACAGTCAAAGACTTAAACACATCAAGATGGCATCTGTCCGTCAGAATGCCTGCAAACACCACAGTCATGCATATGGGACAGAACAGCTCTGCAAGCAAGCTGGCTCTTTCTATTTCTTGCAATCAGTGTCCTTTGAACATTCGGCACCATATGGCACTGACGGTGTCGTTCTGAACATTCTGGTTAAGCAGACTGACCTTTTTCTTTTTTCTTAACAAAGCCGATAGAAAGGACCGAGGAGAGAAAACATCTCTGCTCACCTGAACATTTTATCCACGTTTTCTAAGCAGTAGAAACTGAAATCGAAACTGTGCTGCAGCACAGTTCGATTCCGTCCTGCGGCCCTTTGCTGCGTGTCATTTCCCCTCTCTGTTCTTTTATATGTCATCAGCTGTCCTCTCAAATAAAGACCTAAAGTGCCCCAAAAACATAAAAGTGTGTGTGTGTGTGTGCGTGTGTGTGTGTTTGTGTGAGATAACGCCATTGCAGCACACTACCCTGAAGACCTCCAGGGCATCCTAAAAACAAACAAAAAAAGCAGCAGAATAAATAAATAAATATGCAATAATGGAGAAAGATTTTCTATCAACGCTAAATGGCTGCACGTCAAAAGCCTTTTGAGGAGGCCCTCTGGCAATCTGCTACATCTGCCGCAGGGGGTATTATTCAATATCAGTAACTTTGCTATTGTGAGAACAGGCACTGAGATTTCTTACTTTCAAAAGCGGCTGGCTGTATTGTTATGGAAAAAAAATTGAGAAAAAATGTTGAGTGAAAACGCCTGCCTCAGTCCCTCCCTTCAGCCACACTGTCATATCACTAGTCTATGTCCACAAGGTTCAACTTCCGGGATTGTTCCGGTGCCGCAGGAAATTCCGCCGGATGCATGTCTTTTCACCAATGTCTATTTTCTTCCCCTTTTTTTGTGCTGGAATTCTAAACTCAGGTCAATTTATGAGGACTATGGTTGGCTGCTCCTCAGATCTCTGCATGGTAAATTGGTTTATTTATGAACCACAGTGTTCTGGCGTTATTTCCATTCAACTACTGCATTGGAAGCTAAACAAGTTATTTGAATTCTGCTAATTCAGTGACAATAACTTCATTGTATCACTATTTCTATGATACATTGGGCATTTGAAGATACATTACATTCTATCAGAGATCATTCTTGGCTCCATTCATTCTGTTCAAATTTGGCGTTGTCCGAGATGAGATGATTTTCTTTTTGGGCACAAACGTTTTGATTGGTTCAATTATACCATGGTCAATTGTTTTTGCCAATTATACACAAATCTCGAGTATGGCTGTTTCCAAAATCCCTTTTTATTTACTGTAAGGTGCACTATGTTTACTGCCCATTTTATTTGAGTGTCATTTTTAACTTCCCATAAAGGAAGAAAAAGTCATGTCCAGGGCATGTGAGCTACTTGTGTGTGTGTGTGTGTGCATGTGTGTGTGTGTGTGTGCGTGTGTGTGTGTGTGGGTGTGTGCATGTGTGTGCATGCGTGCACGCATGCGTTCGTGCGTGCATGCAGAAATGAACTCAAAACCACCAAGCAACATCTGAGCTTCCTGCATATTAAAACACTGACATTTCAATTCCTTCTTTTTTTTCAAAATTAAGCCCATTACACACAAGGACATCATTACCCTTCGCCAAGCGGAAGCCATTACTTTATAAGTCACCTCAGACATTTGGTGCCAACAGTATGAGTTGAACAATGTCTTAATAATTACATAGTTTTATGTAAATCAATCAAAGACAACAGAGAGCTTGTAATGTAGTTGTTACAGAAAAGTATTTTCTTGGAACATCAGCATATTTTTGCAGCAGGTATTGTCGGGTGTAGAGTAGTGAATTAATTCTCAAAAAGCGTAGCGAAAACAACACCAATGAAGATGTAGGTGGGTAATACTGCATCACACCCACACTTTTACCCCACACATATATATGTATATACACTGCAGTACACACACACACACACACACACACACGAAGAAACCACTGTCAGACTGTGACTGACCACAGCTTCCTTGGAGGAAGTAGAATCATCTTACCATTCTTAAAAAAACGTATCTAGCCAATAATTGCTCATCCTGGCACAAACAAGATAGCTGTTGAAAAATGCTAATTCTTCACATTGTGCATTCCATTACAGGAGAAGTGACAGCTCTTTAATATTGTGATAACAGTGGAAAAATAGGCTCTTCATTCACAAACAGAGCAGCACCAGCAGTTGCAGAGAAAGCAATTTGCATGCTGAATTTCCTTGTGAATTGCCTGCAGTGTTTTTAATCACTCGACATTAACAAATCTTTTAATTACCATTTGTCAACAACTGTGTTCAGAATAATTTCTGCTGCTTAATGCTGGGGGCTTAAGGACGGTCGGGGTGCTTAACTGTAATTTCTATTAGAACTCTTTTATTTCTTCTGAGGTTGTGAAGAGGCACCCTCTCGATAAATTATCCTCACTGAAAAAGGAACATGGTTTTAAAAAGTGGTTTGTGCCAGTGAACATTTAATCGAAAAAAGTGTCATGCAGACATACAGACTGACGGAAATGTCGCACCACGCTACAAAGCCAACAGTAACTATCACTGTGAACCTGAAGGACTGCCAAAAAGATCACTTGCAGTAACCTGTCCTTCCTAGGGAAAAACATCTGGTGGATGCCACAGAACACTGTTCACTGAACCAACCAAACACAACTTCTCTCCGCATACCACCCCACTCATGAATAGTGAAATTAACAAATTGGCATCATAAAACAATTCCCATGCAATAACCCTACAATTCCAAATCATTTAACTGTATACTACACACTTGACACATATCACACAGTATTATTGTTTGATACCAGATGCATATTATTGTTTGATGTCTATTGTAATTGTGAAAAGGTTGTAATTGCAATTTTGTCCAATCTTTGGATCGCCTGGTGTCCTTGTGTAATAATGCTTGTTATCCTCAACCCTGGTTTGCACAATGAAGATACAAACATATTTTTAAGGACAACCTGGTCCATCAGGAAAGATTTGCTGCAGGGATCAAACATGTAAACATTGTTACATGACTATAAATAGAAAAGCAAAAAGAACTAATGGAAATTGAATTTAAGTGAATCTGTCAGTGTTCTCCCAAGTCTCTGCATTCAGGGGAAACAAAAAAAAGACCTGTTACTAACACAAATATAAAACTATTTTGATTTTGACCAGAGAAGTCCATACGCTTTTATCCAAAAATGTAGTTGTCCCATTTCCAATGCATTTCATGTCTGCTATGAGACACCATGAGACCAAATCACACTTTTGTACACAATGTGGCTTCGTGAATGATCTGCAAAACACACCCATAGACAGACCTCCTGCTTTTATTAGTTAAGGGATGTCTATTGGCTGAGCAAGCCTGTCTCCTGACATGACGTTGTGTGATTGGTCGACATAGTCAGCAGTTAGACAGTCAGAAGGCAAGATGGTGGTGGCTAGCGGTAAAAAAAACATTTTCATACAAAATAATAACATGCACACACACAGTATCAGTTCATCATTTGTCATTCGGAAAACTATTGTGCAGTCTTTAAAACGTCAATGAAGTGTCTGGAAGGGCTCCGGTAACTGGAGCTCTCTTTGGAAAGGGTCAGCTGTGTTTTGTGTTTTAAGCTCATGCTTAACCACACACAACAATTCTAGCTTGAAGCCATGCACAGATATTGAAGATTACTTGACTTGATTTTTGGATTTATGATTATTTATTCATGTTACAAAAACACTGCAATTCCATACTGGATCATAAAGCTTCTGGATGGCTGAAAATCTCATGGAGGACCTTGTTGAAAGGCCAAATTTCTCTGCTTCTAAAAAAAAAGTCTCTGCACTGTATTGATCTGGAGATATTGAATATGACGTATGGTGAGTGAGATTATATCAACCATCAACAGACTTACATTACCAATTATTGTGCTACTACAAACTTTAAAACATTTATAGGATGTGAAAGCATATTTGGCCAAAAAAGTTGATTCTGATTTTAATGAAGACAAACTGCTACTAAACTTTTGGCTGTCTTTTAATTATACAAATTTTTCCTCACTTTCATGTGAGTAATCCTGGCATCCCTAACAATGAAAGCATCTGAGTTCCATCAGACGTGCTGTGGTGGTTCAACCTCAAGAATAGAGTGAGTGAGAGTGGTAAGAGAGAAAGGGATATTGAGGGGGGGCAGCTCTCAGAAAAATAAGCTATAATTCATCCCTCTATCCCCAGCTTCTCTACCATTCCCCCCTGGTGGAGTGCAGCAGTACGGCGTGGTGGAGTGCAGGAGTAGCTACACACCACCTCAGTGGGAGTGAGAGCCGAAGGGCAAGGACGCTCCCGGAGCTCATGCTGTCAAAGCAAAGTAAAGAGTGAAATAGAGGATTGATTTAGACATGAAGATATATTTCTATACAGTATGTGCTGTATGCGT
Source organism: Etheostoma cragini (assembly GCF_013103735.1). NCBI lineage: Eukaryota > Metazoa > Chordata > Actinopteri > Perciformes > Percidae > Etheostoma > Etheostoma cragini. The sequence continues at coordinate 9,827,101 of NC_048415.1, read as the reverse complement.
TGCTCCAGGCTCATCTGTGACAGTGATGAGGGAGTGATCGTATGTTTGATGAGTGAGCTCTTTATGCTTCATTATGTTAGTCTTCAAAACAACTTAAAGCGTGCACCAAAAAGTAAGGTCTGTTGGTTAGAAAAAGTGGGTATTCTGATATTTATTTACAAAGTCAACAGAAAGAGAATGATAAATCCGGCAATTATTAATGGAAAATGCAAAATGGAAAATTAAATGTAGATATTAACCAAATAATGACCAATGTAATGGACAGCATCTTGTATACAGAAGTGATGGTGGTCTTTGATGGCTGATCTTTGTCATTTAACGTAATATAACAGTGCAGGCAATCACAATTTAGCTACTTTAGGCTTATTTCAAGTGTGTACATATTTGTGATTAAAACAATATGACTCTCTCAATTCAACAACCAAACACTTCTTGCAGTTCTTGATATTTCCCTATGTTTCACTGTTGCAAAAGTACTGAGCAGAGCATAAACAAGGGAAAGGATAGCAATGTCTCCTATATTTTCTTCCTTTTCTCACAAATTGAAATAGAATTGTAACTGCATGAATAAATAATTGAACACTCCTTTAGCCATTCGGGCGACGTCTCATACAATACGGCGGCTTGCTCAATTTAGCTTGTAGCTGAGATAAGACTGGCTGAATACTTGCATGAATACACCTTTAATCATAGTATTCACAATCACCTCTCCGTGATTTGTGGACACTGACATAGCTCAGAGTAAAAGGAAGACCGTTCAGAGAAGTAAAAAAACATTCTCGGATCCATGCAGCTTCAGGAGGCCACAGAGAAGAGAAGGTTGCTGTAAAGTAACAATTTAGTTTTTTTTCCAAAAGCAGATACTCAAAAGAGACACCTTCTGTTGCAAAGTGATGTGAAAGTGGAGTACTATGTGATGCTATGTTTTCAAGTAATTTGTCATTTTAAGGTCCTTAAAGAAATTCTGTGTTTTAAAAAATATTACATGTATTCATGAAATATTGACAGCAATGTTGCATACTTGGGTGAGTTTCACAATAAAATACTATAACAACTACATCATCACATCTATATGAGGAATCCTCATCAAAAATGTTTTGGGGGAACCTTGATCAACTGTGTATTGTATGTGTTTTCTGGGTTTCGGGACTGTCAGATTCTTTTCAGTAATAGTTCTCTCTTGTGTGGGTATTCCACTTCTCTCTCTGGGAAATCATCAGCTCTCAAATACTACATCTGTTCAACTGCTCAATATTCCAGGTATTGCTTTTTAGAGTCTAATTGATGAAAGTGTGTATCAGTAGCATAGTGCCAAAAAGATGATGCAAGACAAATATTTCTTCTTTACCATGGTTAAACGCCCATATCAAACCACAAGACACAAAAAGCACCCAAAATAGCTTACCTATTATAATAAGATAACAGTGCTTGAATAGCTACATCCACTCTTCCCAATGTGTGTCTTCGCAGCAATTTGGATAATAATTTCTCCATAAAGAAGATATAAGGTTATGTTTTGGTGTGTTTTCATGATGCAGCCTTGAAAAAAGACACTAAGCTTCTGAAACTGCTTAAAAATTAATTTGTAAAATAAAAAGAATTGCCCACAATTAATTTTTTTTAAGCTTATCTTTAGCTGGAACTTCCATTTTTCCACACCTGTAGTCCCTTGATACCCATAAAACTTGAACTTTACGGTTCTTTAGTCTGATAGGTTATTGTTTTATTCCCTTTACACATGTGACTGCTCCAAACAAGCTTAGTGGGAAAATGTAAAAGTCAATGTCTTCCGCCTTATTGTTTAGGACAAATTCACTTTTGATTCTGGATGGCTTTGCATCCAAAGACTGAGTGAAGAAAAGAACAGCATGTTTGAGCCCAAACGCCCCCTCTCCTCCCACCCAAAAAATGACAGGCACATTTCAATCTTGTGAGTGAGAGAAGCTTGGTGATCGACTGGCAGGAGATTCTGGCTCCCGTTCAGGACCTGCCATTCGAAATATTTTCACATAGAGAGGGAGCTGTTGCTTCCGACTCAGGCCCACGTCACATCTGCTAAGGACCCACTACTTACTAAGTGAGCTGACAGCAGCCCCCTGATCTGAGTAAGCGCCAACCAAATCCAGTCAGAGAATGTGTAGAAAGTGGTTACCAGTATTTATTAGGAACATACCACAATGATGAAATACTGTAGTGACCATGAATGAATATTAGCACCTGGTCTCTCTTCAGAAAATTGGCAACCATTTGTTTGGTGTTAACATTTTCAAATACATTACGATGAGTAAGAGAGAGGGTTTTTGGTCTTTCCGGTCTTCTCTGTCACACACAACACAGGGATTTATATCGATAACCACTATATGTTTATTTACCAGATGGTTCCACTGACAGACATGGTGGCAGACTGGCACCTATATTAAATATCACTATCCTAAATTATGCGTCACTACTTTAGTAACCGCTGTGTGTGACCAGAGGTTGACCAGTGTCACCTTCCTATTTGGTGAAAAGCCTAAACCTCTAATGATCCTATTTCTACACTCAAGAAAAGTCATTTTATGAATGCTTTCTTATTTTCCATACTTACATTTTAATAAGAAATTTTCCATGCTTAATAACCACATGTACAGATGTACCCTACATGTTAAAAATGATGTTGAAGGGGAACCCAGAGCATTGTAAAATTAAGCCAAGGGGTTCCTGACCAAGTGGCCATATTTGACAAGTTGGGAGTGATACTGTGTTGTTCTTGACCATTGCTTCTAGTTGATCACCCTTCATCCTAGAGTACCTGCTTGCCATGCCTGTGTCTGTCTCTCTGTGAGTCCTCCTCCCTCTGAATTCACTATAGTGACATATAGGACTGTCCTACAACAGTTTATTGGACTTTTTATCCAAATAAAGATTAATCGAATCACTCTTACTAAGCCAGTCTGTGTGACTTTGGATGGCAAGAAGGGTGAAAAATTCCCCCAACAACTGCTGTGATAGAAGTAAACTCTGTAGCAGTGTATAATGGGAAAACGGAATTTGCCAGGGCCATTGGTATCTATAATCTTGCACTGCATATACAAAATTGTAGAGTATACCATAGCATAATGCAATCTCAAAACCTAAAGTGTGGAAGTAAGAAATGCCATGTGAGATTTAATTTCATGTATCACTTATTTAGTACATCCTGGTTTCTGCATCCCTCCAGCTTTTATTTTCTTCCCTGGAGATAGACAAACACACACGTTCTGCATATCAAGTTTTGTGATGTCTTTCTTGTTTTCTTACTTTATGCCCTTTGCGATCAGTAGAGCACTTTATGATAAACCATATTCTTCAAGCATTTTATAAATAAACTTCAAAAGGGTACCTGTAGACAGTCACAGAAGATAGCAAACAGGTTTACGAGAAGCAACTCGTCACGCCTTGTTAACTCTGAGGCCACTAACATTCACGCAATTCATCATGACGACTGATCATCTGACATCCGCTAACCTGTGTTTTGTGTTGCTGTTTGGTACACTGCATCACTTTCAGTTTACAAGTGGCACAGTTTAGAGAGGAATCGGTCTTCTGGGTTCCTTGATTTACGATTGTACACACCAAGTACTGGATCTCTAGGGGGCTTGGGGATTTCCCACTGAAAAAAGCACCACAGGCGGTATGGAAGGGAGGAGAGAGGAAAGGAGGGTGTGAAGACAAGGAAGACATGCTGGAAGAAATTAAAGACAGAACACGTGACGGGATGGAAGGCTGGAGGGAGGCAGAGAGGCAGAGAGGAAGTGAGGCAAGAACCGACAATTGGGGAGAGGAAAGGAGGGAGAGATGACGACAGTGAGAGAGGAGAGGGAGATAAGTAAAAACATGATATTGATCTGAGGGAGAAAGAGCTTTGTCATAAGGGAGCGATCCCTCAGAAGCTACAAACAGCATGGGCATCAAAACAAATCCAGCTAACATCCAAAACATTTCTGTCAAATGTCAAACTACACTTGCATTGTCAGCAACCAAGAGATGCATCCATCGCTTTTAGAGAGATGTAATCACAACAAAAAAAGAGAAACTGTCCAAAGTGTTTTTAACTGTTCATAGAAGTATCAGTAGGAGCCAGACAGATGTTGAGATACAAATTGATACTTTTACAGTAATCTGGCAAAGCACTTTGAATATGTTGAGCAAAGTTTAGTGCTTAGTAGGAATTGCAAAATTAAATTTCAAAAATGCAACAGGATGTTGCTGTGTTGCATCTGAAATTGTCCTTTTTCCAAACAACATACCAGGTGGGATGTACCTTGAAAGTGTACTAAGACATATGGCAACATGGGGAGGCAACAAGAGTCTGTCTTTCTACTGTGTGGATATGGAATATAGGGGAATATAATCCAGATTTCTCTGAATGAAAAATCTTTAAAACATTTTTTTCAAATGCTATAAGATTAAATAAAACACCCAAATAATTTAATGAAAGTAATCATTAATTTTACCTGGAGAATTTGTATGGAATCATCCATTAATCTGGTTGAACGAAGTCCACATTTTTTATATAAAACACTTTGAAACGGGTCAGTTTGACCCAAGGACAATGTAAGGGTTGAGATGATCAGATAGCTGTATTAAAACATAAAAAGAATGGCATAGTGCAGCTATAACTATCAACTAGCCAAAGAAAAAATCTCCCGTGCTCTCATTTTTGTTATGGATTGTACTTCTCAACCAAACTGCCCTGCCTACATACCATGTGAGGCTATTGCTCTTTTTTATCTCCTGTTTGCATCTATATTCATGTGCTTGTTCTCTGGAAAAGCATTTTGTGGCAAAGCTGCTATTAACAAGCACTTTATCACTGAACTTTGACTTGTCTCGCAATGTAGAAGCGAAAGGTTTTCAGGTTTTAGGGTACAGGGCACACGTCAAAACAAGCCTTCCTTGCGAGGTAAATCTCTTTTCCCGCAGAAAATGCTTGCTTTCTACCATACAGCTGTGAAAATACCTCTGCAGGTGGAGCCTCACCAACCTGAAGTAGTTTTCTCTGCTTTGTTCAACTTCATTGCAGCAGGAAGCTATTGGTTCCCAGATACAATGTAAACAACATTAATTTATTTCTCCACACTGGTGGTGGTGGTTTGTGACAAAAAGGCAACCAGTGTGCCAGCCAGTCATGGCCGTAATTGCTCTGTGCAGCTCCAGGTGTCATTGTGAGTAAATGGTCTTTCTGGGAAAATGCACAATTGCTCAATCAAATTTAATTTAAGTTCAAGTTGTCATCTGCACAGGAACAAAATTATTGCATTGCAGCAAGGCACTCTAAATTCATGAAGTGATAGGTGCATTCATGACCATCTTGGTTCAGGTTAGATCAAAACCCAGGAAACTTTCTGACATTTCAGACATGTTGATGTGTCAGTTTGTGCCAACATTGGAAGTCTGTGCAAACGTAATGGTTTAAATGTAAAGGGCACAGTAATATGTCACATCCAACAAGGCTGCCTGCATTGTTTTGTGACTAGAATATTTTATGTATTAGTTCCTTGAATTTATGGTAACTTGTTATGGTAATATTGAAATTAAGGTGTGAACGGTGATTTAGAGGTCCCAGAGGACACAACTGTAAGTTAAACCTTTTGATTAAGGGATAATGTATACATTGACATGGAAAATACAGTATATTGTATTTGTATGAAATAACACAAGGAGGTCATTAATTGCAAACACCAAGTAATTCGTTATATTGGGTGTAATTTTGAATTTATTGTGTATAATTAGTTCCTCTCAGTGTAATTTCCCTGTAATAAAGCAGAGTCATTCATGTCTTCTTTCTAATAGTGCCTCTGCGTTCGTGAGTCACTGTGCTCATGATTAAAAGCAGCACTTTCTCTGCAGAAATACATTTAAATATTATACACAACATGTTCACCCCATTAGGCACACTATTCTGAGTACTCTATTTTCAATGGGAACCTAAAAGGATTGTGTTTGGATTTTTCTGCTTAGGTTTTATGATGTTCATTATTGAATTTCTTTATAATGATCTTGGGGCAACATATGTGTTCACATTTCCTTTTAAAGCAGCAAACATTTGCTGCTCAGGCAATTAGACACTGATACTGTTCAGCTTCAGCAAGTGAATCTATCTTCTGATTCCTGCTGCTATAGTAACAGTGATCAAGTTTCTGTCGTTGCTAAGCTATTGTGTAAAACTTCTAATTGGTGAGTTGTGATTTTTGTGTCCCTGTGGCCTGACTGTGTGGTAGGTATTTCATTGGCTTGGTTGTGACTCCTTCCAATCAGTTGATGGTGACATTACAGCCCATCTTGATGTAGCATTGAGTACAAACAGTTAAAACAGGGTCACTTTCTCCTGGCAAACCGCTCTGCACTGCAGCTCGGAGGAGATCTGAAAGTGTCATTTCCTGTGAAAGTGAGAGCGGCTTCTGTTCCCGAGAGCCTCTGCAGCAGAGACTCTTTCTTCCTCTTATCATACATTCCCATCCTCAGACATCCGACAAAGCCACAGCTCAATACAGAGGAACATTTCTATTTCCCCTAACAGCCTGCTAGTAAAAAAAAAAGCACATGTGTGTGTGTGTGTGTGTGTGTGTGTGTGTAT
>NC_048415.1:9795412-9820403 GCF_013103735.1 Etheostoma cragini | reverse complement strand
GGGAAGAAAAGATACCTCCAGAGTCCTTCGTGGAAAAGATACCTTTGCATTCCTTCCTGAAAACACATGAAAAGTAAGCACAGCCGTTACAGTGTCCCCTGTATCATTCCAGGACAGAAAATGAGGAGTAAAAAGAGAGATAGTGAGTTTGTGGGAAAGGGAGGGTAGTGGGCAATCCTTCCTAATTAGTGAGTAGTATACCTTGCTGTTTGTTATAATCCTCCACTCTTCCTTCTTCGTGCTGCATGCCATAACAGTGCTGCTCACAAAGCGCCTCGACAGTAGGATAGGATTTAAATATTGTTATTAAGTAAAGTTGACAGAGAGATATCCTCCTTGTATGCTAAGCGCTCTCTGCTGTCACCGCCAGCTTAACCGGCCAAATTAAGTTTGATCTTCCTCTTTATTTGCTCCCTGTTTGTGTTAGGAAAAGACATGATGGCATCTAATAAACCGCAGAGCAACCGAGACAGCTTCTTGACCAAGATGGGGTGTGAGACAACGGTAACTGTAACAGTGCTGTACAGTACACATGACAACTTGATGTTACAGATACACGCCAGCGGAGGAGGAGGTGGAACATGAGTCAGCACTCCCACATCCAAGGGTAAACAAGTATGACTTGTTCTTGTGTAGGTAGTGACAGCCAAACTCCACGAGAAGAACAACTGCACCTCTTTACGAGGTTAACACTCAGATGTCTAGAGCTTCTCTGTGCACAGTTTGCACAATTTAACTTAGGTTCAGGAACTGGGCAACGCCAAAAAACACCTCTTAAATCACCAGATAAACCTACATATACCATGCTGCGCAGCCAGGCCTCTTTCTCTGATTGTTTGACGCAAGAGGGTCAGCATTTCACGCTCTTAGTCATGGATCCGAAGCTATAGCTAAGCTCACCTGATGTTATCGACGATCTGTACAACGATCTATTCGAGACAGGGCATGTTTCAGTCAAGCCGCAGCAGTTGTATCAACGGCACTGTCTGCGGTTCGCGGTCACCATGCCTCGGCTTCGCCCGGATCTCCTCTACTCCGCCAAACAATCCCTGACTCCCAGCAGCTTCAGCTTCAGCTTCCAGTGGCTCTCAGGCTTCTTTCTCTCAGTCTGTAAGGTCGAGAAATCGAAGCCGCGGGGATCGGCGTCTACCAGAGTTCCACCCCTCTATTTCAGTATCAGATTCATCCTATTGTAAATCTGAATTCTTAGTTTGGTAAAATAAGGGTTCCTGATGGCTCTGATGCAAACTTTGATGACTTTAAGTCTTTGAGGGCTTCAATGACCAAAACCATTTTTGTTATTTTTCTTGGTTTGTTCATGTTTTTTTCAAATCCAAAGTCCCATATGTGCTATATACAGAACACTGTGATGTCACACTAACACAACAAAAAACCCTTCCAGGTAGACAACTTACCGTTAACTTGAATTGTGAAGATGTTAAATCGGCAAATTTGTTTATTTTGTGTTGGTATTTTTAACCGAAAATGTCCCATTTAAACATATAGCCTTTATCTAAACAGGGTTGTCTGACCTATCTGATGTTTCCGCTGTGCTTTTTTTCTGTACTGTGTTGCATTGCTAGTGTCTTTGATGAACCAACTCTAGCATTACAAACAGCAACATCTCACCGTTAGTGAGCACACGAGACTACTCGTTTTTGGTTGTTTCGTTTTCTTTAGACAATGGCCCAACAGATAAATTAGGTCTTCAGGCTAAAGTTAGTGGAAGTATTAAAATATGGAAGCATCAAACATGGATTTTAGATGAATAAGAGTATATTCAGTTGATTCATGCCCCTGTTTGTCTATTTTTAAATGCAGTGTTAAAAAAAGTTGTCTTCTACCATTACAATATGCCTGGTTCATTGATGTTTAGAACAGGAAATAAAGGTGTCACTAGGGCTCAAGAACAGGTGAAGCACAGCAGGGTGGGGCAGAAAATCACAAAGGAGGGAAAACATAAGGCAGGAAGTAAAACAAGACAAGACAAGACAGAAAAACAGACAAGCAAAATAAAACAGGAAACAGAACAAAAACACAACCATAACAGGTATCACTGATTTTATGTTTCACAAAGGAGTTTGGTGTGTCACAAAGATGCTCTAACCTTTAACCTTTTACACTCACTTATATTGGTATTTACTACTTGTGTTGTTTTGTCGATCCACTGTTTAACTGCATGTTAGTGATAGAGATCTTTCATTAAGTGATTGATTCATTAAATACTGTGCAGCTGAAAATGAAAACAATCACATATCCACTGGCATTTGATAAAAACCTTTATCTCAAGTAACCGGACCCCATTCATTTTTAATATTGGTGTGCCCAGTGGGAAATAACTTTGCAACACTGGCAGTGTTACTATAATGTTGTAGTCACTCAGTGATGTAGTACCATATCTGACATATTTTTCCTTTGGGAACAGTTGAACCCTAAGTCACAGTATCACAGTCTATAAAAAAGTAGAAGCAAAGATGGAGTGTCTTCCCGTTATACAATGTCGGCCATGATAAAAGATCCCTTGTCGGGCTTTGTTATGGAGCTTGTGCAATATGATGTGAAGTGCTCATAATGACAACCATTTGTTTTCATTACTTCTCCCAGCTTCACCCAGCACCCTGGCCCAACTTGTCTCAACACCAGTGCAAAGGATGTGAAAGGGCAGCCAAGGAGCGCAAGGCAGACAGAAACAGTATCATACTGGACCTATTCAAGATTGTTTTCCCACACAGAAGAACAGAAACCCATGAGCCCATTGTTTCCACTGAGGTAACAGGTATGCATTGGTAAATGACACAGATTGTGTCCAAAGGTCTAAAATATCACCAAAAGAAAATTCTTCTTTACATGTGTTTCCATCCAATATCATTATGCATAATTGCAATATTGTGATTATTATTAATGCAATATCATTAATATTAAGAGCTGATCATATTGAGATAGATCACAGATAAAGCAACTTTTCAAGCCAAGCATAAGAGCTTTTTCAGGATATTTGGACTTCTTTGTTTGTATGTTAGAGCCATACTGATTATGTGTGTGTGATAGTTTGAAACACAGGTACATACACATGTGGGGCATTTTTAAGGATTTGCTCACCACTTTATTTTAGCCAGTTTTCTGGCCAAATATTATTCAGTTGACTATGCCATTTTCTCCACATCCAGAGTGACTCTACCTCTGAGTGGAGTTTGTTGTCCCCTGTTTTCTGCGACCTTTTGCGGCACAGTGGTCCAGCTCGTAACCTTCCCACCGTTTAAACACAACACACAAACATGCATGTGTGTGCCTATACAGGAAATAGTTTGAACGTGTTTGCAAAGAATCACACAAATATGTATCTCCCATAACTGGATGAGCACGACAGCAATCAACACAGGCGGTGAGTAGCATTGTGAGACACAGATACAGTACACACAAGTTTGAATTGACATTGACATTGGCATTGACATTCAAGATGGTGCCGCAGACGAACGCCTCTGGATTATTCTCTATTGTGCTTTTTGTGTTTTTGTTCATAAACTCTGTGTTCTGCCATCACTCTCTGGTGACATTTACCAGAGAGGAGCGCTTAAATATTGGACTTTCGACTGCTCATTCTATTCCACCACTCTTTTTGGAACCTGGAACTTTCTCCGAGTTATTAGTCGGAGGCTTTATTCTCATTCTCATTCTCTATTGCAGAGCTGTTCATAATGTCCATATTGTGATACAACACTTATAATAATAGTAGTATTTATTCCAGCACCCTTTGCACTATGCTCTATGATTAAAAGAATAAGAACTATCATAATTATAATTTACTCCTGAGTACTCGGCACTCTGATTCAACCTGTCTATATTGTTTTTGTTTATAGTGTGTATATATCATTTGTTTTGTTGTTGTTTTGGATGAGTTAGCACTTTGTGAGCAATACGATCCAAAGCAAAATTCCTTGTATGTGTCCTCATACCTGACAAATAAAGCTGATTCTGATTCTGAATGACAGAAAGAGGAGAGAAAAAGCAGAGGTTATTGTTTGACTCCACAGTGACAGAGTACAGTTGACCAGGCTATCAGGCAATCGTGTCTCAGCTGCTGAGAGTCCCAGGAGCAATCATTATTGCAAAGATAACCTCTGCAGCCTTCGTCTCCTCTGATGTGACACCAGGTAGGATTATCTCTCCTCACACTGTAACTGTACAATGGCCTCTGCAGGGTTATCTGAACAGATTACATCCAGGAGAGTGAAGTCCCCGTTTGAAAGGCTTGACTGTGATTCCCTTGTTGATTCAGTTGGGGCTGAGGCTGTGATTTCTAAAGCTTCGTGGCAAAATAATTTGTACATACACAGCTCTGTGAGAAACAAAGAGCACACCATTGTTGAGGTACAACAGCAGTACAGGAATCTGTAGTAGAAATATGTTTGACAGCTTAATAGTTTGACAGTACAGTATAATTCAACATGCTTCTTGTTCTTCTTTACGTGTCCAAAAATCACCCACTATCCTCATTTTAAAAAGTAAAATAGTCACATGAATAGTTAATACTCGTGAAATTATGGTGCAGAAACCAGCCGCTAGTGTAGTCAGCATACCAGAAATCTGAATTTGTATCAACACATTCTTCTGTACAGTATATAATGAGAAAGATTATCCTAACACAACATCGCACACAAAGACAATTGGCAAAGAGTTATCACACTAGATGTGACCATTGTTTCACAGGAGTTTTGATGTGTTGGGGAGTTGTCAGTAAGCTCTAATCTATATGTGAAATTTTTCCATTTTTAGTACCTAACACCAGCTTTGTCAACATGTTTGTGTTGACCGCTATACTGTGGTGACCTGTTTGACACTGTAGTCAATGTCCCAGGTGTTGAAAAATGTGCTGACTGCTGCAGTCTACTGTCAAGAGCCAGACTGCAGCTTGGATTATTCAAGTTCTCTTTTACTGTGAAAATCTGAACATATAGGCCTTGTAAGGTGGATGGAAGTGATGGAACTGAATATAATTTAAGTGTCAATTACATGTTGTGTGAATCTGTAATATGTTGTGTTTGATTTGGTTTTAAACGTAATCTAACCCCATGGTAAAATGTTAATTATTAGTTGTTCTGCCTTGCACATGAAGCCTGTCACAGCTCGCCTGGAGGAGACTCACAAGTCCTGCATGGTGTGGCTTCAAAGGGTGTTAGGACAGAAGCGGTGATAAATCCTGTGTCCTCTCAAAAGGCGCTAATAATTCAAGATGATGTGGCCAAATGTCACGAAACACATTTCCTGTCCCCCGCAAAGACAGAGCCACTCAAAGACATGACAAATGGCCCTGACTTTCATCTCTTCTCATAGAAGCGGTATGAAATCCTAAAGCCTGATCTTGTTGTTGTGGAGGTGTCACTGCTGCCAGTATCATTTTGAAAGTATTTTGGCACAGATTGTGCAGGTTTCAGTGGCAAATGTTTCTTTTTTTATATTTATCTGTATGGGTTACCAGATTGGAAGGTTTTACCATGTCAGAAGAATTCAGATCATGTTGGGCGATTTGGCAGTAAAACCTTCATGTGAACCTTCTCACACTTTTTTGTGAAAATGTGTGTGTGTGTTGCATGTAGCAAAGGCAACCCATCTGCTCTCTAGTTTGCTTAAAAAGTATTTTAATTTTGTTTTGGACAATAACAGTTAATTGTGATGTAGAGTGCATTTCCCTGCAAACACGCTGTATCATTAAGTAAAAAAAATGCTGTCTTGAACTCAAAGTTACAGTAAAAGATGACATGGATAATTGGACCTCCACACATTTTAGTAAATGCAAACTGTTTTGAAGTTCTTTAAATTCATGTTTAATTGTTGGAATCATACTGTGCATGTCTTTGTGACTGGTCTTTTTAAAGCAAAAACTTCACTTTCTCTGTGAAACCAAGTGTGTCTGCCACTGGGTAATGTAAGTGTGCCAGATCAATAAATCAACACATCACCTCCCTCCACCTCCATAAATGTGTTTCCTGAACTGGCAACCCACTCCTTCCAATGAAACCTCCCCTGACTGAGCCAAATTTACATTAGTTGCACTCCAACTGTCTCAATAGCCTCTCCGCACCTCTCTACTGTCTCGTGCTTCAGACATAAATGCTTCCTCTTTGAAGGGTTCCAGACAAAATCAATACCCAGAGACAGTGTTGGCAAAAACAGAATCCAGATTTCTATCACTTTGGCCTTTTCTTATCCCTCCAGCCAAAGCCATCAAAGCCAGGGACCCTGCACAACAATCCGACAGGCAGACAAAGTCATCGCTGTTTATTTAAAGGATAGATGCCTTATCTACAAACTGGCCTGACAGTGGTTCAACTCACAAAGAAATTAACTGCACAATTAATGTGCTTGATATTAATCTTATTGTATGTTTTTAAGACTGTACTATATAAGGTCAAACAGGAAGGTCAGGTGTGTGTGTGTGTGTGTGTGTGTGTGTCTGTGTGTGTGTGTGTGTGTGTGTGTGTGTGTGTGTGTGTGTGTGTGTGTGTGTGTGTGTGTGTGTGTGTGTGTGTGTGTGTTTGTTTAATCAGAGAAACAAGGCATGGTTTTAAAATTCGAATGAATATTCGAAATTTTAAAATAATACAATTCAAAATAGTAGAACATCAGGAACGTATCTGTGCAACAACAGATTGTACATGCCAGCGTTTATTAAAAAATTAAAATTAAAAAAGTTTTATTACTGCCTCCTTTTTTCTCATATTTATGCTACATTGTTCAATAACAGAAATGGAAATGTCCTTTTCTCCTTACTTGTGTTACCATGTAGTCCATGACTGTTTCCTTCCATCAAATAGTAATAGGTCTATTGTTGTATGTACATTTTCTTAAAATGTAGTTCAACATATTTGGTAACTTTGGGATTTCCACTAGAATTTATTTCAAAATTGTAATGAACATCTATGGGGTTAAGTGGTCAATGAGTTAAAAGTATAATGCTGTTCAAATTTTTGGTGCTTTTATTATAATATTGGTATATTGCATTATTGTTTATCAGTATTTTACCTTGAGTGCATACTATGTGTGTTTTTTTATTTTCTTGCCACTATACGTCACAGACATTAAAAGGAAGGGATTCCTTTGCATATATACGCAGTCAGCACAATGTCTGACAACCCCTGATGGTGCATTCAGTGTTATGTCGCAATTAACAAGAGCTGAGTGTGTGTGTGTGTGTGTGTGTGTGTGTGTGTGTGTGTGTGTGTGTGTGTGTGTGACCGTTGAGGGGAGTTGGAGGGCAACAGCAGTGACGTCAAGGTAAATTGAGAGGATGTGTTGTTGACAGCACTGTAAACAGCGGCCAGGTGGAACAGTGCTCTTCAAGCGATTGCCTTTCATAAACAGATGGGCACTGTTTATAGCTGTTACACCTCTTTGTTGAGTGAAATTACAGATTAGACCGGTTGAGGTAATTGGAAGTTGTGTAAACGGTCTCTCTTTTATTGTATAAGTTCCCCTCTTAAGCTGTTCGATAGGTTTTATCTGCCTTTGGCTGGGCTGCAGGCTTTTTACTAAGGTTGCTGTTACATATAGCACATACAGATGTATAGACAGATACTATATGTAGTGCATGCACCTCTATTTCCAAGTAGTCATTGTGTTGTTACTAAAGATATAGTTCATGTTTATCTGCACTATATTGTCCAAATAAATTGATATAATAAAGTGTGATAACTTTTTTTGTCTTTTTTTCTTAGCACCTGTCATGTTGTGATTGTTTTTTTTTGTTTGGGAAGGGAAGGGGGTGGGGTATTTTGGCATAATTTCACAGAAGTGTTTTGTATAGTCTATAGTTATCGTCATACAGTAAATAGAGCTACTGAAAGTCCTTGGTCAAATCAAATGATTAAAAGAATTGCCTGCACCAAAGCTTAACATTGTGTTAATATAAAGGAAAGGTGAACGTTGATAAGAACACCATAAGACCTTTTATAATGTCAGGTCAAAACAATCTGTTGATAGATTTATATGGATTTCTACTAGCTCAAGCCTACAGACAGTTAGTATTTGGTACTCGCAAGACAAATTTTCAGTGGATTATTCACTTAAATATAACTCCTCTCCAATATCTATGCTCGTCCCGCAGTCTGCATGCATACTGTACATCATGGGCATTTCTAATATAGAAAATCCTTTGTCGACAAAGACAACTGCCATACATGTTGTAGTATTTGTATGGGGATTACTTTTGACAAGTGAGAAAATAGTCCTACAATGCAACTGTCAGAGGTTTATAAAGGAAAGTATTCATCAACAGTTTCCTCTCAAGCACTCTCATGGCTTGTATCCCATTCATGCTTTAATTTCTGGCTTGTTTTTCTCATGTCAAAACACTGCGTGGCTGGAAATATGAGCCAAATGGAGGCCTTCAGCTCATCATCATCATCATCCTTCAAGCTTTTGTGCATTTCTGAATGTATCAAATGTCTGTCAGTGAGAGCAGAGACGGGTGGGGTTTGCTCCTATTCATGAGCTGTGTCTCGACAAGAAAGCACAGCATACAGGGGGGGGGGCAGGCGCTGCTAAAGCACAGAGTAAAAGGTAGTGAGAAGTGTCTGATTCATTTATTTAGTCCGCTTCAGCTGTGGATGTTTTGGACATGGCAAAAAAAGTTGCACATAGCATTTTCCCTTGCCTTTGGTTTCCATGTCCTCCTCCTACATTGCCCTCCCACACTCGCTGTGCTGTGGTCCATTAGGCTGTCTGTCCACAGCTAGAAGTGACTTTGACATTTGCTGAAACGCCCAGTGGAGTGTTCAGGCTTGAAAGCATATCCAATGCTTTGACCCAAAACCACTCGTTTCTCTTTCTTCTCCCTTTCCTTTCCATCAAAAACTCCTTTGTGACATTGTGCACTGGCAGGTTGGCTCTCAGACCAAAGCCTGAATATATATAAACTTCCACCAATGAAAGACACCCACTCCCACCATTACTCCTACTCACACATCCAGACACAGCAACACACACACACACGCACGCACGCACACACACACACACACACACACACACACACACACACACACATCCTACTAAGATGCAAAAAAAACTGAACACAAAACACAAAAAAGGCCCGGTGTGAAACCACAACCACTGCAGTCCTGCACTTTTAATAAGACTTTAATAATTTATGAGCAAACCAAAGACAAGATAGCTGAGGGGACTCCTCTAGTGGTGAATCATATTTATAACACAAAAACTATCACAGCACATATCATCCATAACATATATAATAGCTAATAATGATTAAAAATAAGACAAAAAGTGAAATTTTTCTGCTTTGTAAAACTTAATGTGATCAAATACTGGACTGTAAGAAGGATCTAAGTACATATTAAGTATGGCCATTCAAAATGCTTAACTGTGCTCATGATGTTTTGTTTTGTCTTTAAACGTAGGTAATGTAATATGTGCTTAGTCTGTGCAGACATTAATGTTCAAGCATCAACAAACTTTAAAATTAATTTGTGACAACACTTTTTCCCCCCTGAGCAATGGTGACTGATTAATTCTTGTAATTATTGAGCAAGCAATAAGAAAAAAAAGAATAATAACAGGTCGTCCAAATTATAAGAGGCTGGCTGCCAAAGTGGTAAACAGTCAAAAAACAGAAAAATACCAACCAGTTTCTAACAACCAGCCGGTGGTTGGTGTTAATTTCCCACTACAGCAATAACTGTTCACTTAACGACTTACAGCTGAGTGGGATGGACCTAAAAAATAACCTGTTTCCTCTGGTAAAAACTGTGGGGCAGGGGCATCATGTCTGTTCCACAAATAACAAGCGTCCAGAGTGAGCGTCAAAGCAAAGATCGTGCCGGATGAATGTAAGTATGAGGAGGAATCCCCTTGGGAACCTTCTGCTTTACCCTCTATGAGACAAGCTCAGCCCTCTCCAACCATCCATTATAAATGGAGTCTAGCGTCACCCGTATGCCTCATCCCTCTTCCTGGGCAGTCAGCGTGTAATATTCACCTGTTCCACTCCTTCAGGAGAGTGGGGGATTAATGGAAAGAGAGGAGTTGAGGGAGCTCCTCTGTCTCCAGCTTCCTTGAAAAAAGGGTATGAAACGCTGACGGGAACTTGCATCAGCAAAGACCCCCAAACCCATCCCACCAATATACATATGTATATATATATATATATATATATATATATATATATATATATATATATATATATATATATATATATATATATATATATATATATACATACATGGTATCAACGGCTGTTTCTTAAAACAGCTACAACCTCAAACATAAGATACAACTGAATGTGTTACATCAAGCGAAAGCCCTCTGTTCCATTTTTGTAAAGCTCTTTCCCACTTTAATTAGCACCTGAAAGGAGTGATGCTGTGCACTGAACATCTGTTGCTCAACGTTTAAAGAGAGACGCTCACACTATAATGATTACAGTGTATTTACTCATGGCACTGTAGAGTGCCTTGAATTAGAGTACACATGCAACTACATTTTTGTTACTTCTATGAATGTTCACCATGTCTCAGTAAGAGTGTCCTTTGATGGTGTTTGTCATCAGATGAAAGAAGTCTGCTGTAAAAGAATGCACATGTCTGAGTGTCAAAGCATGAGGCGGTGGGTGACACATTGAGTAATGATAGAGAAGTGGGAGGACAGACTCCCGCAGGGGACCAAATGTTCCCTATGCCCTTTGCCCTATGTACATTGTCAGCTACGTAACAACTATTTATACACCTCACCACTGGAAACTGTCAGCACTGGGGAGATATATTGATTCAACAGGTAATTTTTTATGCTTACTTCCACGGATTCTCAATCATGTACATTGAAGCAGCACAGTGGAAACAACAAATGCTGTTGTTACAAACCTGAATGAGACATGAAAGAAAGGATCGCCACATCTGGTCCACTTCTCTACATATGCTTGCGCATGTGAGCAAAAGAGTGAAAGTGGGGTAGTAGAGAGAAGATCAATAAAGGTATGGAACACATTAAATCACAATGTTGAGTGGTAAGGCTGACTCATTGATTTCCAGCAGTAACCTACTCCATAGAACACTGAACGGTGGACAAAGTTAATAAGATCGAAGCTTCAGTCCAGCTGCCTTGTGCAGCAAACCTCATTAAACACAGAACAGGGGAAGTCTGAGGGTATAGAAAAAGTATGTTACTGTGCATCAAACGAGGCCAGGAAGAAGTGAAACATAGAAACAGCCTTCATCCCCTTGGAAGTTCATGGGCTGGTGCTGAAGGCTAAACCCAAGAGAGACAGTAAACACAGGATGCGAATCACCCATTTATCAAATGAAAGATTATGAGGCAGCTGTGCATAAAATTTAAAATGGGTTGGCATTATGGAAAATCTGTCTTATAAAGGTTTTCACATGTCTAAATCCACTGTAATCTTGAGCCACTTGGCACGCTTCAATCATTCTACTCTCATTCACGAGCAAGCCATTTCTACTTGCACAAAAAAAGTCACATTGCCGACATCTTACCTAATGGTTCTACATCTATTTTCTTACAAATTATCATTAGGACCAATATCAATGTCCTGTTGCATAGGTGACCGATGTGTCTTTCAGATAAAAATAATCAATGTGGAAAATAAATTACCTTGACCAACTAAGACAAAATGTTGCCCGAGGGCGAACATAAAATCTTAGTAGGACTCTTCCTTTGTGGGAATCTATCAAGTTATTGTTTTAAGTCATGTGCATTTGTCGGTGTATCAGTGCTTTAGATTAAACTTGCACCAGCAGCCCAATTCTTGTCATCTATCCTCCGTGGAATTGGTCCATTGATCACTTGAGTATCAAGAAACGTTTTTCAAAGTGTATGCTGTGAGCCAAGCATGCTTCCTACATTTCAGCCTGTTCATTCGAGGGGGGAGAAGGAGTAGTTTGCTTGCTCTCACATATGAGCAGAGATTGCACTATGAAACAGGAGCCGTCTGCTCTCCCCAGAGACTTGGTTCCTCAATGGTACATGCAGAGAGGATGAAATAGATGCCCTGGAGTCTCAGTCAGCCCCCGGTATCTTTACAGTTCTGTGTTAATGGAAACTCAAATGGTTGGCTCAGACCATGTTGGAGAGTGAGAGAGACTGGGATGGGGGGATGATTAATGCTGAGATGAGAATTTACCCTAACCAAACCCAATTGTGAGACAGAAAAGTGGATGTGCGAATCTCAATCCACGAGTGTGAGAAAACACTTCACTTCCATCTTTGCCATTGTGAACACTTTGTAGTATATTTAACTAACAAAGACAAACACCATGTTTTGTATTAACCTATAGCCACATTGCTCATGCGCATTGTATCCCACATGGTTATATGGATCAGTAAATTGCCAATGTCTTCACTTCCTCACTTCTGTCTGTAATGACTGTACATGGAATTTAAAGTCTTCATTGTAGCAGAACAGCTTTTAAGTTAGACGTTTACATCATGGAAATTACCATTTATAGCACATTCTACAATTAGACGGAAAAAGCCTCTTTTCTTTGAAAGAGTAATTTAAGACTCCAGGCAGCAACAAGAAATTTGCATATCAGCGGGGCTTGGCCAGCGTGAAAACATTGCTAATAGGTTCGCTGGCGACCACGACCTGATCTGATCGGATCTCCAGTGGGACAATGGAGTGCCCCACACCAGTGGATGGATCGGAGCTCCAGTCGGACACGGGGAGCTCTAGACCTGGTAGCAACGGCACAATCCCCCAGGAGCTCCACGCCAGTGTTGGTGGAATCGCAAGCTAGTGTTAGCAAAGGAACCAACCAACCCGCACACCCAGTAGCAACGGCACATCCCCTGGCCAAGACCAGAGCTTGCTTTGCTGATGTTGTACCCACATTTTGCATCCTTGCAAATAATTGAGCCCACTTGGGCAGCAACAATAATTTAGGCTGAATAATGCATCTCTTAACCCTTTTTGTAGCCAAGAATTGCATCCAGGTAGCAAGGAAATGACAATAAAACATTGATGTCTCTAAACATTCTAAAATTATAACCATCATTGATGAACATGACAAAGAATTGTATATACCCTAGCTTTTAAATAGTAGATAATCATTATTTTCCCTTGTGGATGCAATTCTCGGCAGGGATGCAGAACTTGGAACACGTTACCCGCTGATGGCTGACGCGGCTGCAAGACCTGGAGCTCACTGCCAGTATTTTAGTTTGACTGTTAAAAAGTGTTTAGACAACTAAAATGTATTATTTATAACCGGGCTGGCTGTTTAGTTTGCCAACTCTAGCTTGCTGTTCCACCAACACTGGTGGTGAGCTCCTGGGGGGACGTGCCGCTGCTACCTGGTCTGGGGCTCTCCGTGTCCCGCTAGAGATCAGATCAGATCAGGTCAAGGTCAGCAGCGAAGCTTTCTAGCAATGGTTCCAAGTTGGCCTAGCCCCACTGATGGCGGTCCGACTGTGACTGCAGGACCTGGAGCTCAACGCCAGGTGCCTGTGTTTCCGTTTGACTGTTAAAAAGTGTTAAGATAATTAAAAGGTATTTATTTAGACGTGGGCTGGTTGCTAGTTATCTATCTGTGACGGTGACAATGGTGTAATGATTCAGATCGACTTCCAAGACAAGACGGTGCTCACCCAACTGGCCAATAGGAACATGGCCCCGCCCATGACACTATTTTTATATCAAGAGAAAAATCCTGAGACAAGAGCTAAAATTGAATGGAGAGTGAGAAGAAAAACAATTTGAGAGAAACACTTTTTTGAGAGAGAATTTTTTTCACACTGGTAGCAAAAATATATATTTGAGAGTTTAAAAAAGATTTTTGAGAGAGATTTTTTTGCTGTTGGTATAAAAACTTTTTCTCTCAAAGATTTTTTTTCTCTCATAAAATGCTTTTTTGCTATCAGTGTGATAACTTTTTCTCTCACATTTTTTTTTTCTCAGATCAGACATTTTCTCGCATGTAATAAAGAAACAATTCTAGCTCCATATGCATGCACTTGTCGCATAGGTAACATTGTTAGACTGTTTGGGCATAGCTCTTATCTGTTGATATTTGGCATAATTAGAGATGAAGCAGATTTGTTGTTGAATGATCTTCTGAGAGTATGTTCAGATGCATAATTGTGTTTACTGGCTGAGGGAAAACAAGTCTTTCATCTTGTGGAGATAAGAGGGTGATTTGTGGTCCACTTGGTGGCCTCTTCTGTGCATTCTCAGGTCTGATCTCTTTGTTGCTTTGCTTTCCCCCACCCTCCCTCTCTCTCCCTGATTAATGCTGATGTTTGCCTAAGCATCATACTGTAGTTAAGATGAAGAAAGGCTGGTGGTAATGGCTTTTCGCCCTGCTTGGTGGTTCTCTCAGTCTGGGGAGGAGATGGATGTCAGAGAGAAGGGGGAGAGGGGAAGGGAAGTATGAAGACAGTAAAGCATGACCTCATTTTCCAGCGTACAGTTTGTACACCTATATCAACAAATGCAACTGAACTAATCCGGGTTAGTCCTGTTAATCATCATCTAGATAAATGCAGTTACTACAATCCACAGAACAAGGGTATAAACAATAATCAGCTTACTCTATGTGATTTTTCACTGCAGTACCATGGCGTAAATAGCACCTATATACTGTGTTATTTATAGCTTTGTGGACGGAAATCTTATCTAAATTATATCTATGAAATGAAACCAAGACAAACTCTCCAACACAATTAGAGATTAGGAGACAAAAGATTAAATTAAATGTGTCAGCAGGCTAATTACAATTGCACCTGAAGCCTAAATTCATTAAAAATTGAATCTCACAGGCACAGATATAATTTAAAGTCACATACAATGTACCTTTCAATCATTAGAGCCATCACTAAAGTCTTTACAAAGAGATTGGTGCTCATTCAAGATTAAATTTTTCCTGTTACTTACTACTCATGGGAGCAACAGCTTCTTCATGTATTAGGCACATAGCGATTTTATTAATACACACTCACCATATTCAGTCTACTTATTTGCCGGCATGTTCATGTAATAGTTGTGTTTCGCAGGCTCTGTTTGACAGGGGTTTGTGAGTTTTAAGTCTGTGTCATACAATCTGTGCAGATTTAAGTGTCACAAGAGCAGAGCTACACTGCCTAACTGAAATGTGGGACAAATACCTGCATAATACATCTCAGAATTATATAACTGCAGGTCTTTGCACTTGAATTGTGAAACTACTTTCAAGCAAAAAGGGTTAAGCAATGTAAATAATGTAAAAATAGTGTTTTTTGAAAGTGTTGGAAATTGTATGTTTGAACACCATTGTATATTTTGCTCTGTATGTGTATACACATAGAATATTATAATAGGCCTATTATATGATAATACATAAATATATATATTTATGGTTTAAAAATGAATTATTTACCTAAGTCACTATTCCTATCATTGGCGCACACCAAATGTAAAAGTAAAATTCTTCAAAGTTTCAGTCTGACAAGATTAATAGATATGTAAAATAACAATAATTGTAGTAATTTCATGTCTTACCGACCCTGTCTTTTGATTGGTCGTTCAAAGCTGATGCGTCAGACAGAGAAGTTTGGATGCACTAGCTACACGTTAGCGCAATGTTTAACATGTTTGTAACATTTAAAGACGATAATAAAAAAAAAAAGAAGAAAAAAAAGCTACACGTTATAGCCCCCCCCCCCCCCCCGAAAAAAGAGATCTGCTTGCGGAGCTGTTTGTTATGTTAAAACGAGCGAGGGTAGAAGTTGACTGTAATGCAGAAAAATGGCACAACATTATGAAGCAATGACGATCATCTGTCTGCTGAACTTCACCTGGCGAAGCGTCTAATTGAAAGACAAAAACAGGCATTAGCTGACAACGACATGCGTGATGCACTTGTGCTATACCCACATACTATACATAAACAGTTTATGGTCATACCAGGAGTTTTCCCAGATTAATTCAAGCTATCTTTGCATGTCACATCAGTTACGAAGTTTGTCGTTTGTAACGTTACATGGGATAACATAACGTTACCGGAGCAGAACCAGCCACCTTGCTCTGCAATTAGCTAGCTAGCTAGCTTACGTTACTGGACACTGAAGCTGTGATTACGTGAGCGGTGAGTAACCGACATCTTTTTTAATTGACTAAAAGCTGTCAGTTTATATACAGGTCTTTATTACTGTTTGGAGAGTTTGTGTATTGTGTCAACGTTAATGTGATGGCCAGCTAATGTTGCATGTGTTTTCTTATTGGCGATGATAGACGCCAGGTGGGCGGTTAGGGCAGTGCCCTGTGCTGAAGCCAGATTTTGGGGTAACGTCAGGTGCAACCCAGGGCATTGTGTATCGGCGAGTCACAGTTGTCAGTGTCGTCATGCCTTTGATAATGATGCATGTTATGATGGTATTAATGCTGTGGCTTCTCACTGTATAAAGAAGTAATTTCTTGTATGTAACTGTGCATGGCTGCACAATGTTGTGTGTGTAATGGTGTCATCACAGTGAGGCATACAGTTAGGGGCGTAGCACAAACTTCTGGCCCCTGTAGAAAGGCCTTTTCTACGGGCCCCGGCCCGCATCCACAACTATTCATTCTAACATCTTTTTTTGTCCCTCCTCACATGAGGGCCCAGGGTATTCAGTTCCCACAGTCCAATGGCCCTGAATACAGTCTTTAGCTCACTGAAGCACACGCAGGCATAACGCTGGTTTAGTTATATAATAGGCCTCAGAGGAAAAACAACTGACCCCCTTTTTATGGCAGTAAAATGCTGCTGTTAAAGTTATCATATTAGGTTATTTATTTGAAAGGTAGGATGCAACTACTAAACCGCATAACTCTGTATTCTACACCACTCCAAGCAACTGAAGATAGTGGCCTTAAACCTTTGAACATACTCTAAGTGGTTCAACTGACTGACAACTGACAGTGACTTACAAGGAAATGTATAGCCTACAAACCCACAATGATATAAAGTGCATCGCCCCTCCCCTTATCAAAAAAGCCACAAGGCATTAGCTATCCACCTGGGTTAACAAAGAAAGTTTATAACCACTGTTGTCATAGTTATTCTCTCTAATTGGGTTAATACGTTTTGTCGGGCAAAAGCAAAGAAAGCCTGGCTATGTCACCCTTGCTTTGTAGTAAACCCTTCTGATGATAGCATTTTACACTTATTTGCTGCTTAAAATCTGATCGTGACACATTAGTGCAGCTCTTTGCATTTTTTATGACTACATTTCCACAGCCCCATCAATCTTAAATACTAAAGCAATCACACATTCTGTTGGAGATGTACTGCAGATCACAAGGCCTGAACAATATTAATTATTGCCACAGTAACATCCTTATTTATGCAATGAAGGCTCCTCTGATATACAGTGTTATGATTTTCATTCTTGTTTGATCCATGAGCAGAAGAGCAGACTGTTAAAGCAGAGAAAGGAAGAAAATCTGAATTGAAAGATGAAAGTCTAAAACAAGTCTCTTTGGGGAAAGCTGTGTGCGAAGGAAACACTGGCGAGTGTGGTGGCTTTGATCATTCTTCCATGAAGTCGGAGGTTTCAAGTTTCAAGGTGGTAAATTGGTGCACTTGGCCAATTACTACCCCATGCAGTCGTTTCTTGAAGGGCCATTGCACATGGTCACCATTTTCTGAAACATTTTTAGTTTATTAAGCATTTTTATGGAGCTATCTTATTGAATACGTATCACTTCAATTAAATGGGTTACTCTATAACAAGGGCAAAAAATGGTGCATTTCTTATGGTGTAGGAAAGGTGTGTGTATCGTATAGTTTTTTTTTTCTGTACACTGTAAATGTGAATCTCCAGCAATCATCCAGAGGTCCCAGTGACTCCTCTCACTTGAAAAACGTGAGTGTTGGCTAAGAGAGGAGTCACTGGTTCTGGAAGTATTTTTTCCCAACTCTGATTTCCCGTTTCCAAGTTTTCTCTCAATAATAACCTTAATGTTGCATTAATGTAACAATGATGTTATGGCCACCAGTTTAAGTTATTTCCATTTTGTTCCGTAGAAAACGTGTTTCCAACAGTTTTGCTCAGCACATGGCTATTCTATCCACCAGCCCTGGTGGCCATTACCATAAAGAAAGCCAAATTCATCCAAAATTGTCAGTAAGTGAGTTGATTTAAGCTTCAGATTGTCAGTTTTCAATAACAAATAAGGAGAATTTTAGTTTCCACCTGTCATTAGTGGTGCAAGTTCTTTATTTTAACCCTTCTGTACTCCTTAGGTCAAATTTGACCCCTTTTAAAAATGTCTTCATCAGAAATATGGGTTTCCTTTTAACCAAATTACCAGACAATAAAGGAACATTTTAATAAATACAATTCAGTATCCTGACTAAACTCACCATTCAACATATGTTCCTCTGATCTTAACTATTAGTCAAAATAATTGGACAACACCAGGGTTAAACTAGTGATTGAATAGTGTTTTTTGAAATACGTCTTGGGAATTGAGGTTAATTTGTCAATTTACCTTATGCCAGGTACCATTTACCTTTTCATGTACACAGGCTTTGAAAGGCCACTTCACTGTTGCAAAGATATGCTTTGCATAGTGTCTTTGCTCAAAAGTAGAGCCTTTTATCCTCTGCTGTCCAGGTTGTCAGGGCCAATAGAAAGGAATTACAACTAAAAAAAATCCTTGATTGAAGTACTTCTATTTGGGGTTACTTCTTTGTAGTTTGCCATGCCATCGCTGGAGGTGACCAGGCATGAAATCCCATCGACACTGTCTAAAAGGCCAAGTAGCGCTGCTGTTGCTAGGAGATTAAGTTTGAAATTTCTTTTGTCAATACTGCCTAATGAAGTTGAATGGTCACTGTCATCAGGAGTATTGCTCTAAGAAGCCACTCTGTTTTCTGCTCATTTAATTCTCCCATTATTCAGTGCTATTGTAAAAGTGGATTTAAGTTCTCAGGCCATTACAGACAAATTTGTGACTTGGGTTGTCAGCAATGGGGTGTCTTGATAAACATGTTTAATAGGGTAATCAATTCTATTGCACTCAGCAGTGGCATTAGACAGGCTAACATGAATTAAATAATTGAAGTTCTTTTCAATTGTTTGCTTCAGTGCATACCAATGTGTGGGTGTTTGTCATTTCAAGAGCTACAAAAAACAATCTGAAGAGTAGTCTTCGCGATTTTGCGGACTCGGTTCCTTGAGCCTGAGATTCAAAAGAGTGGCAGGCTGAAAGATTGATGCAGAATGGAGACAATTAACAAACAAAAAACAGATTATGTAAAGGTTATGCCTGTAGAATGCCTGCAGAATCACAGACCAATGTCACATCAGGTAATTTCGTCCTTGGAGAGAGACGGGAGTCCCTTGCTTTATCTCTCTTTTTCTTCTTACGAATGCTTAGAGAGGGAAGTGACTTTTCCAAGGAATAACTTTGGATATACCATTTTATTCTTGACTGTTTTATCCAATTAAAGAGAGGAAAAGGTTATACTGTGTTTAAATCACTGCTGGGCTTTCTAATAATCGGGCAGAATTAAGGTAAAACAACCCAGACAATTTGCGGGAATTGTTAATGCCCTTATTTTTCTACTCATTCTTCATACAACAGTTATTGGTTATATGTGTTTCATTTAACCTTCAAAGCCGTCATCTGCCTCCGAATGTACCTCATTGCTTGTGTTGAAATCCCACATTTTAAGGCTATACCTAGCCTACCAAGGGTCTTAAACCTTACATTAATTGAGTAAATCTATGACTGTAAAACATTTTCATCAAGGAAAAACTAGCATTGCATTTCTGTACATAGTAGCAATGCACTGTGTACTTAACTGTGCAAAGAACAATTTTTGTGGTGCCTACTATTCTAGATTGTACAAAACAATGAAACAAGAACTAGGGAATTGAAACAATCTAATTCACACCTATGCCACTCAATTGTTTCTATTAATTGCAATACATTTAAATACTTTCTGTATATTTATCAAGGTTTCATTATTTTCACAGTTTGTGAAGTTATTTTTAGAAATTACCAAATTGGCTGAACTTTCAAAATAATTATTTTCAAGAAATGTATTTAAGTATGCAAATCATATGACAGGCAAACAGTTCCGGCATGCTGTGGTCAACTCAATCTTAACATGAGTTCATGGGATAGCTGAATCATCTCCACTGATGAAAGGTGCACTTACAACCCTCCCAACACACACACACACACACACATACACACATACACACATACACACACACAGACACACACACACACACACACACACACACAAGTGAAAACAGGCCTTTGTTATATCTGCCTCGTTTGTCCACACGTGAAAACAGCTGATCGGACAAAAGGCAGTGGAAAAGGCATTACGTTCCTGCTCTGTGCATAGCTCACTCATACTGTATGTGAGGCACATTGGGAATACAGATGGCTCTGTCTTCTCTGTGCAGTTTCCCTAAATCATATTTACCTGGCACCAGTGGTACTAAAGAGCTTGCACCACCCCCACACACTAAATAATGCCGGCACAAAATAGGCCGTTAACTTTATTAAGATAAATCAGGAAGGGTTAACAACACAGATCTAAGGCGTCAACCCCATCTGTCTGAAGTAACCCACTGTAAGTGATCTAATAATAGGAAATGACAGGAGAAGGGGGGTGTTGCATGTGTGCGTGTCTGTGTGTGATTACGGACGACGGCACAAAAAAAAAGCTACGTTTGATCTGGGTCAATTCCGTACTTTATAATTCTTTTAAATTGATATGAAAAAGAACATGCCTTTTCATTGTAATCAACTTAGGTATTGTTTGTTCAAAAATCAGCAAAGCAATGGCTGATGTAAACAGAGCGTGCTTGTATTGTCAGGGATGGATTATGCACAGATGTACCGTGTGTTTATGGGTGTACGTTGTGTTTGCAGTTATAGGGTATGAATACAAAGGATTACAGACAAAGTAAACCAATGGCTTACTGTATGTTTGCAGAAACATGGTGTGGAAATATAGAGAAGTGTAGAGTATAAAGAAGATAATGACCAGTTTTCTATAATGAAATTATTTATAATTTTGGGCTATGTAAAAGTTACATGAAATTCAATAGAACCTGCATTTTCACATCTTAACGGAACCGACTTCACAAACACTGTTTCTGTGCTATAATAAGGTTTAGTGGGCAGTTACAATAATGTAGATGTTTGGTGCATTTTGTTAATAACATGATGTTTAGTGTGCATTTGCAGTATTTTGCTTTGGAATAGAAAGATGATATGATTGCATTGTTGGTGATTTGTTCTGCACAGAAAGCAGTGGAGGTGTTTACTGTGTGTTGGTAAGGATTGCCAGGGTAACTGCAGTTGGCAACAGTTCTATTCTTGTCATGCGACAGTGAGGTAGGAAATATCTCAGGGTAGCATTGTACGGTCAACAGGGCATATTTGGCCTCCATTAGTTAATTGGGTGTGAAAAGACATGAATAAGTGTTAGATCCTTCACTTCAGCAGGGGAGAAAAGAGGCAATGGAAGCCATGATAATAAATGGAACCTTAACTGCGACAGGTGAGATTAGCAAGCATCTGTGTGGTATAATACTGCACCCGATCATGTGGCGAAGTCTTATCTAGATCTACATTGCTATACTGCAGCTTAAGAGTCAGTATCAGCATCTGTTCAGTCGTGAAATTAAATGACGCTGGTGTTTCACAGCAAGCGCTCCTACACAGATAGCTAGGCGATGAGTGATGCCACACTTAAGAATGGCACAGAGGCATTGTATCAAGGTCTATAAGGCTACGCTGAGACAGAAAAAGTTGCCAGGTTACTCCCAAAAAAAGGTCTAAAAATCCAGTCTTGTGCAGGGCACTGAAAGCAGGAAAAAATTGAGGATGGAGAAAAACGTATGTAACAAGTATGATTTTATTAATGAGAGAGTCATATTTTTCATCATTTGCATATATTCACCTTATAAAGTTCAACTCTGGATTTAGTAGTATGTAAACATGTCATGGAGATGATTACTTAAGCTGAATGTGATAGATAAAAAAAGAATTAATTTACGATAAACTCTGGGTGCCTTTTTGATGAAAGCATACTTGTTTGAGGATCAGAAATAAGTGATTGATGCCTCTTGGGCGCCTCCTTAGGGAGGTGTTCCGGGCACGTCCAGCTGGGAGGAGGCCTCAGGGAAGACTCAGGACTAGGTGGAGGGATTATATCTCCAACCTGGCCTGGGAACACCTCGGTATCCCCCAGTCGGAAGTGGTTAGGGAAAGGGAGGTTTGGGGTCCCCTGCTGGAGCTGCTGTCCTCGCGACCCGATACCGGATACGAGGATGAGGAAGGATGGATATAATATGGATACAATATGGATATAAAATTATTGTTAAAGAATGCTGATAAGTTTGATTCAAAATACAAAATCTTGTTGCCAGTGTCGGAACATTTGCTACTTGACATTGGCCTTGTGACAATAATATCAGAACCTTTGCAGGATACTATATCCTGTGTATATTAGAAATGGATAAATAGAGCATCAGAGTGACATAGTGTGTCCGGAGAAATACATTCAGATACCCAGGTTCAGCTTATCAAGACACTAAATGACTTCTGTTCTCACTGTGGAAGGTGGCAAGAGAAAGTTTTGTTGTAGTTTACAATACTTGATAATGTAGGCAACTATAACGAGTAGTCTAATAAAAGGAAGACAGAAATGTGCCATGTTATTGTTTTAGTCATAAGGGTGGCTTTATCAGAAGGAATTTGATAATACGCTCCCACATCCTCTGGTTTATTGAGCTACAGTAGGGCCTCCTAAAAAGATCAAAGGGTAGTATTATTGTTCAAGTACTGTAAAATACTGCACAAGCTTCTTACTTCTATCCATGTTCAGAAGAAAATAAATGAACACAAACCATTCTTTTTGAAGATTATTATTTGGGCTTTTCCGCCTTAAATTTTTAACAGGACAGCTAGGGGAGAAAGGGGAAGACATACAGGAAATCGTCACAGGTCCTGGACAGCATAAACCTCTCAGCACATGTGCGCCCGCTCTACCACTGAGCCGACCTGGCCACCACACAACTCATTCTTGGAACCAATCATTAGTCCATGTTTGGGACCATGTTTATTGCAAAGCATCTGTGGCACAGGGATCACAATTAAGGTCATGTGTTCCTTTAAAACAAGACCTCTCAAAAAGTTGTTTCCATATAGTATAGAGCTGTTACCTGGATAAATATGGGTTGACACTGGCAGACATTTCTGTATAGTATATTTTAGATACAATAATTACATGTCCATGTCTTTTTGAACAATAAATGATGGGCCTAGTGATCCAACCTTTTACCTTTATGCTCATCAACTCTGCAGATAAAGCACTGTACCTTTCAAACTGAGACGTAATACTGTAATAATAATAATAATACAAATTTGCATATCAATATGTGTGACCGGGGAGGCTATCCTAAAATGGATTCACCCTAGAGGTGAAACCAAAAGGGAACAGAGAGGAAGATAGATAGATGTGCAGATGGGCAGATTCAGAGGACTTCATTCAGTCATACGTCTAACTACCTTTAAACCTAACCCTTATGCCAAAACCAACCCTGACCCAAACATTAAATACCTATTGACTATTTTTCTCATCAACATGGCCATTTCTCAAGTATTCACAATGTTTCACCACAAACCTTCGATATTCCAACTCTACATAGAAAGTAGTGTTGGATTTCATGGAGAGAAAGCAATTATCAATTGTATGCTTGACTAAATAAATGTTTTTACCGTAAAATCTATTCTCTTCTTTCTCTGCCTAAAGTGCCATTGTGACCAGTGTTTTCATGCTCAAGAGCCCCTAACGGTTCCCTGGACCTACTGCATGTAAAACTTACTGAGCACTTTGCCTCTGCAGGCGTTCAGTTGTAAGTGTTTTTTTCACACTTCAAATGTGTTGCATTAAGGCTCGTTGGCTTTGTTTTAGTCTGTCCGAAGCAACTGGCTCTTTGAAATATCAACACCCTTGACATTTAATTAAATCATCATTAATCATAATCATTTGGACAGCAATTACCAGACAATATCAGATCTTTGATTATATAAATATCACATGGTAAAATTAAATGACCACTTTTACCGTATGCAGCTTTTAGGACATAGCAAAGCAGTGTTATACAATAATAAACATATTAACAACCATTTATAGTAATGCATTTTGGCCTCTATACCAACCTCCAAAGTTATCAATCACAGGTTCATTTATAGCTACAGGGGTTCAGGCAGGGTTTTGTTAGACAAGTCTCTGGTCAAATCAGCTTTCAAAGCTGTTATATCAAAGTCACACTGTACAGCATGAGTTCAGCTGTTCTAATACACTTGGAACAGTTTACCCAGTTTTTCTAATTATCCAATGTGACAACACATGCTCAGTTTCAGCAACGGTGCTGTTTTATTTTTTGCAAAAACACAATCATGTTGGATATGACTAGTGCAACCGCAGTCCTGTAACACTGGTCTACATGAGCAGGTGTGGCCTATGAGTGCTCTGCTTTTTATCTCCACTGTTTCCTAAAAAAAAAGTGGTGATTGTTAATCATTTGTTCCCTGACCAGATTTTCCTGGTCTCTCTGTGGAATTGAACCTCTGACCCTCCAGTCACTTGTGTTTTGTCCCAAACTTAAGAACACCCTTACCCTCACACATTAATCCTTGCATTGTGGGTTATCAAGGCAAGAGGCAAGAAACGTCCATTCTGCCAGCACTGATTCAAATCGCTTTAATAGCCATCCCAGTGCTGTGGAAATGCTGCTCAGAGGAAACAGTGGTGGCAGAAGCGATTGACCTACCTACCCTGCTGTGACGGCTCTGTGTGAGAGAGGTCGACAGCATGAAGGGTAGCATGCATTTGATTAAAGCTTCAGCCCTGTTTGTGGAAACATTAATAGTTCCAGATGAGGACTTACACTGACTTGTGTGGGTCAGAGACAGAAGGCAACATGAGCTTTGGACCCTTGGTCCATGGAGAAAGCCAGAGACATAAATCTC
>NC_048415.1:9772110-9795402 GCF_013103735.1 Etheostoma cragini | reverse complement strand
CCCCCCCCACACACACACACACACACGCACACACACACACACACACTGTGTTTCTCTACAACGCAGCACATAGATCCATGTACTCTTCACTAAGGTTTACATTTATCAAATAGCATGTGGACATACCCTTGAGAGCACCTCACCATATTAGTGTTGATGCAGCAAGGGGAATTGTCATCTTAGTCATGGAATGGAGACTGGTTAACTGGGGAAATGACAGTACACTGACACAACCAAATAATTACTTTGTTAATTTCTATAGGTTCATAAAGGGCTTTGCGTAAAACAAATCAATAATTTGTTATATATTTGTAAGGACAGCCACTACTAACTGAGCTTCTCTAATCTGATTTATTTTTTCTACAATTTTGGCCTGCTGCTCTTCCCCCTTTGTCTCAAACTTCTGCAGGAATTAATGGTGTACTATGAGCACCCATTTAACATCTGAACAGTGAAAACTACAGTCAAACTTTTTTTTAAATGAACCATTTTATAATGTTTGAGTTCATGTGTAATCATTCATTGCTGGGTCACATTGATCTTCAATTTCAACCTGTAATTTCTTTCCATATCTCATTAAAATAAAAGTCTTTCCATTGGCTCATTGGCATTTATCTGCTTTCCTCTGACTCAGCTGAATTTCCATTTATTAATGTATCTTACCCTTTTGTCTGCCCACATTAGAATAATGAAATCTTGTTTCACAATTTTACTCCTGTAAGCCCCCTGTCCTATTGGTTCCTGGTCACATTTGTATGACTGTGCCACAGCTTTGTTTTGGACCATAGACTTAGTCACTTAACAGCAAAAAAAATGGTAATGTCACTACGCTTATAACAACATGTCATTATTCCAGTGTCAAATGACATGATTGGGGGAACAGCTTTTTTCCAGTCAGTTCTCCACAGAGAAGATGTGGAACATTGTGAATGCTTGTGGCTAGTAAGAAGAATACTTTTGTAGTATGAAATGAAAATAAAAACCTAGATGTTTTTTTATCTCTCCAACCCTGCCTCCTCTAACGGCTCCCCACACGCCTGATCTTGACATGGTGCATAGCATCAATTTCCATCCCCAGTTTGTCATTTCAGAACCTATCAATATGATAATCAAATTGCTCCTCTTCCTGTTTGTGTCATCCCAAAGTTGGGCGCCTCTTTGGTTACTCACCCTCTCATTGATTATCCAACTTGCCGCTTTTAACTGCATCTGACATATTGAATGCCTTGAATGTTGCTAGTTTAGCCCCAGTGGCAATTTTATGTGTTGACAGGCAGAGACAATCCCCAAGCAGACCCCTGGTATCCAGTGTTATAGTCAGCCTTCCCCAGAGTATCCCAATCAATAAAGCAATAGGAGACGACTTTTCTTTAGACCGGTAGCCAATCAGGGAAGAAAGAACTGGGGGGTTAAAGACCCAGGGGGCTGTTTCTCCCCTACTGGAAGCCATCACTGGAAGAGCTCGAGCCTTATGGCAAAATTGGATAGCTTACCACCAGTGTTTCCTTTAGGATTTTTTTTTTTTAGCAGTGGGGGCAGGTCGATCTGAAAAACATCACCCTGGCTACACTTTCCTTTCTTTTCTTTTTTATTCAACAAGCAATTTGTTATATTTTGGCAGAATACTGAAAGCAGCACAAAGACAGAGCTGAGTACAATTTAATATCTATTTACTGAAAGTAGTGTTGCGATATCCAAAAATGTAGGCATATAGAATATTTTCCTCATATCATGCAGCACTAATTATTGCCCTGAGATTGTGTCTGATGCGGAATAGTGTCGCAATAATTGTATCTGCATCATCGTTAAGTGTAATTTGTTTAATATGTATAGAGTTACTCTTTGTAAATTACAGGTTTAATGTAATGTAGTGATTATTTTCAAACAATGGTTTCATTTCCCATAGAGCTCAACAGTCCCACCCACAGTGGGATTTGGAAGTAAAAATACAATGCAATTTCTCTATTGACAATTGGAGTATATGCCATGAAATTATAACCGTTGATGGTAGACTTAAGACCAGCTACGACATGACTAAACGATTGGATATGCTCATATACTGTAGATGCCTACTCAAAATGATATGTTTTGTGCTCATGAGTCATGTCGAAGCTGGTTAGTCTGAGGCATGGTCTTAAACTCTTTATGTACAGATTTTTCCAGACATCAGTGGGAGAAATGTTTGGAAAATTTACTTCCGGAACCCGAGGTCTCTCTAAGGAGGGGCGGGACTGTTTACCTCTATAGTTGTGCCACCAATCCAGCTGTCAGTCAGACTATCAACCCTTGACATTCCCTTTTCTCTCCACAGCCCAGCCACAGGTTCACCGGAACCATTACAGAAATCATGATCGGACATAAACAAGATATTTCCCCTGCCTGTGGAATAATTGTGTATTGACTGTAATTAATGGAATCGCTTCATAGTAGATTATAAAAAAGAGTGTGCCGCAGCATTTTCCCTCCAACTCGATCTGCGTCAGAACAGGGCCGAGGTTTGCAATGTAGAGAGAAATTAGAACATATACAGCGTTTATAATGTAAAAAGTGCCAAAAGTTTACAAGTTACAATAAAAAAAAAAAAAGATGCATGATGTTAATAAAATTAGCAAATTGGTTAAAACACAGAATGTACACGTTAAATTATCCCCACACAGATCCATTTAATTCCAGAATTTTATTCTTTTAAAGTTGGAAAAGTCAAACCGATCTTTTCAAAGGTAGGGGAAACTATTGGTTACAATTTTGTTTTATAATGGTAATTTATTTTTATTTTACCAAAGTCTATAACAAAAAGGTACAAAGGAATTCATTTTTATGTTTTACAGACGTTTTTTCTAAAACTGTTGTAAGGGATTTTTCTAAACACGACTCCTTTTTTCTTTTAAATGCAAGTGTACATTCATTATTCAAAGGCAAATAGTAAAAGACAAACTGGGGTAAACCTTATAAACACGTTAAGGATATTAAAATTGTATGATCCTCATGACATCTGTCGTTACCGTGGTAACAGCAGCAGTTCTTGAGCAGCTAGTTTGTCAGAAGTGAAGGAGCAGGATGCGCAGTTTGCATTAGCAGTAACTTAGCTATACCTAACAAAACCATAGAGTTGTCAGCTAATATATTGACATATTAATCCAACTGTGATTTGTAACAGTTTATGAAGGCACAAAGAAATTATGTGATCTGCCAATACTGGCGTCAGATCAGTAAACATTATTTGATGTGTTGTTCCCGGAGGGCTTATTCGAACCAGTTGGTGATGGGGGGGATTGACGGAGTGCTTACGTATGTAAGACAGGACAGGTGTTTAGGGAAAGGAAAAGAGTTAAGACACCACCACTTGTCTGCCATTTAGAAACTGCTACCAGCTTAGCCTTGTACAGAGGACCATCGGAGGATGACACGCTGTCTTATTCCCTCTGTTCCTCTTGTTTTGCTTGCAAACCTAAAGTACACATTCTTTTCTTTTCTCTTGTTCACGCTCCACAGGGAGTTCAGTAACATATCTAGACTCCTGGGTTACCTGTCTAGTGCTAACAGAGGACAAATGTTTTCCAAGACAGGAAAAATCTCTCCATATCTAGTCACTGCATGGTTAACTTCACCTTTAACGGAATTCATTGCCGTGCAGTGTGTGGCTGACCCTTACCACGGGAGTTTGGAAAATGCAGAGAGAAAACACGTTTAAAGCACTCTACTGCAAATGTCTCTTGAGTCATCGGTTGAATGGCACTATAGCCTTATATCAAGCTACCCCTGCGCCACTCTTCCTCATCCCCCTCACAACCACCGTTCTTCCACTCTTGAAACCCCCTTTGCGGGATATCATCTGTGTTTTTCAAACGCCTCTTTCAGCGATCTAAATTGCTGGCTACATCAGTCGCTATCATGCGTACCCTGGAGAGAGACAGAAAGAGCAAGAAAGATAGAGATAGCACAAGCTGAGAACAACCTTGTTGTGTGTCGGGAGAGTGTGTGTGTATGTTTGACAAGCTCGCTTACGAATCAAAGAGTGGGTCTGTGCAGTATTTTTTTTTTTTTACATGCATACATCTAGGTAATAGTATGCATCATACATGTGGGCTGCCTGAGTGTGTGTTTGCCTTGTGTTAAAAGACATAAGGCTGCTTGATTGAGTTTTTTTTGTCTCTGCGTATGTATTTTCCACCTCTGTTGGGAGATCAAAATGTATCGGTGCAAAAAAAACGAAAGCAAGTTGTTTTCAGAAAACTAACGGTCCAGCATTTGACTGCGGAAACACAAAAAGGAGACAGAGAAGAGGAAGGGGAAAAAAAGGTTATGGGTGCACAAGGAGGAGGAGGATCCTGTTTGCATGCGGAGTAGGCAGGCGGCACATGCTGGCTTGTATTCTTGATGTCATTTGTATGCAACAGTAATTTAATGTACAGTGAGATAATTAGGATGCCCAGCAGATCCACCTTCTCACACACTAGGAGTCAGATATGATGTAGGCGTGTGTCTAATTTGCACTTTCCTAATCAGTTGTGTGATTACACAGTAAATTAAAAACAGACAGCTTCGTCTTTTGTGTATCTGATATCCGTCTCCTTCTTTCACGCACTTTGAGATTTGAGTCTTTTTTTTCTTAAAACTGCCTCAGTGCTGCTAGGAATTTGCTTTATACTGCTTCATATCCCTTTGTGATACGGTTGACTTTTCAAACATATGTTTATGCCATTTACCTAATGTAACAATGTGCGACTAATGTTCAGTTTGATGATCTTGCCTGTGAAAAGATGGATGGGGGATTACATAGGCTACACCATAAGTAATCTGTTCCAGAAGAAAATCGACTCCCTCGATGGATCATGTCTTTAAGCAAATCATTTCAAACCTCCACGAGTCTTCAATAGAGCTGAAATGGGCCCACCCACTTAATCCTTGGTATGAGAATTAAATTGTTTATACAGGGCCAAATAAATTATTCATCACATACATCAATTAATTTAATGATCTTCTTTTACTAAAAAAAAAAAAGGCTTCATGTTCATGTCTGACAGTAAAACCGTGTGGATTCCAAGCTAAGGTTGCTAGCATCCTGATGTTACTTCACCGCGGCCTGGCTGCCAACTTAAACATTTCTATGGCAACAACAGCATCTCCTGGTGAGACCTCACTAAAGCTTGTGGGTATTGTAGTGTTTCACAAGCAAACTCATAAATAAAACACAACAAATTGGAATCACAGTGACTAATGGCTTCTACAGGAGCAAACAGTGTGTAGTTGTTTCACAAGCTGATAGCTCGAGTCTGCTGTTGCTAATGGTCCTGTATCATTAAGTTTTAATATGTTTTTATTCATGTATGGCATGGCTCAGGGTTTCGAAAGTTTCTTCTGAAGCAGGTGATGGATTTGGAAGGGTATTCATGGAATTAATTTTATAACTGATGCTTATATATTTGTGATAGCTGAAATCTCTTGACAGTTTCCTCCAAAAAACAGAAAATTTGTTCAGCATTTATACTTAAGTGACTGTAAGTAGAAAGACAGAGAAATGATTAAGTGTAGGGATCACTCGCTCTCTTCCAACCTGCCACTTATGCTTTGGCGAATGTGGTCGGACTTATTAGTGAGTCATATAAATTATAATTTTTTTTTTTTTACAATCTCTCCTCTCCACCTTCTATGTTTGTTCTTTGCTTAGACTGTGTTACAAAGTGGCTAGTTTCATTATGCCAATGAACTATCCACGCTGAATGACAGCCCTTGATGTTTGATGTCTGATGATGATGTTGAGGTGTATTTGACAATTGTGACACTCCTGTCTGTTAGAAATGTGTAATTTTGGTCCAGAGACACTTGCGCTGGTGAAACAAAAAAGCAAGCATTAATTAAGCTGTAGTCAATCACAATGCTGGACGCTGATTGGTTGACGCCATCAGATTTTCTAATTAAATTGAGTTTCACATGCTAAGGTGCAAGAACACATTTCTACACAGTACTGTCTACATCTATTAATATGCAAAATACTAACAGCATCTAGAGTATAGGGATGTCGAGAATCCCGAGAATCGGATTGGAGCTGTATGGGCCTTTTTTATATGATTGTGGGGGCATTCACTCCAATTACATTACTCCTATCATTTATAGCTTTTAGTGACCGCCGCCTTTAATCACACATGCCCTACCTCACAGACGCACCACCAGGCTGCCTGGATCCCGGCACGTTCAAACTGGCCCGCGGCATCTCACCAGTGTCTGTTCAGAGTGTCTTGCAACTCGCCAGCCTTTGGCAACGTGTTTAAAAAAAATAAGTCATAGTCATCCGTTCTACAGAAGCGGATTACTCTAATTCTCCACACCTGTTCCGTGATTTCACCAGGATTGCACCAGGAAACCAGGTATTATTCCCTGGAGCCGACATCTCCGTTAAACATGAGAAGATTGACTTTTATGTGCAAGTCACTAATGGCGTTTTTTTCATTACATGGTACCTTGCCTCAACTCTACTCGCCTTTTTTGGTTTTCCATTATGAAAAAAGTCCCTGGTACCTGCTAACTAGTGATGGGTGATATAGAGAAAATCAGATATAATAATCTTGACCAAATACCTCAATGTCAAAATTGCGACAATATTGTATGGCTGACTATTGGGGCTTTAAGAAGATGTTATTTAAACAATGTCTGAAACAATATCTAGTCTCATATTGTGATATCGATAAAACATCGATATATTGCCCAGCCCTGCTGTGGCAACAGCCACATGCCGAGGATAAAAAATGTAATGTAATGTCGCGTTAGGTCACAGCAATCTACTGTGGCGTCGCTATGACGACCAGCCACGATTGAGGCGCATGAGGCGGTACTAAATGTGCAATGGGAAAAGGATGGGGCACCGCGGCCGGGTCGAGTAGAGGTGAGTCGAGCTGGTACCAAGTAATGGAACAAAGCCATAAGTTCAGTTTTCCTTTACCAGTGGTAACCTTGAAATTAATTTTGCACATACCGTTATAATGGTGCATTGCAGCGGAAAGTACTATGGCAGAGGTAAACTGCGATTGAATTGAGAACGAGCCCCCTGTTAACTGCGTACCCTTTTCACTCATGGTTGTAACTTTATAACACAACAATTAACAGCCCAGAACTAACTCTCTTTAACAGGGTAAAACCACACGACACACAACAATTTGAGACACTAATAATTGTGCATTTACAAAAAGAAAAAGCTCAACGGTACTTCCCTTCTAGACTATGTTGAATGCTTTTATCCAATTTCCTTTTGATAATTAGTCACAGTACCTTTTAAGATGTAACAAGGATGGAACTCCTGATGAGATCACTGATGAGAAAGACCTTCCCAAACCAAACGTTTTACCTGTACTTCCATTTAACGTGCAAGCTTTTTTCTTCAAGGTCCAAAAAAATAAGAAATTTGACTGCATTGTATTGCTGTTTTGTCATCAGCTTCACACATTTATTTATAGAGGCATTGTGTAAGCTAACCCAGTTCCAGAAACTCTGCTTACAAATCCGTCTGAGGCCATTCGCCACTCTCCTCTTTCTTTCTTTGTACAACACACAGCATGCCTACACTCCTGTCGTAGGCTACCCTCGTCTCTCGCATTACCCCTTCACACACGCACACTGCAAACACGCACACACGGGCCATTATCCCCATACAGGAAAACAGCTGACTCACTGCCGCTTCATTACTCAAGTGAGTTATTCGTGTGTTTACACACACACTGATTGATATTAACCCTCTTTGTTTAAATCTCCTACACCAATAGACAGCACACCAGGCAGGAACTGGTCTACTTGCAAGATTATGTTGGGGGGGAGGTGGGCAGGTGGGGCGAACTGACCAAAAAGCTCACAGTGCCCTCTACTGATGACTAATAGTAAACTCATCTACAAGCATCTGCACCCTGATCTTTTGTCACCATTTTGAGTATGTATTTCACCGTTGCATTTGAAAGCTTGAATGTCACAACATAGTTAAAACATGTGGTACACCTTTGATGAATACAAGCCTGCTTGAAATGTATGAGTTTTTATTTTTTTCTTCAAAAATGTAAAATTAAAAGACCCAAGTTACTGTTTTTACCATCTTTGTTGCTGCAATGGACATTCCAGAGAACACCTGTCAATCACCACTCGGTTGGTGGTAATGTGATCTCAGATTTCTTTGTTGTTTTTGATAAAGTTTGAATTTTGTGTTAAAATTGACATTTGGTTATGTTAATAAATATTGTGGATTATTTATTTTCTAAACAAGATTAATTAAATAACAATTTTGGTTTGAGTTGTGCGTAATAGCAGTTTGCAAAAACAGTTTACCATCTTTTTCTCTTGGTGCACAAGTAGGTTGGCCAAAATATATTGTGAACCTATATTGATATGCAGGACGGATCAGAATGAGATCAGACGTCAGTTGCAGCAAAGCTGCAGTTTTCTGGTTAGCTGTTGCTTTAAATTTAACCCACATACATCACACCAAACTAACTCCTCTCAAATAGCGAATAATTTAAAATAATGACACTTCATATCCATTTTGAATGAAATATTTCTTCAATATGTTTACTGCTGAATCTTTTCATCAGTACATTGTTTTATTCTAGAAAGAGAGGCCTTACTTCTGCTTTCATTCTGGCAGTAATTTTAAAAGCATGTGCTACATTTTTCAGATGTTGTGTAACTCATTGAGATTGAAGGCTTTTTATTTATCTCACTCTAGCTGTTATCGCATTTCACATTATATTAGCTTAGTAATATTAAACAGGCCAAACACCTAGTAATCAAATCCCTCTCTCCTAGAAGAGCTGCACATGATGAAAAGGTATGGTGTCATTTTTAATCAGCTAAAGGGAAAATAGGTGCCTGGGGAGTCCCTCCCCATTGATGTCCACTTCACCAGTACTGTAGCAGCAGGACATTTGAATGACATCTTGACTCCCTCTATTAAATGGGGTCACTGGCAGGCAGAGGTGGAGCCAAGGGGCTATACATTGTGATTCTGACTGCCCTTTGTAGGCAGGGAGACCAGCCACAGCCAATGAGAAGGTCATGAGGTACAGGTTCAGATGACGATCGATATGGCGTATTTCAATCTCAGTCAGTAAATAATTTGTTTTGTGTATAAAAAGCAACCTTAGAGACCCTGTTAGAGGCATGTGGTCAAAAGAAATGTTATACTAAAGATATCAAGCAGCACCAATGATATGAAATAGTGCACTCTAAACTGTCTCCTAAAGGGGCGGAGCCTCGTTTAAAACTGTAGTGAACGTTGTGTGGATGGATGAAAAGTTATATTTAAATTTATCAATATGTTCTTTTACTAACGTTAGATAGTTACACAGCTAAAAGACATATTTAGCATCACGGAGATCAGTTTTGTTAGAGCGTTCAGGAATATTAGCGGACGTTGGCTTCTCTGTGTTGCCATTTTGTGCAAGAATTTGATCCTGAGACAGAAACAGGTCTCAAACTGAGTTAATTTTCTCCTCGTCTAAAAAAATGTCATTTTAGTGTCAGAATGTTGTGTGGAGATATGTGGCTTGTGAAAAATGGGTCCAATACTTTGGTGACTATGGGGCGAAAGAATTGCTCATAATCACAGTGGGAAATTAGCAAAGTGGTGGGTGATTTTGTCATGTATACCAGCCACAGTGGCAGGTAGAGTGGCTTTCAGCGCTACTCCGTGACACACGCAGCTGAGCTGAGGTGCAGACAGAAGGAAAATTATCAATTAAAAAAATGATCCCTGTTCTTAAGAGGCCCGCTGCGGAGTCAGCAGTAGTATGTACCATGTTGAGGGCGAAGTAAAGAAAAAAGAGACGGTAAGATAATCAATCGCTATAAAATAGAACTATCTATATTACTCCTAGTGTGGGAAATTTACACACATCTAAAGTGCAAAGTTATGGAATTTCCTTCTTTTTACATCCAATATCCTACTACATTTTTTTTATATATATTTAACAAACTAAACTTCTGTTTGAAGACAGGTAATGCATTTGGACAAAAGGCCGTCTATAAGCAGTGATTGTTGAGAGTGCATTTGGAGAATAGCACGGACAAGCACTTCACACCACAAGCGGACACGCGCGCCACCCGGCGGAAAGGTGAACGAAAGAAAAAAGAGAATCTCTGTCCGAGGGATAACTAACCAGTGGAAGTCGCGTGTGTGCATCCTGTGCAGACCACTGTACGTTGTATAACTTATGTTGTCAGTTCAGTGTTAGCTGGTGATTTTGTTGTTTGTGTTATTCACCTGCTGGACCTGCATTAAACTGGCAGACGGTATGGCAGACTGACCCTGAATTTCCACCAACAGCAAAACGGCTGCGGATTGGTTGTGCTGCGTGTCGGCTCCATGCTCCGCCGTCCTTCAATACCCACCAGGTCCACATTTGTTGCAGGACGCCATAACTGACAGCTTCATGTATGATTGCGCGATATAACAGGATGTACTTTCTATAAACAGAACCGCAAAACCTCCGACCTGTTGACCTCAGGCTTCTCTCCGCCCATTGTGACATAAGGGCTGCGGATCGCCGGAGCTGGGACAGAGTCGGGACCCAGCCGTTCCATTGTCTGTGAAAATACACACATCGACTTTAATGGAAACCTATTGACCGTTGCGGAGCGGAACCGCGGTTGGTCCACAGTTGGTGGTAATCAGGGTGACGATCATGAATGATCACATGAACGTTGGCCAAATCTGGTCACCAGCCGGTCAATCAGTGCATCTCTATTTATATGTTGTCAGATTATTTCAGTTTTTACCCTAAATGTACAATGTTTTGAAATCATTGGGAAAAAACAGTGCACGGACATATTTGTTTCCGTTTTTAATGTGGATAGCATGGAGACTGTAGATAAAAGATGTTAACAATTGTGAACAAATGGATAGTTAAGCTTTCTTGAAGTGGTGTTGCATGAGGCACTTGTTGATAGTCAGTCTATTAGTAGATAAGTTAGCATGCCGTCAGCTTGGAGAAGCAGCTGATGAAGCCAGCTAGTTCTTAAGTGGGCAACCAAGTTTGGAAAGTGTATTTTCAACATTGCTGTGAGTTCACAAATGATAAGTAGTAGTCTTTAGGTAAAAGAGGGATAACAAAACATATCAACATAAATACCTTAAGCAAGACACCAACCCCAACAAACACTGCTCTGGATAAGAGCAACAAATTCAAGACCAACAAATTCAAATGCATAGAAAAAACGTGATTAATAAACATAGAGGGGTTCTTTCTATCGATTAAAAACACCCACATGTCGATTGGGAAAGAGGCAATCATGCTTTACTGTTTAAGCATATTCATCAACAAATGTCTACACAAGTGGGTATATGTCTGAGTGCCTCTCACCTGATGTGATTTTAGCGTGAAGGGTGCTTTGGTCAAATACTGCTCATTTCAAACGCTCTGCTCATTCAGAGCCTCTTTTGACTGAAGCCTTGCCTTTCTAAACAGGTGGCGACATCGAGAGCCAAACCAAGCATGTAACCCTCCACTGGGCCTCCCGCCATGTCGTAGCCTAGTCTTTAGAGAAGTAGGCTCACAACCACTTTAACAATAAAATAGGATTTTGTGTGTGTTTTGAGGTTCAAACTACAGTAGATCTCTTTAGTCAGACCTCATCCAAATGACCCTGCAGATTATCCAGAGTGTTACATTCTTTCTGATGCATACATTGCCCAAATCTTTATTTAAAAAGATTCCCAGTAATAGATTAATATACAATGTCAGGACAACAGTATTGTTTAAGGCTTTTTGTGAGCCTTTTGTGTGACAATTAGATTAGCCTCAGAGCACACATGCGGTGCGTCCATTAAATCTAAACTTGAGTAGTCCATCTTCCTGTCTACAAACTAATGGGGAATTAGGAAAAAACCCAAAACAAGCTGGCTAGTGTTGGTGTATCTTGAGTCCTACATCTAAGCTTAACCCTATCTCCTTCGCTCCAAATGCACAGTATGGTCTATATCTAACGTTGGCAATAAAATCGAGGCTCATTAAGTATGTCTTTAGACTGTAGGTCAGTGTGGAGAGCAATATCAGATGGAATCAGAGAATAAATGCTTAGAGGGAATAGTGGGGGAAAGTTTGTCAGTGCAGTTCAATTTGCATGCTTTTATGTGTGTTTTCAATTTGTAGATGAAAACGCCTGAATGAAAACTTAGAAGCAAATTGGAGAAAAAGTTTTTATGTGGTGCTGCGGTGGAAAAGTTGGTGTATCAATAACAGGAAAGAGCGACAAAGGAAATGGAAACAGACTTGACTTGATTCTTTGAATTGAAGTAATTTTATTTAAGTTTTTTATTTCTTTACACACTTTTGATATTTCTTAACACAAACTGAGTCTTTTTGCTCATTTTAAAAACAACTTATCAGCTTGAGAGATAATAAATGGCTGAAAGGTCTACTTTGAAAGGGAAATTAAAGTGAAATGGTTAAATTCTGAGTTGAAGATAAGATTTGTTTCCTTTTTGTGTAGTTTTTTTTTTTTCTGAATATTTGAACACAACAATTGTATAGTGTGTGTGGTTGTGTTTGATTACATTCATCTGTGCCTCTTCAGGGGCCTGTTGCACGAAAGTAGAATAAAGATATCCAGGATTAGTGAAAAAGCGCAGCTTGACTTAGTGTGATCCGCTCATTGCAGCTTAATCGGTTGCAGGTTTGACGAGCCAGGATGAACAGGTGAAGCTATGTCAAGCCAGGGCTAGATAGCTGGGATAAGTGCACGTTCACTTCTTTCTTAAATAGATCACGGAATCGATCACAGATTTACTGTATGCAGAAAGTAGAAATACGGCTGTTATCAATTGGAAAGAAAAAGCCCAACAGACTATAGATGACCGACGATGTAAAATATCTACTTAGCCTACTAGTCACTCCACATTTTTTTACAAAGTTGTTGTCTAATTCTAAATGTCTTTGTACAAATAATGTTCATACAAAACAATCAGAAAGGGACAAAAACTAGAAAAAGAAGTAAGTGACTTCAATACACGCTGTGAGCATATATGTAAAATAATGTATATTCTATAAGTGATCCAAAATAAAAAGGTTAAGAAGCATTGTGGTGTTCCTGGTGTGGTGAATGTAAACTACACTATTTACGTATATAGGCCACGTTA
This sequence comes from Etheostoma cragini, assembly GCF_013103735.1. Lineage (NCBI taxonomy): Eukaryota > Metazoa > Chordata > Actinopteri > Perciformes > Percidae > Etheostoma > Etheostoma cragini. The sequence goes on along the minus strand of NC_048415.1, from coordinate 9,782,291 downwards.
TTGGTCCAGTGATGTTAAACTTATTGAGGAGGTTATGAAACCATAGTAAACTATAATTAAAAACATTAGGCCTACATATTAAGGAGTAACACAAACTATCCTTTATTAGAGAAGGGTAAGCACCAAAAAAATGAAATTATGAATGAATTGGTCTCTGACCAGTCTGCCAATAATATAATTTGAGAATATAACTGCATTGTCCCTCTTAATCTCCAGAGCGTCCTGTATAAACCTAAAGCTGCATAGACCACGGAAGCTGCGCTGCTCATCTCTACTTTTACAGAGAGAGTGGACACTGACGTGATGCACAGGTCTGCCGCGCTGCAGCGGCCACAGGGCAGCGCCCGCACGCCAGGCAGCGGCCACCGGGCAGCGCCCGCATGCCAGGCAGCGGCCACCGGGCAGCGCCCGCACGCCAGGCAGCCTCGAAACACTAACGTCCCACCGGGATAGCCCAGACTCTCCTGATTGCCAATCCGCATCTGGGTGCCAGCGCAACCATTTCTAACCATCTAAACAACTGCAATAGTAAGGGTTTAAATCAAACTCATATCAACAATAGCAACAAGTAATGCTTTTTAATAAAAATAAAGCAGAACACATTCAGAAGACAACGGAATAACTGTTAAACATGTTTATTTTGGATCAGAGCGGCAGCTGATTTAACACATGAGATTCCAGGATTAATCTTAGCCTGGCTGTTAGCCTGCTCTGGACCAGGCTAGCTGAAAAGAATACATCTCCATGGTTACTTGGCTGGGTTTAATTCAACCTGGTTGAGTCAAAGCTAAATTCATCCAGGATAACTTGAATAGCCCGGCTTAATCCCTTATCCTGGTTTTGTGCAACAGGCCCCCGGTAAGGTGGGACATTTAAAGGATTATAGCAGTAAAGACTACCTCAGCAGTGAACAAGATCACACAAAGGCAGGCACTGCATCGGCCTTTTGTGGAGAGTAAATTACTTCAAATAAGGTCATGGGTTGACATTTATCCAGAAAAAAACATTGCTTTCAAAAGAGCAAACTGGAAGTTGGCCAAGGCCACAACCCCCAGCCTCCACATTTCCCCCCAACAATCTTAAACCGAGATACGACAAAGCAGATGACTTCACAGTTGTCAAGAAATATTGAAGCAATTGCATTTTATTTGTAAAATGAAATTCTGCCTCTTTTATTTGAACTCAACTGTAGACTTTATTGAGGGTGTGACTGTAATGCTACGAGTATTATGCTTGTGGTATGACAGAATTACTATTTAATGTTTATAGATGTTTCTCTTTTCTGACAGTCCAATATTCTACTCCAGCATTCTACTGGTGGTGTTGTATCATATTTTCTTTGCTGTCTTTCAGCATCCACTCATGTAGATAACTCATCCCTTAAATTATGATTTAATTCTTTGAAAATAAATTTCCAATAAAGTTGGGTCAGATGTACTAATCTTTATTGTTTTAGCACAGTAGGTATAACAGTAGCTGTCACATAAGATGTCACACTGTTTCTGAACTGAGAACGGTCTCCCTGTAATCACTGACACATTTACAGCATATAACATGTTTTACATTCTCTGAAGTTACATTTACAATGTATTGGACTTTAAAATTATCATAATCAATATGTAGTTTAAAAAATATATAATTAGTCATAGCCTATGAATCAAAAATCCCTGCTCTGTCCTTTTATCTCTAGCAAAGGAAATGAGGAAAAAACTAACTTTGAACCATCGCTTGTTTCAGGATTGCTGAACATGTTGGCTTTTGTACAAATCAAACATGTTTTCCAAGGAAGGACTCAGGGTTAAGTGTTGGACCTGCCACATCAGTAAACACACGGGTAATCTAAGCCATGAGGATGAACGTTGGTAAAAAAAACTAGTAGAAAACTGGTTTGTGATGTAAAAACATCATCTCCAACTCTGAGAAATTACAAAATTCAGTGTGTTTGATGTGCCCCGCTGTTGTTGTTGCTTCCAAACAGCAACTAAAAACTTCAAACTGAGAAATTAAAGATGGAGTCAGCCGTGTGAGAGGGTCTTAAGCCTGTGAATGTGTGTACGTGCTTACCTTGTGTGTATGTGGCAAAGCCAAGCAAGCAGAGCAGCGGTGGTCAGACTTTTGCCTGGAATCACAAAGCCAAAAGCAGATAAAGGAGCAACTCAATTCCACAACAGCACTCTCTCTCGGCAGCTTCCAGGAGGCTCTTAAGCCTCTTACAGGAGTGGCTTCCCTCCCTTCCCTATCAGAGATTTTTATTTTTCCCTCTCTCTTCAACCCCTTTTTCATTCATCCATCCCATAGCTGAGACAGTTTCGACAGTAAAGGCGGACATCAACGCAGTAAGCCAAGCATGATAGAGATGGTGGATTTACAAGATGAAATTGCTAAAAATCAATCAAATAAAACTTTACAGAAGTAAGAAGAGGGGAAGTAAGTGAGGCCCCTGGGTATGCCCAAACATAATTGTTTGTGAGGAATAAAAAAATCAAACAAGCAAGCTGTGCTGTTCAGACAAATACACACAAGGTGGTAGATGGGGAATTGGCAGTGATAAGTGAACTTGTTTGCCTTGAATTTTACCAAGTTGTTTCTGTAGGGAGTTTCTGGCTGCCTGATGATTCAGGGACAAGTGCACAGCTCACACTTGGCAGCATCACAGCTTTCTGCTGTTGAGTGAAGCAACAAGCAGTTAGACATGTAAGAGGAGGCGTTGATGTGTGTTAGTGTGCATATCTGCACTGTGTGGGTTTGTCTTCCTTTTTATAAAACAGGCTTTTCCCACATGCTTGAATCTCGTTTGAGATTTAAGGTGGCACGCGTGTCTTGTGTCTTCCTTGTCAGCAGCTGGCAATGATTGCAGGCCTCCAACCTCCCAGGCAGACAAAGTGATTGCTTCTCACCCGCCTGTCTTCACACGGCGGGCCCAGATCCAAGCTCTCAGCAGCCACAGGCCTTGTCACAGTTAATAACATTGGCCCCAACGATTTTTAACCACTGTGCGTGTCATAAATTCTCCCTCCAATAATTATTGATTAAATGCTTTCTCCTTAATAATGAAAAGGCATAAATCCCGCTTTTCTTAAAAAGACGGGGAATGTAATCTAATCAGAGACTTACATAGCTGTATTCCTGATGGATGCTTCAGAAATACCAGTGATCTCAAACAGGAGATGGATGAGAAGGGAGAAATATAGGGGTGAATGTTTAAGGTAATATTAAAAGCAGGCGGAGGGAGGGTGTTAGAGTGCAGCCCACATTGCTGACCTCAAAGTGATTTTAAATGCAGATTACTATCAGCTAGGTATGTTACTGATTCTATGGTTCTGTTTTTCTTTAAGAAACAACATGATAAAGAGCGAGAAGCATGCACATTCATACGTGACAGATTGTATGTCTCTATGCATGTTATTTGTGATTAGTGAGGTACTGCCTCGGCACAATTACATGCCAATAATGTCTATGTCAGCTGTTATAGGTATTTTATTAAATATATTGCACATATGCCAGTCAGGATTTTAACCTTTCATAATTGCAGAAAAAAAATCTGTTAAAGAAAAATAGATATCAAAACTATTTTTTTCATTTACTGTTTTATTTTAAGTGCCCTGCACACCAATAGTAGACCCACAGACGGTGTTTTTACTTGTTTTGGCTGAGCTCTTGTCAAGATATTTACAGGCAGTGATTGATTGACATGCCCTCATTCTCCTGTTATTTTGTATACTTTTACTATCCTTAAAAGGTATAAGGATAAACCTTAAGACTAGCTAAAACCTTCAAAGACAAGACATACACTATACAGAACAACACACCGAACAACTAATGCAAGAAGGGCTGAATGCAGCATCTTTTTCTTTAGAAAATGTCAAAGATGTTTTAAGAAAAGCTGGAAGGAACTGGATGTCTTGACATCTTAAAGACTTCAAATTAGAATCTTTAAATATCCCACACTATGATTGTATCTGCCGAATGTCAACGCCAACTGACTCAGAGTAGATCACATGCAGTCCAACATGGTCCAATTAGTCAGCAAACCCAATACATATTTATAAATGGTCAACGGTCATAATTTATCAGGGTAGAGGTGTGAGAGTACAAGAGAGGTCCGCATAGATGTGGACACCCAGAATCTTGAAGCTGGTGACATACTCCACCTCAGTACTGTTGATGAGGATGGGGGTGTGTGTGCCTGCTTTAGACTTTCTGAAGTCCACAATGACCTATTTGGTCTTTGTTTGTCAGGTTGTTGTCTATGCACCATGAGGATAGGTGCTGGACCTCCTCCCTGTAGGCAGTCTCATTATTGCTGCTGGTGAGACCAATCACCATAGTGTCTGCAAACTTGACAACGGTGTTAGAGCCGTATGCAGTCATAGATGAAGTGGGAGTAAAGGAAATGTTCAGCATGCATCTATGTGGTACACCAGTGTTAAGTGATTGTTGAGGAGGTGTGATTATCTAACCTAACAGACTGAGGTCTGTTGGTTAGGAATTCCAGAATCCAGCTGCAGAAGGAGGTTTTGATGCCCAGTTCACTGAGTTTGGTGACCAGTTTGGTGGGAATGAAGGTGTTGAATGCTGAAATTAAGTAAACAAGCATCATTCTCACATAGGTGTTTCTATTGTCAAGGTCACGGTAGATCCTAGAGCAGTGTGCCTCCTGTTCTGACAGTAGGCAAAATTGGAAGGGGTCCAGTGAAGCTGGTAAGCAAGTCTTGAGATGTGCCAGAACCAGTCTCTTGAAGCACTTTATCATGATGGGGGTGAGGGCAACAGGACAGAAGTTGTTAAGGCTTGTGCCAATCGATTTTTTTGGCACCGGCACAATGGAGGTGGATTAAAAGCATGCAGGGACAGCTGCCTGGGCTAGTGACCGAATGAATGTCAGTCCTAACCTCAGTCTGCTGTACAGCACAGGCCCTGAGGTTGCATTGAGGGATACCATCAGGACCAGCAGCCTTGCGTGCATTAATACTGCTCAATGCCACACACGTCGGTGATAGACAGTGTTAGGGTCTGGTGATCTGCAGATACCACAGCCTTGATGCCCACCTCTTTGTTGTCCCTATCGCAGCGGCCAAAGAATTGGTTCAGCTCAGGCAAGGAGGTGGGATTGGTAGCTTTGTAGTCTGTGATGACCTGGATGCCACACGCGTCGGGGGTCAGAGTTGTTCTTCAAGTGATTCTCAATCCTTAGCTTGTGGTTGTGCTTGGCATTGTTGATGCCCATATTCAGGCTAATAATAAATAAAAGTCCAGAACGGAGGACACATAAGAGTCAATATCCATGTGGGAGTCTCGGCCTGAGTTGCGAACACTCTTCAGTCAGTGTCACTAAGACACTGCTGAAGTGCAGAGTCAGCTCCCTGTCGGCAAACTTTGACTGTCCTTGCTGTTGGTTTCAAATGTTTGAGTGCTTGGTACTTGGGCAGTAGAAACAGAGAGAGGTGGTCTGAGTGGCCAAGATGGGGGAGGGGAGGGGATTAGAATGCATCAGCTACATTGGGGAAAACTTGGTCTAAAATCTTTTCATCTCTTGTGGGACATGATACATTTTTATGGAATTTAGGCAGTACAGTTTTTAAATTTGAGTGGTTGAGGTCACCCAAGACAATTTAGGCTGCCTCAGGATGCAGAGGTTGTTTTTTACTAATAGCAGAATGCAGTTCTTTCATGGCATTATTAGCGTTAGCATCAGGAGAAATGGAAACTGCTGTTATTACAGTTGATGTAAACTCTCAGGGTAAATAAAAAGGTTGACACTTAACCATGATATCCTCATGGTTAACTTAGCATTGACTCTCGGTGATAGTGATGTCCGTGCACCACGTTTTGTCGACATAATGCACCAACCCCCACCTCTTGTCTTGTCTGAGTCAACAGCTGTTCTGTCCGCACGAAGGAGGCAGCATCTAGCTAGCTCAATAGTGCTGTTGGGCATTCCACTGTTAAGCCAAGTTTTTTGAAAATCATGATGTTTCAGTCCCTAATCATTCTGTATATGGTGATCCTCAGCCGTACTTCATCCATTTTGTTCACCAGCGAGCGAAAATTAGAGAGGACATTTTTTTGGGGGGGTGAACTATTGATTGTTTTTAGTTAGTCTCGTTTTGAATTACAGCTTTAGTGACTGTTCTTAAACCATCCGATACGATTGTTTGGTTGCCTATGAGTTAATTCTGAAAGCAGTTACAAGCTTGGAGAACAAAGCGACATAAAGCAGGGTTCAGGTCACAATGTTCCAAGGTTTAATGTTGAGACACGCAAGGATATATCTATATCTTACACATACACTATTTCTCCCTTGACTTAGATAACATGAAAGTAGATCCATAGGAAAGGAGGAATTGTTCAAAGTAGGTTCATGCAGATAAATCTTGAGAAAGGAAAACAGGGTAACAATTTATAATTTTAACAAAAGAGGATTGCGAAAAAGCTAAAAGCTTCATTGTTTGAGAATGGTTTTCAATATTGGTCATGTGGAGTCACATATAAATCTCAATCTCATGGAAGTCACATAACCCTAATACATGTAACCCTTCTGGCCTATCAAACAACTAGTTTAAATTGAGCTGTCTTCTGCAATCACACACATCCACCAGGCATGATTTACAGCCCAGTGTTATAATTAATTACATAGGTGGGGGATGAAGGTATTCATATCTGGTACAAATACATTGGATAATATTAAAATCACCTCACCAGAGCAGGGCAGACTGAAGGCTAACTCTGTATATGGGGAAATAGCTGTTCTAATCCATATTTTCTGTATGTTTTTTTTCCTCCCTCCTTTCAGGTAATTGGCAGAAGAGAAGTCCTCTTCTTATGATTGAGGGCGACGCTGTGCCAAATAATGTATCTACAAATTGGAATAACAAGGTAATGAGTTTGAGATATGAGTAAGCCCACAATCCTTGAGCTGCACTATGCTGCAGTCCCCTGATCATCGTCCCTGCTAACTCTCAACAGTAAGTGGCCCACAGCACTCATCTTAACTTTGACCATCTAAAAGTCTATATTGCAGAATGCCTCCAACTACATGACCACTGTGCCCTTGAAGGAGGCCAATCAATTAGATCTTGCAGGAGGATGGGAGGCTCTGATGATTGGCGAGGAAAGGAAAAATAAGATGAGGGAGGTCAGTAATGAGCCTAAGGGATGTGACTACTGGTGGGCTGATGGATCATTGAGTGATCATCAGCTATTAGGTTTGCTCCCAGCTGACAATTTCACGAAAAACCTCCCTCACATCACGCTTAGATAAAATGTCACTCTATCTTCCAGAAGTGATTTAATTCTTCACCGAGTGTTTAAAACAACGTTCCTCTTAGTGTCAAAATCCTCCAGGAATTCACATTATAGACACAACCACTGACTATATGTGTAACAATTTGGCCACAATTTAGCACATCGACCATACAAGGTCCAGCCATAAATCAACTTTCAACCCAGCCTTGTTGTTCTTCAATCTATCTTTTGTTGTTGTGGTGTTTCTGCACTGCATTTCCCAGAGGTAAGCAATCGATCAAACAAACATTAAGCGTTAAAATTTCTCTTTTTGGATATGTGCCGAGAAATCGCTTTTTCTACACCAAGATAAAAAAAAAGATAAAGACAGAAAAATTGGCATTATACTCCTTATTTAAAATGTCTTCAGTTATATTGCTTTGAAAAACACTTTACTTCAGCTATTCTTTTTCGTAACTTCTTGTGGGGCAAAAGTACATTCTATAACCCAAGGCATAGCTAGATAGACCTTTGACATGAAATATAGAATCTTTCCTCAAGCATCACAATTTAAGGATCTCTGAGGCCCTGTTTACACATGCATGGTTATTCTGAAAAACAAAGACATTTCCTTTCGTTTGTGTCCTTTGTTTACACGCAAATGGAGAATTCCCCTCTGAAAACGAGTCTTTCTAAAAACTCCGGCTAGAGTGGACATTTTTGAAATCTTAGTTTAATCATTTGCAAGTAAACTGAAACAAACTGAGGTTTAAGCAACCAAGGAAGAGAAGAGTGAGGAAGTGATTCATTGCTGTTGTTGCTAATTTCCGGATTCTGATTGGCTAACGTGGGGTTGAGCTTCTCGTTACACTGCCACCTACAGATTTGGCATAACCTTGACGGCATTGACGGCATATTCACACAGGTACGTGTAACCGAACACTTTCCTGAAAACTGAAAGCTGTGCACAATTTCTTTTTGAAAATAGAGAAGATGAAATGTCCGTTTAGGAAAATAGCCCCTCACGTGTAAACGTAGCAGGTTTCAAGGTGCCTCACTCCTGAGGTCTCCTCATAGTGGGGCTGATTCCAGAGAGCAGACCAACATATACTGCAGCTTTGAAACACAAACTCTCTCACCTTCAATTTTAAAGTGACTCCACACTGGCGACACATCCATATAGTTTTTATGGTTATTATATTGTTTGAAGTTGTGGGAATGCATTAACTATTCTGTAAAAAGTTTAAAAAAAACATAATATTACTATATAATATTATACAATCTAACTTTATAATGTCATTTGTCTCCAATTGAAGTTAGCTAATTGTATAGGTTGAGTGTATTGCTTTCATTAGTACCTGTCTTGTTTTGATAGAAAGATACCACAGAAACTTGTGAGGAACATTGTTTGCTGCTCTAATATGATCACTGTGCTGGCTGTCATGCTTGGCGAAATTGAGACTTACTGTATTTGGTTCCGGCAATCTAAAATTATTTGTCAAAGAGCTGAGGGAGGAAGTCCATTTCATCCAAGGGTGACCTGTTTTAAGTGGAGACTAAACGAAGAGCTTTAAAGAAGCCTGAGAAAAAAGGGATTAAGTTGGTTTTTGAGGAGAGTGGAAGGGGACAACAGTTTTTTGTTTGTTTTTTAGTGGAGTGTTGTATTATATGCAAGAACACTACACATTCAACACTGGATACGCCTTTTCATTCTCTTTTAGCTGATCCATCCTGCACTATTTTAAAGTGTACATTGCATTTAAATTAGCACTTTTGTTGATAAGTATTGGATAGTTCTAGGCATTGCATAGTTTTTTGCACATTATTCGCTGTCTGTCTCTCAAGACAAAGTAGGACAGGAAATGAAAGCAGTGATGAGTTGAAGTCGGGGATGGGTTTTTTTCTTTCCCCTTTCCAAGCCAGGCTTTAGGAAAAGCTTGATTTTTTCTATATATATTCTATACAATCTATCTATCTATCTATCTGTTTATCTATATATACACATACACACACCGCCTACTACACATACCAGTAACAGCTAATCCCACAACACAGTGAGAGATTTCCCAGACAGCAAGACAACATGTAAACATCACTGAGGATCCTCTGCCATCAATAAGCAACATCAGAAGAGACCTTCTGATCTGTACATATCAGCAGAGGCGTGGTAGACAAAGACTTAATGGATCAATACTGCACGTGTTACATATGTTAAGTTGCCAGTTTGTTAGGAGTAAAAAATTCATGCAGTCTAGTTACTCTAGTACAATCTTGCAATGAACCCTACATCAGTGTTTGAATTATGCCGGGAGCTTTTGGGAGGGTGTATCTATTTTTAATTTTATAGATGATGCCATATACGCTCATTTGCATATGTATGATGTCATTATGCAAATCATTTGCATAAAGCTTAGTGGTTTTGTCAGCCAGGTATATAGTAAGAAATATAAATCTTTAGCCAAATAATCCCAAACTCACTGTGGGAATTTATATTAAGTTATAATTATTACTTAGCCAGTATTTGAAAAAAAAGGGAAGGCAAAGGATCAATAAAGAATGGCTGCTCAAAGAAGGCTGGCAATACTGGCATCTTTTCTACAGAAAGTTGCCAGCCCATAGCCAGAGAATAAAGTTGATTCAGCCACTTACTCTTAACCAGCACCAACACCAGCCTCTGCCTGCTACGTACGCCTTGACAACTAGTGAAGTGATATCAAAGAACCAGTCTGAAATTACCTCCCTGTTGGGCTGTACCATTTCTCTGGCACGTAGTGAGGGTTGGAAAATTGGATTTTATTATTTCATGAATTGTTGGTGATGGTAATACTGCATTTAAATACATACAATTTTGGATAGGGTGACATTATATTACAATCCTTTTTTTTTTTTTAGTAACCCCAAAGTATTATTTTCGTCCCTTTTTAGGAGGGTCCAAGTCTCATCTAGGGGGTCAGACC
>NC_048415.1:9671753-9772058 GCF_013103735.1 Etheostoma cragini | reverse complement strand
CCCCCCCCCCCCCCCCCCCCCCCCGTACCACACGTAATTTGAACAGTGCCCTTCATCCATGAAGGTTATAATGTTCAATTTCATCTGTCTCTTGTTAGTCCCTCTACTTAAAGCTATATTGCACAAGTATTTTATATCAATGAACGTCTGTTACACGCGCAGCATCTCGATGGGGGTGACAGAAACTACGCACTATGGCTTTAAATTATACTAAATTGCTAGAGTACTCTTTTGAGTCCAGTCTGCAGGTTCTTGCTTTTTGGCTTAGCTTCTTGTTTAGGGTACATTTTTGCTCCTAGTTAACTGAAAATGACTGAGTTGTCACCTTGTAGGAGACATTCAGCAAACACAATGTTAATACTCCTATAATAGTCAATATATTTATCTGCAACACAAGATCACATGCATGCATCACATGCAAAACTTTCTTTCCTAAGACTGTCATCACATTTTATCAAATCTACTGTATGACTCAGCCTTGTAATAAGCAAATTGTTTCTCCCGATGCAGCCCAATTTTACACACTGAAAAGTAACCTTCCCTTGCTATAGTCAAGTCTATCATGTCTTTGATGCCCCATGTTCACTTCACACATTGAACATTTGAACAAGCTCTGTTCTCTCCGGGGAAAATATTACATGTGGCTGGATAAAACCAATTTGATACAGTGACTGTGTGGTCCCTAATCCCCTTTCCTTTGCCACACAGTCTCCGTCTCCTTACTGCTGTATTGAGTTCAAATGATTGGCATCATAATAGGCTCAACTAAATTATGATAGAGGTCAAATTAGAATTTATCATCTCCCTTTTACCCCCTCTCCCCTGAGGGCAAAATGAATAAACATGATTTGGTACGAGACTGATGGGCTGGTTAATGAAAAACTGTGATAACTCTCTCAATTTTTTTTCTTTTGTCACAACTTCAAAGAGTAAATGAGAGCGAATGAAGGGGCTAGTTATAAGAAAGGCAGAGATTTGGAGATGACATTAGTGTGAGAGAGATATTGCAGTCGTCCAGCACTTCTGTTCCACATCAATACTGGGTACAGGATTTTGTCATGATTTCCAATGAAGTCCTACAATTATTTCCGGACATGCTGGCCTTGAATCGTGCGTAAAATGTAAATTCCTCTACTACTTACACATTGGAAGCTGTTTAATAAGACACTGGTTCTATACAGTTAAAAGTTTAGTATAAAAAAACTTTCAAGATTTTTGGTTGTTTTATGAATGTGATACAATTGTATATGGAATTTGACAGAACTGTCCTATACTTTATTTCTATTCAGCAGGCCACATTCTCTGCCCAAAGTCCATTAGTGAAGCATTAAATTAATTACTTAGTTAGGTTCCAGTCTTCTGAACCAACACCCACATCTTAAATTTTGTAAAGGAATTAATAGGTCTGGTGTTGCTCTCATGAGCAGAGAATCAAAGTCCTGCCCTCTTTTAAAGCTATACCTCTGTTTCACCAGCCTCAGCTAGAAAGTATTTTTCTTTCATAGTTTCTTTCATCTGTCTTTCTAGAAAAGCTGTCATAACCATATGAGGCATTATGATGCAGCGAAACAACACAGTTTTCAGTAATATTTATTAGGTTACCTTGCCGTGTGTTTAACCGGCAAGATTTCTTTGCTTGAGCAGCACATGTTTTCATATATTGCTGTTCCTAATGGTGACTGTATTCAGCTTTAGAGTTAACAACAAATTTAAAGGGACATGTTAATTCGGTTTGTTCAGGCCAAATCAAATCATCCAACAGAAACGAGCTGAGAAAAAGTTAATGTCAAAATAATTAATAGACAGGTAATTAAATGGCAATTCAGTCTCACAATATACTGTATATCTTTTAAATTCTATAAGGGGTGTGATTCCTCCAGATAAATCCGGAAATGAGGCTTGTCCGACCTGAAAATGAGGCTCTCGTAAATTGCAAGGCAAGGGTCACATCTTCAGGTTCATGTCTTCATGTCACTCCGCAAGGAGTCCATTCAACTTCCTTCAAAGTAGAGCTCCACCAAAGAGCTGCAGTTGATGCGGAAGGTTATCTGATGTGTTCTAAGAATTTTGGACGTGTGGGGGTGAACTATTTCTTTCTTAGTTGAAGCCGACAATGGGACAATACTTTTATTTTAATTTTATGTTGGCAATTCAAGCTGGAACGTAGTGGCAGATGACATTGAGAAGTTGGAGTGAGGAATATTTTAGGAGCACCATTTTCGTCAGTGCAGAGAGGTAGTGGCGAGTCTACCAAAGTATAGATGTTAAAACACCCTGAATGTATAATTTATTTTAAAATAGTAATTAAAAAAACTGCACACACTACAGTTGAAATATACAGGTTTCATATGCAAAATCCATACTGGACAATCATAAAACAATATGAATCTGATATTAATCTAGTCTTCTATTTCCCAATTCTGTCCCCACCAGAATGCTGGATGCAAAAAGGATTATGGAGCAGGGACATATATTGTTTTGTTGTCGAGGCTCTTCTACTTTGGAGGATGTGTATTTGTCTGTAGTGTTGTCTGATCCACTTAGAGGCTTGAAACAAATACTGGCAATATATTTAATACCCCTCGAGATCATGTCGCAGCAGGCCCAAGGAGCCCAATTGTTCAAAGGGGCTCACAGGCAGCACAGGAAAATAAAATAAATAATTCAATATCAAAAAGGAGTAGAGCATTATGCTTTACAGGGCAATAAAACATGTGGTGTGTCAGGGAGGGTGGCTGCTGCCCACAGAAAGAAGAATACCAGTACTGCCATGTGTGCGGTGGGGAAGGGAGAACACCAGCATAAGGGAGATATATATTTTCACGGCAAATGAACTCCCCATCTTGCCTTGCTGAGTGCACAAAAGGCCACTGACATGATTGTTTCTGCTCCACCTCAGACCCTTGGAGTTGGGTTGGTAAAAAAAGGAACGTCCTCTTTAGTGCCGGCAGCCTCTGAAGGACAGGAGCCAGTGTGAGTGCCATGTCATGCCCTAGTCAGGTCATTTGGATTTACCAATGCTGCAATTCAATTATTGTGAACAATTGGTTTTCAAAGATGACCGCAAGTGAAGCAAATAGAGTTCCAGATATGCAAGGTAATACAACATGTGTATCATTATGTATGATAAGATACTATGGTTACACAGTTTATGTTTAAAACTCATAGAAGAAAGTAGAAGGGGTTTGTGATGCAGTCGGCTTGTAAAATTAAATGAGAAACTTATTAAAACCTTTTTTTTTTTTAAATCAAAGTTATTTAAAAATTAAATTGTGAACCCGGTGAATTGAGATCGTGATTTTATAATAAATAATTGTACGTCCCTGGTTATGGCATATAAAATGACTTGTAATTACATCTAAGATTATTTTATTCACAAGCAGAGCAACAGTGAATGCTGGGCACAAAGAACAGTGTGTATACATATGTGTGTGTGCATGCATGAATCTGTATATGTACACCTGCATATATACATTCACGTATTAGTCCAAAAATGCTGGAACAATCCCGGGCAATACTCATTAAGCCCATTTTGAATCAGAACTTTTGTAATGTCCACTGGTGTGATGCTGCAAGTGTACACCCAGCATTATACAAAAAAAAACGCTTTCATGTAAGAAGGAAAGAGAATGAAGAGACATCCAATTATAAAACAAACTGCTGCTTGCTCGACCAAAAGGAACGCAGCAGCTTGACCCCAGTGGAGATAAGCTTATTTACAGATGAAGGACTCACAAGTCAAGGTGAAGGTGAATGTCTGGTAACTGAAGTGAGTGGTGAAAATACACGCGCCCACAACAATACTTTAAAGACTACCTTGTTTTCATGAGGAGATACTGTATATATTGGCATTGACAAAAAATATCCTTGAGCTTAATGAAAGTTGAACCAGGACAATTCAGCGTGACATAAATACAACGTGTTTGTATTCTTGTATTCTATTAAGAAGTTTGATATTTTAAGGCCAGTAATGGGAATAACGGTATATAAATAACGGTGTTACTAACAGCGTTACTTTGTTCAGCATCAAGTAATCTAATTGATTACTCTTCCCAGCTTAATAACGCCATTATCGTTACTACCAAAACTTGTGGCGCGTTATTGAATAATTGATCATTTTGATAATTTGAAGATTTCTTTTTTCTCATCAGACCAATTTTTTTTACTGTTTGTCCTTCCACGAGACAAGCACATAAATGCTGACAATTGAGGGTTTTTTCATTAAAATGTCATGGTAAGCCAAAGAGGTAGAGTTGGGCGGTTGTTCAAAAGCACGCATAGTCGGACACACAACCAACAACACAAGTGAGTCACTCAACAAGAGACAGGTATGGCAACCCCAAATGAGGGGCAATGAATGTCAAAAGTTCCAAAACATCTATCGTGTCATTTGTTTCGATCCACTATATAAAAATAATATCTACCTACATGGCATTGGATTGGAGGCTAGTCTCACTTTGTCCCACAGCAACATTAAAATAGTTTTGATTTATGAACTGTACATTGTTTCTGTTATTAATGTAATGTATTAAGTGTCCATTTCTATATCATATTCAGAATTATCATAAGTAATTGAACATGTATTTGAAGTTCCATTAAAGAGGGGTGGAGGTGGGGTCACATTTGAGCCTTTTAAAAATGTACGTGAAAGTAACACATTAGTTACTTTCCAAGAAACTAATTAATTTTCTAATTTATAACTGAGTAACTTATTTTAGTTACTTTTCTTTTTTAAAGAAACTTACACAACACTGATTAAGGCATGTTGCTGAGCTTCTTCTTCGAGCATAAATAGGGTCTTAATAAAGCGAGTAGCGAGTAGTATGAAAGGGCAAAAATCTACATATTGAGATTGGCATGGGTGGTTGATGGGTAAAACACAGGACTTTCACCCAAGATACCAGGGATTGCGTCCCTTGTGTGAGGTTTACGTGTGACAAACACAGGACTTTTCCTCAACCTTTTTATGCCCGTTCTATCCATTGGTCTTTATATGCTTAGATATACACACGCATAGCTCAAAAAGCATACAGATAACACGCCACTTGGCTTAAGAAAGTTGGCGTGTTCATTTACGTCATCAGATTTAGGATTTTTAGTACCAGTAGGGTAATGTCAGGTTAAGGATTGAAGTTAGTTATAGTTTTAACATTTTTGTTTAACTTGAAATAGGTTAGACTTTGGCTTCTGCTCCAGGTACAACAAGGATGAGAAGACTTCTTAAACCTAAATGTAGTCCATGTACCAAGTACAATGAGACCAATGTTTGGAGGCACTTGACAGCTTTACTAACCAACTAACTCTCTCTGAACTCCGCCCATGTATCTGACAGACAGTAACTCTTTCATTTAAAGTCGGTGTGGATAAGAGTTCTGGCTTAATGACTACATTATAAATCTTTTAAATGCACTGCTCTACTGATGATAAATGCCATTCTGACTTTGTATTCACTGAGATGAATGAAGCAGTTTGACCTCAGCAGAGATGAACCTATTTTTAGAGAAAGCAATATCAAGATTTGAAGAAGAAGCTTAGCAACACGAGCTCCAAGCAACGTTTCAGTTGCTAAGGCTTTGTTATCAAGGTAACTGATACCGCTCTTATGAGGGATGGATCTACCTAGGATTAGTAACAGTATACACAAGACAACACCTTAAATCAGCAGTGACCATTTACATTGTATAATGCCAAACAGGATCCAGTAAACCTGATGAGGATCAATGAACAGTTATAGTGGCAGCAGTGGCATAAGTAGATGCAACAGTGAAAGTAGCAGCAGCAATAGTAAAAGTAGTAGGAGTATAGTTTTATAGTGCAAATCAGAATGTAAGACTTTATAATAACCATCATTAATAGATGGTGAATTGATAGTTATTTATGTGTTAATTAATTTTTAGTTGTTTAATTGTCATTTAACTGTTAGCAAATGTAATTTTACTGTTTACATTTACTGTTAACAAACAAATTATAATTAATAAAATATGAATAACTTACTTAACTTATAAATAAACTTAACTTACTTAACAGTAAGTTAAGTTTATTGTTACATACTGTACATTATATCCCTCATATACTGTATTAGGTATCGATAGGTATCGTTTCTTAAAGGTTTAAAAACATTTTTTAATAATTACCCGAAATCTAATATAGTATTTGAGGGATAAAATGTGTGTAACAATAAACTGCTAATTTAAAGCACTACTACAGCACTATTAATATTTTATTATTACAATTGAATTGCTTTTTAACAGTAAAATTACGGTTTGCTAACTGTTAAATAACAATTAACTAAAGATGAATTAACTATCAATATGCCATCTACTAATGATGGTTATTATAAAGTGTTACCCCTGTGTGTTGCTAAGTGTGTGTGAGGTGGAGTCGGATGAGATTAGTCTTTAGTTGTGCAGTTATGACTAAGATGAAGATTTTGCATGTAGCAATAGCTGAGCAGAGGACCTGAATATGTAATTAGAAATGAGATGGATCAGTTTGGGCAGGCAGGTCAATTAGGTTCTATATTTCTGACCTTTCCTTGGAAAGGAATTAAGGCAATGCTACTTACCTGGAGTTCTTGACATTAGTTACGTCAAAAGGTGCCTTGTTGAGGAGTCTTGCTCAAGGTATTCTTAAATTACTCTTAAATTACTCTTAAATTACTCGCTGACATCAACCCAGCTTGCACACAGCCAAATGTGACTGAGGATCATTATGCATGCAAGAAAGTGGGCAGATCTGCAGCACTGGTCTGAAAGAGTGACAAAGGGTTCAGGTTAAGAGTCCAACGGGGCCCTGTGCTAGAAGATGCAAGTTCCAGGACTTCATCAGGAGATTGGGGAGACAAAAAGGTTAAGTAGGTGAGGAAATATTTAGGAGGGAGAAAGGTGAAGGTGGATTAAGATGAGATGAAGAAGGTAGGTCATTTCTTTGGGTAAATGGTAGATGATTGGACTTTGCAGCATAACACATTTTATCTTGGTACTGTATAAATGCAGTTTCATGCTGTACATTAGCATTCAGCTGGCTATAAACATCACCATCCTATACTTTAAGTCTTTGCAACATCATTTAAGATGTACGTCCCTCTTCCTGCAATTACTGTATATACCCTGGCTTTTAAACAGTAGCTGCTTTGCCTAATAAAATCATTGTTTTCTCCTGTGGATGCAAGTCTCGGCAGGGATGCAGAACTTGGCCCGCGTTATCTATTGTCTGTCTGCAGGACCTGAAGCTCACCGCCAGTGTTTCAGTTTGACTGTTAAAAGGGTTTAGATATTTAAAATGTCTTTATTTAGAAGTGGGCTGAATGCTAGTTAGCTAACCGGTAGCAGAATATATATATATATATATATATATATATATATATATATATATATATATATATATATATATATATTTGAGTTTTAAAAAGTATTCTGAGAGATTTTTTTTTCTTAGAAATAATCTTTTAAAATTCAAATTTAGATTTAAATTTTTTTAGCCTCATATTATTAGTTTTTGCTATTGGTGATGAAAATGTTAAAGATGGAGACCTTCATTCAAGTGACTTGCTCATATGTATTCTAAATGATTCTCAATTCTACGCGTGCTACAATACTTTGGTTTGTTGGTGGAAGTAATTACACATGAATGAGCACATATTTGTGAAAGAACAAAGGTTTTTTGCTAAGAATCAACTCAAAAAATTACACAATGGAGCTTTAACCATCAATACAGAATGTCTTATTGGTTTCTTTTTGTTGGACTGTATAAAATGAGTTTTTTTTTTTTTTTTTTACAGTGCACAGAACATCAAATCAATTCTAAAGTAGTTGTCTGGCAGGAGTGGCTCCAAGTTTGTTTGTTTTGATGTTGTTGCTATTTGTCCATAAGCGCAATATAAGAAAAATCTATAACTTTTTTCCCTCCTGAGAAGAGTCACAACACTCAGGAAAAAAAAAAGAGATTCAGACATTGGCAATTTCTTTTAAAGTACAAAAGGAATTTCCTCAAGTACAAAAAGTGGCAATCCAAAGTTGATATGGATAATATGGAGGTTCACATTTTTTGTTGCCTTGTCTCTGAATCCAGCGAGCATGATCAAAATGTTTTAGGAGTGTGTGTGTGTGTGTGTGTCAAATCACACTCTGTAAACAACCTCAGTAAGCTGATGGAATTTTGTCTTTTAAGTGGTTTTGTTTGTGTAGTGTTTGTGCCCTTTTTTTTTTTAAAGGATAATTATTATTTTGACAGCTTAGACATGAAACAAAGGGTTGCAGGTTGTGACCGCTGCAACATGGACTAAACCTCTGTATAGGGGTGTGTGCTCTGCCAGGTAAGATACCCAGGCGCCCACTGTTCGGGCACATTTTGACCTGCGTGTGCTCCATGTGTCTACTTTTAGTGGGTTGGCCGCAGCTATATTTAAAGTTGTAGCCAATAATAGTTCTGACACTATGAAAACTAGCAATTTGACTATTTTCATTGGCTTTATTTCAATTAGTTATCAAAGTTTAGGTTATCATAGTTAATTTAGTCAAATAAACTGATGTCTCACAAAGCAGACATGTATGGAGCCTTTTTAATGCATATTTAGTGTTTCAAAACGAAATTCTTTATTTCTGAGAGATTCACAGCTGGTGGTGCTTCAGTCTTTTTGCCCACGGCTTCTTTTCCCCTACAGCTTTTAAATTAAGCCCTGAAACCTCAGTTCTTAGCCTTCATGTTTGCAAACTGCAGATGTGGACCCCCACCGGGCCCCTGCTCCTTCTTCAGCCCTGATCTTTCACCAACTGCTGGGAAAACACTCCCAGCGGGAACCCAAGAGCAGGTGCCCTTTATGAGTCACATGTGTGGATATTATTCTATTCAATTTGAAGCACTGCAAGCCCACATGTCCTCCTACACATATCTGAACCTGCATTTGAGCAACTATGAGGAAAGAGATTAGTGATGTATACTTGAATAGGAAGAAAGTTTCAAATTTGAAACTTAATTAACATTTGGAACATATGAAATGGCAAGCAGTCTTTGTCTCAGTGTATTCATTGCAAGTGCAAGCACAAATGTAAGGGACATAAGGTGTATTGAATCTGAATGCTAATGTTATGCCTTAAATAATTATTCAAAAAGAAGTTACATTTTCTATTTCCCGTGCACATTGGTAACAGCCTTTTCACTGTCTGATATTTATGTAAAAGTTTATTTAATTTATTTAATCGAGTTTTAAGGTTATCAGGGCTGTAGTCAAGACAACCTTTGAGTCCAAGACAAGTCCAGGACCAGGACAAGTCAAGTCCAAGACAAGACCAAATCCAAAAAGGTTTGAGTACGAGTCAAGGTCGAGTCCAGGACAGAAAAAAGAGGTCTTATGCATGACCGTATCAAGACAATCATTTTGGGGTTTTTGTTGATTTGCAAAAAAGCAAAAACAGTGTCACAACACACAGGATTTGTAAGTAAAGCTATTCCTCTTGATATCATATAATCTAATATAAAGAAAACAGGATGACATATGGTGATACCTCATAAGAGCAGTGTTAGAACTGATACAAACACCGATCCACTGCTATTATCACTGTTACAGTAGGTACCAGTACTGAGCATTTGATCAACTAAATGACAATATAGCTTCACTCCAGATGTGGTGTAGAAAAGAAGTGACCAGTATTACAGAGTGTACCCCTATGGTTGGTGTATGCCTTCCCTAAAAAAATATGTTATTATATTGTTAGTTTGACATGGTTAATAGGAATTTTGCTAATATTTTCTGAAACATTCAACTTTGGTTAAACAACAATAAAAAATGGTTTGTGTATTTTTACTCCTACGGAGCCACAACGTGAGCTACAAGGTAATGGAGCCTTTTATACATGGTTGTGTGTCTGTAGAAATAAACAACAGACAAATAGTCTTTAAACACTTCTGATGTAAAGTTATTCACTGTCAAAGTGATGTCAAAATGAATGGCAGTCAATGGAATGCTAACAGCGGGTGATGGCTTGTTAGCATTAAAATGGCGTCATAGGAGCTACGCGTAGAGAGGAGAGGCTTACCCCTTGAAACCAATGAGTGACTTCACAGATGTTACGTCCCATGTTTTTACAGTCTGTGTTAACTATAGTACAATATTATATAATATGAATAATATAAAGTAGCATAATAAATAAAAAACTCCACTACAAGTTCCTCAAAATTGTACAGTACTTGAGTAAACATAGTTAGTTACATTATATCGGTGGTTGTGGTTTTCTCATACAAGTCATGAATCCCAGACAACCCACTTAAAGTGCATTTCCCCCTACTCCCTCCCCTGCATTTGTCTGGGCTGCATTGTTCCTGAAATCATGTCCTCTTCTGTCAAATGGGTGAAGTTAGTTGATTTCTATATGACTGTAGTGGCAGCAAAGAGGGGAAACAGATGCTTGTGCGGTCCGTCAGGACTCCTCATAGAACAAAATAAAGATGCCATTTGACAGTTCCTGCTGTCAAACCACTACTCTGTACACAGCTTCTTAACTCTGGTCCCCCGGTGTTTTGTTGTGTTTGAATATGAGTAGAAGGGGCACATTCTCTTAAGAGGGATTCAAGAGTCACAGTGGGCCATGGGAGAGTGTTTTTGTTTGAAACCTTTTGGAATTTCTCCTGACACAACCTGCATTCAAATTGTACGGTACTGTAGCAACACACTGTAAGTCATGCTGTGTCTCAAAAGGCTGTTGTTCCAGGAGTACATCAGTGTATGGAGGATGTTGGAGTCATCTATAAACAGCAGGGAACAAATAAAGGGTGGCATCTGGATGTGTAACACCTACGATTCCTTGAAGAATCCTCCAGGGCTGCGCACTAATGAGGTGATAAAAAACAAGGCGATGAGGGGAGGGAAGTGGGTGTGAGCGCAAGGTAAAATCGAGGTTTCCACTTGTTATCCACCTTTAAATCCCTGTCAGAGACAATCTGGAGAAAATCTAAGGGGCCGTTTACACGTACATGGTTACTTTAATAACAAAGACATTTCCCTTTGTTTGTGCCCTTTGTGCACATACAAATAGAGAATTCCACTCTTAAAACGAGTCTTTTTAAAAATTCCGGCCAGAGTCGACATTTTGGAAAACTTTGTTTGCACGTTTGCATGTAAACTGAGACAATTGGAGGTTTAGGCAGCCGAAGGAAGTGAGAAAGAGAAGAGAGAGGAAGTGAATCGTTGCAGTTGTTGCTATTTTTGGGATTCTGATTGGCTAACTTGGGCTTGAGCTCATTACACTGCCACCGACAGGTTATGCATGCTCTTGACGGCATTGCAAGCGTACGTATATACATGGGTACTTTTCTGAAAATTGACAGCTGTGCACAATGTAACAATGCACAATTGAAAACAGAGAGGTTGAAATGTCCGTTTATGAAAATAGCTGCCTATGTGTACACGTAATCTAGGTTCAAAACTTCCATCTCTACATCTTTTATCCAAAAGGGAATTTCAGTTATATTGGACAACTTTGCAGCACATTATGTACAATGCCAACATTTGGTGTAAATGCAGGAAGGAAAAATATGTTCATATATACTGTACAATATATTGTGCTGCAAAGGGTGCTGAGGTCAGGATGGTGATGAATGTGTAGCCTTTTTGTCTTTGACACAGGAGTCATTGATTATCTATTGTTAACATTTAACCATGGCAACAGTCTTTTCGTTATCTAAATCAAATAACCGAATCAGGGCCAAAATACTTCAGGGATGAGGGTTATAAAGCATTTTCCATCATGGTCTCAACAAAGAAGGATTTCTGCAGCACACCAACTTTGTTTCATTTATATTGTGTTTTTTCATCCCTCTGCATCTGTCTCTGACAGGCTCAAATTATTTATGATTTGCCTTCTTGGGCAACCAATTAATTGAGTAAAGTGATCTTGACAATTACTATTAGTATATTAAGTGTGTTACTTATAGATATGTGTTTTGTGCAGTTTTTTGAGACTCGTCCAGATATTACAGAAACTATCTAACTTCCACCCTCAGTTTTATTACTGCTTATTGTACCTGTCTTTACCTCTTAGCTTTGCTGAATTTTTGCCTGTATCTCTTCATTACCTTTTGTGCTCCTCAGTTTCGCAGCAGATTGGTCTTTATCGCTTTAGATTTTTCAATTACTCAGGCGTGCTTCATGGCTCATTGGCCAGCTCTGGGACCCATTACATTTATCTGAGCTGAAGGGAAGTGAGACAATCCACAACACCAAAAAAGGATAAGATATAATCAGCAGAAAAAAGGCGCTATTATCAGTGTTTTAGGACAATCACACTGTCATAAGAGCTATGACACTGAGACTGTGAAACAATGGGGCTGTATCTATGTGTGTAAATTTGTTGACAAGCTTCCATAAGTTCAGTTGTAATGTTTGCAACATCCTCTCCCTTCAAAAAATGTGCTTTTCTGTATTTTTATCTTCTGCTGATCCCTGATCCAAATCAACTTCAGCAATGACACTGATAGTTGCTTTGCCATATACAAAATAGCAAAACATCAAGAAACGACATACAATTGGTTTAATAATTTATAGTACTAGGGACTGACTGTCAACCCTGGACTAATGGCTGGCCACAGTGTGGATTGTTTTTTCCAGTATTTCCTATGAAACCTCAAGGCATTTACACTTGGGTGTCTAGCGGAAAGTCAAATCACATTTAGAGACAAACTGGGTCAAAGATACAAGGGAGAGATGGAATAGGGAAAATCCATTGTGTTGTGTGTTAATGGGAAGCACTAAGCAACCCCTGTTTCCTTTTCAGCCATTGATCAGGAACATGATTAATGACGCTGTTGCCAGAAAGAGGCATTAGTGTCTTCTTCCCATCCTGTCCCTCAATGACCACTTGTTGTGGATGTAGCCCTCACTGATGTAACCCTGAAGCCTAGAAGTGGAAAAACATTATGCAGGTACACACATTTCAGCTGAAATATTTTTATTGTACATAACATTGGTTAAAGAAATTACACGTATGTACCATTGCTGCTTTCATCATTCATATTCCTGCTATAAAATAAAAGCTAGAATAAATGCATAATGGTGTGACTGAAAGAGAGCAATATGGGGTTCAGTGTCTTGTCCAAGGACACATGGATATGTGGACTCGACCTCCTGATCCACAGTTGGCCCAATAATGTCTGTAGGGAACAAAACCGGTATAATAAGAAATACATGTATTTGGTAGTATATTATAACTCCATACAGATGATGATAACAATTTCTGCACATAACACTAAAATTATCAAAGCACTGCTGGAATGTTACCAGGTTGCGCTACTTTGTGGGACTTTCAAAATGTGTCTACAGATGGTGCGGACAGAACTGAAGCAACAGCCGTTCTTATAGCCACTACATTTTTGGTTACACATTTTGACAGTTACTGTGCTAAATACAGCATATTTACTGCAGCCTACAAATTGCGTCTCTGAGTAGCACACACATTTGAACAAACTAATCATATCTGATCAATCATAAACATGGTTAAATAGACACATAATTTAGACAGCAACCTCTATCTAATCTATATCTAGTCCAGTCAAATCAATCAAATTACCTGTGATATAATGTCACTGATGTTTTTTTAAATTGCCCATATTATGAAAAGAAAATCATTTTTTCTGGGATTTGGGGTGTTATTTTGTCTCTGGTGCTTCAACATCCATACAGACTTGGAATGTCCTCTGCCTTCAGTCTCTGGGTGAGATGTTCAAAATCTGCACGGCTTAGAAGAGGTTGCTAACCGTAACACATGCTAGCTCGTTCTCAATAGCGAAACACTGCTACAACACACGCTATTTCACCGTAATCTCCAAAAGAACTACTTCCATGTCCCTGTTCTGCAGGTATTTCACAAGTGGCCCTCATCTAGAAGAAGTCTCCCAGCTAATTCTGCCTTGTACTGAGCAAAGTTGGAGAAATAGTTATGTAGCTGATGGGATCTTAATTAGCTACTGCACATGTGCGACTCTCAACAAAGATAGTAAAGAAGTGAGATGTCTCACTCTGTAGCTAAAACAGAGACCCAAACACACAGGGTGAAAACAGGATCTGCAGCAATGTGCGCTACAACAAAAACATGGTGTTTTTTGAAAATGAAACCAACTAAATGTATTCTGGTACAGCCTTTAAATACAATTATGAACCTGTAAATGAGCATAATATGGGTGCTTTAGTAATCATGAGACAGTGTAGGTCCCTTCAAAATAAAACCTACTTCTTCTACACTTAGGTCTAACCCTAATCAATGTGTTCCAAGTTGCAAGTTGAAATTAACCAATGTTAACTCTAGAGAATACTGCTGAAGCATTTATTGTACACGGGGTGGAAAATGTACTTTTTCGCCCAAGAGCCACAGTGGAAGGTCGATGCCTAATTTATCTGCCACTTATATTTTTTACCTGCCACTTTTTCCGGAATTTAAATTTATAAAAGAAAGTGCTGTATTATATTTTGCATTGCTTCAATAAATTATGTTTTATTATAATTACATATTTTAGCGCCAAGGTTTTAAGGAAGTACCAACAATTGATACATTGTGCTTAGAGGTAAAGAGATGGGGAAGGTTTCTTTAACCATCTTAAGAGTTGATGATGATCTACAGCCACCATGATCACCAAACATTTTCACTCCTGAACAGATTTGTCAAGCCCAAAACAGCATTATTATGGCATACTTAATAAAAGGTACATAGGTGCGGATGAAGAACACATTCTTCATTGTAGATGGATACAAGATAATCATCCTGGTATCCTCAAATTATCTTGAATGTCAACCTTATGGTGGCGCTAGAGGGAATATTAGGTTATCACTAAAGTCAGTAGGATTTATCTGCTAGGTTTGTACACACTCTGCTCCTGGGGTCCCTTCTTCCCCAGCTGTATGGCAGTGCACTTGATACAACCAATGCAAATTGTTTGCATATTGTGGCGATGCATAGGTTTCAACAGTAAGTCCAGTGCATGGACTGGTCGTCGGGAAGGTAGGCTAACTATTCCCTCGTTTTCCATTCGTCATCAATGTGCCACATTTATTTTTACTAATAATTTTCCTTTTGTCTGTGCCTCAGCCCAACTATATGTTGTCATGGACTAGCGCTGAAAACCAATCGACAAAAGTCTGGAGTTGATGGAAAGTTGCGTGGGGAAAGCCCCAGCTGTAAACGGTTTCATTTCCCATAAGTTCTTCACAATATAAGACATCTGTTATTTTGGTATTTGAATGTTTGGAAATGTTGGGGATTCATTAGCAGTAATGTAACGTGACTCCACTGTGCATTATTGTTACTTAGCAACAGGAGTCTTTGACAAAAGCTGTCCAATCCGTTCCAAGGAATGTTTTACAACCCACCCACCACTGTGGCTGGTATTCAAGGCAAAGTCTCCCGCCACCTAATTGTACACATAATGTTGATCAGAATTAAACTTGAGCATATCGTAGTTGAAAGGAGGGAGTCCTCTTTGAAGCTAGCTTTTCTTTTGACACATTTCTTGCACAAGACAGATGTTCAATCACATACAGTATTTGCTTCAATTTGTGCTGCCTAAAGTGAAGCTGCATTCCTCTTCCTAAATTTGCCTCTTCCTATTTATTTGGCATGCATTTTCACCTAAATGATAAAAGTGGTTTATTATGTTTCAGGCATTTTGGTTATCTTCTGCAATCCAGAGTGACCTTCCTGATGTCAAATAATGCCTTTAACCACCAGGCCAATCTGCCACGAGTCTCACATGCATGTTAAAAGCAAATGTGATCAGTACTGTATCACTTGAAACCATCCTAAAACCACCAGTTTCTTTCAGAAAGAAAGCGAAGACAGCACCATCTGGGCATGTTCTCAAAATCTTCTCAAGCATAACACACAGCACATGGCACATAGCAAGTATGTAACACCAATCCCTGCATACGTGACAGCCACCCTCGTGAGATGATATCCCAGCTCAAAGTTCTTATCCTTTGCTGTAACTTTCTGAACACATGCCTTAGTTGTAGTTAAGGAAAGTTTTTTGCCAAACTCCTCCAACTGCCGTAGCTTCATCCCTTGGGAATGCGCACAAAAAAGCTAAAAGGCATCTGAGCGAAATAGTCTAAAGCTAAAAGGCAATGCAGCTCTGGCTAAAAATAGACAGCAACTACCAACCTTCACCTCAGAAGAATGTTGGAGTAAAGAAGAGAGAGGAAGGAACGGAGGAAAGGGCTAATTCAATCGGATTGGACTAGAAAAGTCGCAGTAAAACTGAGAGTGTGCAGGAAATGAGTTTTTTTTGTGAAGCACAGAGTAAAGCTCGTCCACCGGGACACAGTTACTGTTTGAGGTTTTTGCTGCCTGTTCCATTATTATTCCAAAAGTATACTTTACACGACTGGGAGACTGCTGTGCACACGGACACTTGAGCACAAACTGTTAAATGTGTGTGCAAACAAATGTGTGTGGCAAGACATGCAACGTTTGGCAGGATGTCACAGTACTCACTTTATGATTCAAGCTCGTTGGAAGAAAAAATATATAATACTTTTCTCCTTTTTTTTAATCTAATATCTATTTTTAATCTGTCAATTACTTCCTCATACGCCATGCTTTATAGGTTGCTATGCCAACTATTGATACTCAAAATGTTTCAAATGATAAAGAGTTTTGCTGTGTGACATCAGTTGAGGTTGTTTTGAATCAAGAAATGTAAGACTACTTACTGATATGGCATTAAACCATAACTGGCTGTATTTGAGCCTAGGCAGACAAGTATAAATATACCAGTCATTAGCCAGTACAAGCCTGTGCAGTACATTATATAACATTCATTTAGCTTACGCTTTTGTCCAAAGCCTGTTACAGTAAGTGCGTTCAACTATGAAGATGCCACAGAAATATTTCAAGAATCATGCAAGTACATACAATTAATCAAATAAGCAAAGCTGCTTCAAGAGCCACATTTTAAAACAAGAAAAATATATATTTTATATTTCATGTTTTTATGAGCCAAGATGCAATCTAAACAGGTGAGTCGTTGTTGTCCTGATGTCAGCGGGGAGCTCGCTCCAACATTGTCGAGCCAATATACAGGCTGGATTTTGTTAAGCACTAGCGGTGCAACCTTCGTAGTAAGTGAGTAGCACGCATTATTTGTATGTGTGCTATGACCATGTCCTGGATGTAGGATGGGCCTGACCTATTCACATCACGGTAGGAAAGTACCAGTGACATAAATCAGATTTGAGCCGCCACCAATAGCCAGTGTAGGTTGCGGAGGAGCGGTGTAATCCAGAAGAACTAGTAGCCTGCAGTACCCTGCAGTACATGACTGCAGTACCCTGCAGTCATTTAACATAATGCCTTCTCTCTGACGTATTCATGTTAGACGTTTTTTTGTTGGGAGGGGGCAGTACTTTATTTTTTATTTGCCCGAAACAATAAGTAGAGAGTGACAAATCCATCCTGCCGACATCATTTTCAGACAGGGCTGTGGTAGCGGTTGCTAGCCTTTTTTGCATTGATGAAAACATAGGAGTTCTGATGACACCCATATGTTCCTGAATAAGTAATGTTTATTTATAATCAAATCAGCTGAGTAAAAATATATCTGACCAATATGAAAGGTACAATGCAGGTTAAGAGTCAACTAAAAAGATGTTTCAGTTTGGGACAAATGAGACGGCTTGTGTAAAGGCATGCAATTATGGATGTTTAAAGTGTTGTTCTTAGTTATCTATGATCCCTTTGCGCTGTTACCATGGTAGAGGGATGCCTGACAAAAGGAATGACTGGCACAAAGCAGATATCACATCATGATATTTGTAAATATATCAACTTTACAAGAATGTCAAGAACTGCAAAATTAAAATATGACTTTGGAGAGATTTGTTTAACACTTCATGTCTACCCTTTGAAACAAGAGACTCATTTACAGAGAAAAAAATACTTTTTAAAGATGTTGGGAATATTCTAAAAGGTTGTAAAAAGAAACTAAAAAGGCAATTGATAGTGAAAAAAAAACGAAAAACTGTAATCTTCTATAATGTCTGCATTTAACCTCAGTCCATAAAATCCACAAGAATGAGAACACTTGTCAATTCATCAGCATTACGGTAACACTATGTAACGCAGCACTTCTCAACTGGCTTGTGTGTTTATTGGCTGATGAGTTTGTCAACTCAGGGGCTCCTTTTGAAACAGAAGACATGAGACAGAAGCATTTGTTAAAGCGGCAAAGTAGGTTAAGGGGGGGCGGGGGAGGGATAATGAGTCTGGATAGCACTAGCTCATTGGCAAGACTGCCTGTCACAGGGATGCCACACAGCGGCTCCCAGCTCGCTGTCTGCTGTTGACATAAAGAATGAAACTAGACCGACATGGCAGAGGCCTTTCAACATGACATGTTTCACTTCAATTTATTACGTGTCACAAGCCACTAAAAGGAAGTCATGATATTGGTTCAAGACTAGGTGAGAGATGTGACAACCAGCAAGCTGGTGAAATACAACACCGAAGCCTGCAATGTGAAACACACCAAGGTCACTACAAGTGCCTCTGTCATCATTAACTGAGCTTATCCACATTTTTTATCAGTCTCTATTGTTTCAAGGTTTATTAATGTCATTGCATCATGATTGACGGGAGATCCAAAGCAGAAATCCAATAATTATAACAATCAGTGTTTTAGTGAAGCACTAGTCATATTGTGTACATTTAATACATTCACATGAAGTTTTATTTTCATAAAATTTGTAAATCTACCATTACAATAAAAAACTTGCAATACAATGAACCCACGCAGGTTTGGTGAAAGACCGTGAGTAGCCTGCTCTATCTGCAAAGTTTCATGTTTCTGTTTTCCCTGTTGCAAATTTGTCACATCTAATGACATATATTTATAAAATGACAAAGTGTTTATCAGGCAATGACTTAATAACTGGACAACTACATTGGTGAAAGAAAAGAGATTTAGCGAGGTGAAGCTCTGCACTTGCGGAGGATGAACCGCTGCGGTTGGGCACTGAGCTCTCATCCTCCCTCTGAAGCTCCGACTACAGGTCGAAGGTGGCAGCGAAGCAAATCTGGGTCTGCCCTCAGTGGGCTGCAGTGCCATCTGATACCGTGGCATCAATAAATTAAGACAGTATCATAATTGGTTAAAAACAGTGTCCTAACCGGTTAAAAACTTCTCTGAGTACACTTCCGTGTTCTGGTACAGTTGGTTTTCACATCTGATGTGAACTGTAAGTGTATGGCTACTGAGACCACCTTTTCAAGTGGACTTGGGTACAGATCAATGTTTCCACTAATCAAACAAATTTGGACTTGGGGTCAAGTGTACTTGAATCAGGGCCTAGTTCCCTGGTGTGAAAGCCCCCTTACTGCATTATATTCCATTAGTCATAGGCCTATGGCAATACAAGCTCTTAAATCCATCACAGAGGACCATCTCTGTGCACTGTCTGACCCCGAATTTTGCAGAGCGTGGACTGCAAAAAGTGCAAAAGTATGTTCAGGGTAAACATGACCGAAAGGCTGACTCTCCGGGCAGGTCAAGTATAGTTAAAATGTTCTTTATTTAAAGGTCAAGCATTGATTTTTACTGTTATACCAATAATCAGAATAAGAGGCCTAAAAAGAAAAAGTGGAAACACAAGCACACCAACTAGAGAGTGTTTCCTCGTAGGAGAAGGAGCAGGCACCTCCCTGATAGTTGTGGGTTTTCTCTCAGAGGAAATGCCAACTGAGGACACCAACCTTTTAATATTAGTGTAGAAAAACTAACCTTTATTGTATCATGAATGCTGTCTGACCACACTGCACTTAAACCCGAGGCTCTTTGCTTGGGTTGAAGTGTTTAGTGATAAGCAAGAACTCCCAATAACTGAAATGTCACAGATTCAACCCTAACTACATTGTATTTGTGTTATGGGTGTTTATCAGGCTTAGTGTAAACTAAATCCCTGAGAACAAACAAGTCTTAGTGGATTCATTTCTTATTAGACCACATATTCAAATCTGCTATAAACTGGCGTTAGATCTTAAGCGGTTCATTTCAATTTCACTCAAAAACTTAAAAAGAGCAAATGATCTATTAACCGGAGCTGATTCTCTTTAGAACTTATTTAATCAAAGCTAAAAGGTCCATTACTTCTCAGGTAATACTCCAGCCTTTGTGCTACAAGGAGAAATACTGTGCCCAGAAATATTACAGTTCCTCATTTTGAATATGTGAGAACTTTTCCAGACCTTTGGATGAGGTTAGATGGGCTACTACAGCCTGGAGGTATTGTTTGAAACGGCATGGGGGAAAACTTCTTTTTCTAGTTTTTGTCCCTTTGTGATTGTTCTGTATGAACATTATTTGTACAAAGATATTTAGAATTAGACATAGCTTATAGAGATTTTTGCATAGGGTTGTAAAACATGTTCTTGCATTGCGAATAAGGGTTTAAAATTAAGCCTACAGTCCTTTGGGTACATTTCCTGAGGAACATTAATTCCCTCCGCTCACTTTTAAGGCAAAGTAGGCTAAATAGTAATACACTTTATTTATATTGTGCTTTACATGGTAGGCTACTCAAGGACACTTTATGGCACAACCAGCACATTTATCACATAAAAACAGAATGAAATGAAACTAGCATATTTAAAGCAATCGAAACACAGTGTAGCCTACAACTTTGTAAAAATGTGGAGTGACCAGTAGGCTAGGTAGATATTTTTACATCCTTACACATTCAGTCGGTCTCTCCGTTTGATAACAGCCGTATTTCCCTTTTTGCATATTCTATGCTTCACCTATTCATTACTTTGCATTTGACGCTGCTGCTCATTGGGTTAAACAAATGCCGCATGTGTTGTCTCCATTTCTGCATCAGTAAATCTGTGATCGATACCGTGATCTATTTAAGAAAGCCGTGAACGTGCACTTATCCCAGCTATCTACACCTGGCTGGACATAGGTTCACCTGTTCATCCTGGCTCTGCAACTGTGCAACATATTAAGCCACTATGAGCGGATGATATCAAGTCAAGCTGCGCATTTGCAGTTATACTGGATATCTTTATTCTACTTCCGTGCAACAGGCCCCTGGTTCGACCATAGAGATGCATATTTATTTTCTCGTTCACAATCCAGACACATCCGACCAATATGTGAACGTACTTGCATGGTTTGTAATCACGGATTTTGGTACGCTCTGATTTTTCCAGGTGTGAAACGAAACTCCAAGTTTAAAAACTCATTAACTGATTCGGACCAAAGCAAACAAACTATAGGTGTGAAAACGCCATAGTCGATATTAGGGAAAGATCACTGCCATGAACAATTAATGTAGTAAGTACTTATCATCATCTTTTTAAAATGATGCTGTATCATGAAAAGCCGGTGTCAAAGGGGAACATGTTATACTGTCTACTATATTCTAATGTGAATATGTGCACTCCTACACTATCAACCAATCAGACTGTTTGAAGCAGACCTACTTGATAAATATTAATCTTTATAAATACTACTATATAACATATCAGTGGGTTTTCACAAACGTGAGTATACAAGATGTACTTGTAACAATAAATAAACAATTCAAATGCAAAGCAATTGAGATAAACGTTTGAAGATTTCAGCAATTTGTGCCTAAATACTAACTGTCATGACTTTTAGTTGGAGGAAGGCTCTGTTATTCCCATATAAAAATTGGTTGTTTTTATGTACGGTATAATCTTTAAGATGGTCAAGTTTAGTTTGTGCTTAGGTTAAACGTTTGTGCCAGATCTACAACCATCACATTCTTTTTCACTTCCACTGAAAGTTTTTTTTAGAAAGTATTAGTGCTGCATGCAGAGTGTAAAACATACAGTACATTTAATGCTATGGCTAATGAATCCACCAGAAGCTCTCTACTTTCAATAAATGATTCACTGAAACTGCCAAAACAGCACAATCACTGTTGGTCGGCCATATAGAGAGTTTATTTTCCTCAATGATAAATCTTCAACAATTGCTTATAAATACTGAACTCCATTAATGTCATAATAGCCAGCAAGTAAAAGTGTATGCATACATTCAATATAGGTGTACAATGATTTTGTGTTTTTTTGCAGTGCCTACATCACGGAGGTGGATCTCAAATGATACTGCAAAAACAGGTACAAACACCAATCGTTGCAAAGCCCTCAAATCCAGATGAGATTAAAAAATACTTGGCCCTCTCTGTTGCCTGGGTGATAAAAAAAATCCCATATTGTGCACTTCTGGTGTGACATTCAGGTATCAGCAATGCACACTGGTTTATTTATAGCTACTGTGCAGCTGAGATGGATTCTGCACAGCCGCTTGCTCCCACAAGAGAGAGACATTTTGCTCTAACTTTAAAAACATTTAAATAAAATCTTTTACCATTTAATCAAATATCTCCCCATCTCTGGCAAAATGAGCGGACAAAGAAAAAAGAAGAAAGACATAGAGCAATAATACAGACTTGCTAAATGCAGGTCTGTTTCAATTCTCACTCGCAAGTAGTAAATGTTTAAAATTTAGCCTTGGTTTTCCACACAGACGGCAGAGAGCATATTACATAGGAATATGTTTTTTCAATTTGTTTATTAATCCCAAGTGGGGATATTACAATATACACTCTCCGTACATACTTTGTCAGTAATCACACACAGGCCTGAAATACACACACACATGCTCAGGAACTATACAAGCACTAATGGTGAGGTTTCAGAGTGAGTGGGCTGCCAGCTGAATCAGCGCCCTGAGCGGTAGGGGGGGTATGGTGCCTTGCTCAAGAGCACCTGGCAGTGCCCAGGAGGTGAAGTGGCATCTCTCCAGCTACCAATCCACACTCCGTACTTTGGGCCGTATGGGGACTTGAACCAGTGACCCTCCAGTTCCCAACCCAACTCCCTACAGACTGAGTTAGTGCCACCCCCAATATAGTAATTAAATGGACACTGCCCACCAAGGATGAACCCACCATTTCCCAGGATGTTTTAGTATATTTCCTATTTCTTTATTTTTCAAGAAAAAAGAAAAGAATAAAAAGAATTCCCATATAAAATACAAATGTCATGGTGTTTTTGGCACAAACTTATTCACTTCAGTTCAGCAACTGTAAAGGCCCCTGATTTACGTACATTTAGTTTTTTGCAACACTTGAAAAGTGTTTCAATGTTTGCACAGCCACTACAGACGGTTGATTTCATTCTACTGATTGACTCTATTATAGCTTCCTCCCCCTCACACACCTTTCTCTCTGACACAAACACCTCTCTCTCACATTCTTATTTTTGCTCCCCTTATCTTGTTTGATAGAGATGCCCACATAGTTACCATGGCAACACATCAAAAAAGGGGATGGCTTTGACTGGGGCGATGCCACCTAGGAACCAAGACAAAGAAAAGGGAGAAATGCACAGCTCAAGGATTGACTTTTAAATCCAACCAGTGTGCTATCGGTGTACCTGGACTTTTTAAAACAATAACAAATCAGCTATGAGGAACCGTTTTCAAGACAAGTAGAACTTTACAGTATTACCACAAGACCAATTAAATACAACATATAATAATGGAAAAAGTAGGAAAAAAAACATAAGTAAAAAGCTGTATTTAACAAGTGTGGTTGGGGGCTCATTCTGATATTACCTTTTCCAATTTGAGTTCAGCAGGGAGATGGCTGAGGGTAGCGATGTAACGATCGAACGGTAAACCACGATAAAAATGTTGGCGATAACAATTACCGTTCATTTAAAATAGCATTATAATGACGGTGGATTACCACGGTGGGGAAACCGTGTGTTTTAATCCTTCCCAGCTTCATCCAAGTCTCCTGAAGTTGCCGCTTAGGTGCACACGTAGCCAACAACGTGCGTTTCTTGAAGTTGCAATCCTGTCTGCAGAACGTGCAGGAAAATAGTTGCTGCTAAAGGCATTGAACACAATTTTAAAAATACTGTAATAATATCGAAAACTGTGGTAATTTTGGTGTTTTTTATGCCGTTAGAGTGTATGAAGGAGCTGTTGGTTTGGGCTATTTGGTATTTGAAGCGGGAACCAGAAGGCAAGGTCTGAAGCCCTAGGTGCAGGGGATTGGAATCTGTTAATACTGGGCAAAAGAGGTAGCACACTGCTTTGCAAATTCTGCAGGATAGCCATCCAATATTATTAGACATTACAAGCGCTTTTCTAAATTCATCAAGTGAAAGTGATATTTTGAGGTTTTCTGGTTAAAAAATTATGTGCTTGTTCTGGAAAAACACTGTAGTTCATTTGGTAGACAACTTAGTATCTGATCTGTAAGTGTTGTTGGTAACTGTTTATGTGTATAGGTACTGTCAGTGATCTAAATAAGATCCAGGTTATTGAAATTAATAGTTTATTCACAGTGATACAATTTTTTTTTAAGTAAATTGGGAATATATGTTGATTTTGAAAAGATTTATGAAGAATCATTGAATTAAAAATTCATTGAATTAAAAAAATATAATTATGTGCCGAGAAATATCAACTAAAGTCAGCTAAGTGTAAAATAACACTATCAATGACTTAACTTTCAGGTAATAGAGATGCTTGATAAACTCAAGTGACTCAACCCTATTAATGCAGCCTCAGAAAATCTTTTTGATGAGTTGTTATATGAATTGTACATCATCCTTGTACAGAATCCTTCAAATGTTATTAAAAGTGCCCTTTTCTATTGTTACTACATTTTTAATGTAAGAATGTGCTAAATGCTATATCTGGTTTTCCTACATTGATTTGAGTGTGTGTAGCCTGGAGCTAAGACAGGGATGTTTAATACTAAACACACACACACACACACACACACACAAACAAACACACACAAGCAACTAACTTGCTGCGTCTCCTCTGTTTTCCCCTTACATTATCATTAGGAACAATGAGACGGAGCCTAACTCAAATTAAGGGGAGGTACAAGAGAAAATGCTATAGTACAGCAATCCTCTTTGGCATAATGGCTTTTCAGTGTGCTGTAATTACGCTGTTTCTTATGGGAGTTAAAGGCATGATAAATGAACCAAATAAAGGAAATGGCAATGTTATTCCGGTCCCTGGCTCTCATCAAGAGGAAGATACGCTGCTGTGGCTTAGTGGGGCTTTTTGTCTCCAGGAGTATTTGTTGGCGAAAGGCATCTAGCAGTGATACACACACACCTGTGGGATCGTCACAGTGAGGATAATAGGAGCCATTTAGCCATGTGTATCATTCAACATTGTAAGAGATGATTTCACTGGTTATGCACTCCTGACTGCAGTTTTTAATCGCAGTGAAAACCGGCAGACTTTTGATCCTCAGTGACACATAGTTGGGACTTACTGCACCATGACATCTTGCTGCACCTGGATAAATAACAGTTTATGTTGCCAAGCTCGCCATCCCACCCCAGCTGATATGTAAGGTTACACAGGTCGTTCCCCAGCTTCCATCAGCCAGCACCACATCAGCAATATTAAATAGGCAGAGGCTTGGCCAGCCCTACTTTTATTTATCAACTGAGCCTTATCATCCATGAAAAGTGCTGAACAGTGCCCCCGCCACCACAGTAGCAACCCATCCATCCATCTTTCTTACCCCTGTCCTCCTTATACCTGCCACTGGATCTTAATAACTGGTGAAATCCCTGGCACTAGGGGGGAGATGGAGCCTCTCTGCCTCACCTCAAATGACAGATGGAAAATGCTAAGGATATCATATTGTGTGGAGTGGTGATGAGTACTGTATTTCTTTGCATCTTTATAGACAGGCATTGCTATCTTAAGAACAGCAGATTTTTTGGTGCTAACCGTTCTTTAATTGTGTGCTTTAACTACAACCTTTTTGTTACCATGGTATTTTATATCTCTTCTGCCATAGAGTTCTTCTTTGTTTTAGTTTTTCTGTCAAAACCTATGCACAAGACAGCAGACAGTGTGCTGATATGGTAAAGGGTACACCCATAAAAACAAGTAATAATACAGAAATTAGTGACTGAATTTTCTAATCCTAACATCATTTTGAGCAGAACAATTATGCAATGTGTGTATTGAATTACAAAAACATATGTTAGTCAGAATCTATTTGATTATATGTGCAATTCAAAAATAATTTAGTGTGGAATTCCATTTTACATGTATGAGTGCATAGAGATCTTCACAGGTCCACTTGATTTTACTTTTATAGATTATTTTTTGGGGAATTTTTAGGCCTTTATTTTACAGAACAGATAAAGACACAAAAGGGGAAAGAGAGGGTGAATGACATGCAGCAACCCGCAACCGCTGCGTCGAGGATTAACCTCTATATATCTGCGCCTGCTCTACCAGCTGAGCTAGCCCAACCACACAGGTCCACTTGATTTAAACTAGGAACTTGATTTCTGGTCCTAGAGTCCTTTCCATTCATCCTCCATGAATGCCTGTGCCAAATTGCATGGCATTTTCATCCAGCAGTTGTCAAAATATTTTCTTCTGTTTCACTCTTAAAAACTGTAAGTACGGCTTTTAATAGACTACCAGGTGGTAGTCCTCTGACTTTCAATATTATGCAATCTTTATAAAACACTAAGCTGCAGTTTAGCTGTGTTAGTAAAGCTGTATCTGAATAATCATGCAACTTCCTGTTTAACCACAGAAAATACATGCTTTAGTGGTTTAACTTAACACAAACAGCTCCTGTCCTGCTATGTGACTCAGAAGTGAGATATTTTCTCATTAACATGATACACAAAAGACTAGCACTCTCAACTCTAAGCCTAATGAATATGAAAAAGCTGCAGACTCAAGGATATTATAAAGGAAGTCTGCACTTGCAAAAGCTTGATTTAATGCTTCTTTATGTGCACGGCTGCAGTCAACAATAAGCATGTTTTAGTGCTGATTCCATCCCCATAAGAGCATAAACACTGGTGACGGTTTAGTGTTGAAATATGCCTGTTGCTGATTGCTGCTGTGCAAATACAGAAGCATAAATTCCGACTTGTGGACATCCTTTGGAAGCAAAGAAAGAAGCGTAAGAGGGCCAAATTCCATAAGGCGGTAGTTTAGGGTGGTGGATGGGTCAAACATAGGACTTTCACCCAGGAGAATAGTGCTTGTGTCCTGTTTTTGTGTAAATGTATTTTGTTTTTGTTTATATATTGTTGTATGTTTTGGAGGACTTGTTGGCATTGTCACCTTGCCTCCAAGGAAAAGTCATATACTCCACCAAATCTTCACCAATCAGCTAGTGTGAAAAAAGGGCTTTAGCTCCAGATCAGTGGTTCGTGTGTAAACGTAATGACTTTATCTGATTCAATCAATACATAGATGAAGTTTGAATATATCAAGTAGTATTTAACATTTATTGTTTATTAATGATAGTTATACTGAAGGCCTTTAACCTGCCTATTTTTGCACCTTACATGTGGAAATGGGCCTAAACCTAGCCCAACTATGTCTATATTCTTTAGGCCCTTATGGGCTATAGCCAAGTTGCACGAAAACCCTGGACCTCTTTAGTCCTCTCTGTTATACCATCACTTTGCCTAAATGTTGTTGGAATGCACCTTTTTGCTGTTACCTTTGGTGTACTGTGGAGTGGGTACGACTGTTTTTAATGACAGGCTAGCAGATACTGTTGACTTGTTCATCCTAACACCAGCAAACTGCAACTGGAAGGGTTGGATGAACACTGTTGAAAACTGTCTCCACTGATAAAAAACAAACTGGCTAACTTGGAAATAGGGTCTTATGTCAAAAATTCTGAACCACCCCTTTACAGCGGTGGAACAGCTTGTTAAGACTTGTGCAGCTGTTTAGAAGTTTGCTGATATGTCCCACAAAAGTTTTGTTTAGAGCTAAATTCAGAAGCACCAGCTGGCGTGTTTCCCAGCAACACGACAAAATGATCCTGCAATATGTAGAAGTGACATTTCGGTTACAGAACAACTTAAGTTGTTCTTGATAGTTTAAGCTGCTGTGATGTTACATGATACAATATGTCACTTTACAATGGAGATCTCACAGACAGTATTTAGTGCAGTACTGTGCTTCAGTCAAGCCATCAAGCAAAAAGAAGAGAAGAACAATCCACGGATGCATGACACAATAAAAGCTGGAACACTGCATCTGCCCATAAATGATAAAAGGGAAAGTGGGGGATGATATGCACGTTAATGCATATTAAGCACAACAGTATTGCTGGCAACTACGATCACTAGTCTTTATGTGAAAGAGGCTTTAATGGATAATTGATTAAACCATAAGTTAGCACCCCACAAACAAGCAAATCAAAAGAGTGAATATAGGCAATTTCTAACTGGTGCCGGATGTCGTCAATAGAAGGGGAGGAATAATGAGAGGGGTGTGTGGCACACAGCGTATTTTGTTCATCTCTATCTGTCCATCTATTTGTCCGTCCTTCCATTAACCCCAAATCAATTTATTCAGTTGTCCGTCCATTTATTTGTTTGCCACTACTTTTTATACGGTGGCCAAGAAGGTTCAACACAAATACAAAAGTTACAATACAAACATAAAAGCTACAACACAAATACAAAGCCTACAACACAAACACGAAAGCTACAACACATATACGTAAGCGACAATGGAAGTGAGTGTGTTGTTGACGGAGCCGGTGAATGAACATGAGACAGGTTCCTGTATGTTTGAGAAGTAAGTGAAACATTGTTACTTGCTAATTATGATGTCACGAATTAGCAATGTTGTTCAATATCAAAGACACAGCTATAACGTTATCTAAATTTCTTTTAACGTGCGAGTGCTACGTTTAAAGTCTATAGTTTGTCACATTTAGTGAAGCTGTTTAAATCACACAACTAGTAGATCCCACTGTTAAGTTCTTGTAACTTGTTAACAGTATCTTTCACTTACTTCTTAAACATACACAAACTTTCCTCCTGGGGTCTGTTTTGGAAAGCAGGTTTAGTGAAAACTCTTTGTTAATCCTGAGATGAGGGAGACTCTGGGTTTTCAGTTTCAGAAAGGGAAGCTAATCCAAACTGAGAGAGAGGGGTAACTTCAGCCCGTTTCAGAAAGAGAGGTAATTTTACCTCAGAGTCAGTTACTATGGTAACTCAGCATGTGAACTTAACCTGGTCGGGAGCAGGTTTTCTTCAAGAAACGTTGTTTCTCTCAGTCTCCTCCCTCTGACACAACTCTCTTTCATTTCCCCGTTTATTCATTCCGTCTGTATCAGGTGCCTTTTAGGCAGTGTTGTCATCTGCATGAATAAAAAAACAGGCTTGGTTTATTAACTGTTAGGCAGATTAGAATTTGTTTTTCTCTAACATGGCATGTCCTTTTGTCAACGAGCCCGTTGATGAAAGAGCTCTATTACTTTGTAGCGAGTTAAACATATTATGGGAGATGATATGGAGGCCCGACTAGATGAATTTTTATTTCCAGATTACTACCTATTTGAGAGGTATCGTTTTTCCTCACAGTCCATCAGATATGTTTATACCTTATCCGTCCTTATATCACTTACGTCACCCATTGTGGGCATGTTTCTTTGTTGTTTTTTGCCTTCAGTACATATCCATCTATCTACCCAGTCTTTTCTGTACTGTATCTGTCTGTCAGTCATTCCACTGATTTATTCTTTCACTGTTCTATCAACCACACTTTCAGCCTCTTTTGTCTGTCTTTCCATCAATCATGTGTCCATTCATTCATTGAATTCCCTCCACTGTTTTTAACTGTCTACTGTACAGCATTCCTCTGTCCATTTGTCAACCAATAATTTATGAACTCCTCACTTAACCCCTTCACTCACCCATTGATTTATTTCTCATGTAATCCATTCATAGAAAATTAATGCTGGTTTTGTTCAAAGTCACCAACAAGTGCTGACCTTGGACCACCAGAGTCAACCTGCCGAGGGCCCTCTTCCCTGCAGAGCCCATTTCAGCTGGAGAAATACAGCAGACAGAGCCAGCAGGCATTTGACATTTCTCTGACATTTCCCTTCTCCCCTCTCTATTCTTTGTATATATACACCTACTTGTAAACAGTATGATGGCTTTACACAAAAGCTTGGATTTTTTTTCCTTTAACAATGGGCGACTGGGAAACACATAACCTTTTACAAGGCACAGGGTGCAAAATTCAAGACCTCAGAACCTCTCATTCAGACCTCTCATTCTTTAGATCTCACTCCCTTCTTCCCACCTTTTACTGTGAAAGCGAAATATTGTGTGTGTGTGTGTGTGTGTGTGTGTGTGTGTGTGTGGCTGTGTGTGTGAGTTGAAGGAAATTAAAAAAGATGGGTGCACAAAGCTGCTGTAGTTAGTCATGTGTTGTGATAAAGAGCATGTCATATTTTGTGTACATTTTACATAACATATACAATCTTATACACACAACTGACAAGACCAAATCTTAAAAAGAATCTGACAGTAAAACCACAGATTTTTGAACCACTCTGCCCCCTCTGTCATGCCCTTCAAATAAAGCTGTCCTTCTCAAGGAGGTAAGATGACATTTTATTAAGAGATTAGTCACCAATTCAATTCTGAGCTGCTACAAGTTCTCATTATCTCAGTTTTTCTGTAAGAAACCATATCAGACCACAATACAGCAAACTGCTCATACTACATTCATATACAATAACAACAGATGAATTTTGTGTAAACTATCTTATTCTTTCATAAAAGTTGTGTAACAGACCAGTCTTCTAAATGTAGGCTGCATCCCTTTTTTTTATCTTTTTCAGCCTAGGGTGTGTCTTTATTTCCCTGCATACTTACATAAGGATGTGGGATTTCTACCACATGCAGATGCACTGTACACATTTATACATTTGTATACACACTCTACACACTCCATTAATTAATCATTGCCCGCAATCTGTACCGCTGCAGTCATAATTATGCCATCATTCAACATTGCAGAGTAGCTGAGTCTGAATCTGAAATGAAGCCATCGCTGTAGCAGTGTCTCTGCAACAATTAAATTGCTGTCTTACCCATTCTGTCTTCTACCTAGCCCTTAAAGGTCAACTCAGTCCTTAGCAGCAGTATGATCAGAGAAGCAAAATACATGCATGTTTGTCCTAATCCTTAAAAAGAGCCTTGTATACCAGAAATGTTCTCTGCTGCTAGACAATGTTACAGCCTTATGATACATTATGATAATGTGCTAATTCACAGTATTGGAATAATGTGAGGCAAGCAACACACAGCAGGCATTGCATAAGTTAGTAAAATGGTAAATATACCTATCTAATGTGTCAATACACAAAACTATCTAAATTTCCTTCATCTTTTCTGTAAGGTTTTCATATTTTTAAGCACTGAATTTTTACAACACTGCAGTGTTGTCTGTGCAGCTGATGACAGCTAATTATCTCCCCTGGATACACAGACTGAATATTTTTGCATATAAAGTGTCTATTTAAATGTTAAAATGAATATAAATAGTGTAAATGAATCACATTATAGCGTTATTTTGTCTGCCATATGAAGTATTAATGTGAATGAAGCCATGTTTCTTCATGCTGTAAATATATGCTGCCGTCTTTCCTGTGCAGTTTTTATACAACTAGCACAGTGCCCGTTGAAAATGTGCCTGTTTGGAATGGGCCGATTGCTTGGCCTTTGGTATAGCTGTTTATAGAAATCCTCAAAACTAAATTGTACTCAAACCACTTAATATGCAACTCTACTGTATAGCTTGCTACTGACTTTCTTATTTACCTGACAAAAAACGTTGCAGATTCTGAATATAATCATAAAATATCACAATGAAATGTGGAGTATTCAGACATTAGCGTCATGGACTCACAAGATCCATGCATTGGACCTGTCCTACAACACTCTTGCTTCTATCTGTGCGTGTGTTTGGTCCCTTTTGTCTTATGCCGGATTCCCTGACAACGATTGTTTGTGTGTTTGTCTGTTTCTGTGTGTCTTATTTGTGAGCTGCAGACACGCTACCCACCTGGCCCACTATGAATGCTAATCAGCACATATCTGCACTCATCAACCACCAGACCTGGACTTTTGTTTGTCGGTGACTAGACTGACGCACTGGTGTTGTTGGAAGGCGACTTTGACAGAACTGATCACATTTGTCAAATAAATGGCCCAACACTATAAACGAGATAGGATAAATTGTATACAGCTTGGACAGTCAAACAAGGAAGAGTGAGTGGACAGTAAAAAGGGGTTGAGAGAAAAGCAACAAAAAATAGGCAAAGTGAAAATGAAAAGTTGGAAAGGATACAGAGGAAGTGGGATAAAGATAATGCAGCATTAGAACCCCTGACAACTCCTACTTAGATCACATAACGGTCAACGGTTAACTGTAACGGTGAAATAGGGGATTTGATTCACGGGGGTATTTTGGCGATGGTAAAGTTATTAGTGTTGTAAGTTAGCAGTAGATTAATTAACACAAACCCAGGTGAGCCTGATGAAAACTGCTGCTTCTGCCCGGTTCAAGTCTGAGATTTTCTCGCTTTGCACAGCACTGTGAAGGAATAATCTCCGAGATTTTGTGGTGTTCTGCCTCTGTTTAGAAGTGGTGAATGTAGACTACAGCTCACATCAACGCAAACACTATAACCCAGTTTAGCTGATTTTCTTTCTCCATTTTTTACATATTTTCTACTCAATATGTCTGACTATTAGAAAAGTGCTCTGTTCATAACATCCATTTCCTCTTTTTTTTTATCTCGTGCTCGACTCTTGTTTGCTCTTCTTTCTTGTAACAACTTGCTGCTGCAACAGCGGTTTCCGCACAGGGATCATTAAAATTGCATAACTTCACACATTGGCAGCCCCAAATAGTGGTAGTGGTAAAGAAGAAACATGTTTGAAAAGTTTTTACTACAGTACTGAAATATCTTGTGTCAGGATATAAATAAACTCCACACAGCAAGGTCATGAAAATCAGCTGTTGTCAAGAAATTAACCTTTATGTGGCCCAGCATTCAAGTTGAGTGTCCACTATACGGGCTCGCCAGTAGTGTTCATCTGTCTCAGCACGCTGCAGTGAGTTGTGATGTCTTTGGTTAGCCCCAAGGGAAAACATGTGTCACCACCCACACAGCTAAAAGTAAGTTGCAGTTTGTCACAGTAACTCAGACAGGGTATACTGAGTTTGTAACACAGAATTAAGGTCATTGTGCTTCCTTTGCAGTCATTGGCAGTGCATAGTTTGCATGGTGGTTTATGAGTATGCAGAGCCAGGAAAGGCTGTTGTCAGAGTAAGAGGATGATTTACTGAAAGCACTACATACCAGTGTGGACCTGGTACAGACCAAGCTCAAAATGGAATCTATACATATGATTTGGTTGTTCATTTTTACCCAGCACCGCAAAATACTAAAAACAAAAATGCGAAAAAAAATCAAACCTTTAATTTGTTCACTGAGATTTAGACTACATTTTGTGTTTTACTTTTACTTTCTGCGTGCAGAGAAATGGCAGAACTATATTGCATTTGAAATGTGTTTTTTTAATCTTTTTGAGTTGGTGGTCTGTTGCAACATTTTTAACTGATAAGACATCTATATCATGCACACAAAAAGTAACTAGTTATACGGCAGAGTTTCATCACATCTCTAATGTAATGAAAAACAAAAATAGTACAGTATCAGCATATTCTTAACACAAACACATTACTGCTGCATTTACTCTCACTGGACTGAACACCATGCCTACTGTCCCCGAATACACATTGTTCACCAAAGCATAGCAAATTGTCCTGATTGGCTGACATGGAGAGAAACTCAGGGTGCTTGGGTTCCTGCCTGATGCGATTTATTGCCCTTAACACAACAGACTAATGGCCCATTGGCTGCAAACAGGGAGCAAAAAGAGGCTGCTGCTGCTAATGAGGACTGTCTGTGAGAAGAAGGTAGAGAGAGGAAGACCAGAAAAGAGGTGAGGACAGAGAGGGGAGAAGAGAAATAGAGGAGCAACACTGAAAAGAGAGAGGGGGTGG
Organism: Etheostoma cragini; assembly: GCF_013103735.1. Lineage (NCBI taxonomy): Eukaryota > Metazoa > Chordata > Actinopteri > Perciformes > Percidae > Etheostoma > Etheostoma cragini. The sequence goes on along the minus strand of NC_048415.1, from coordinate 9,738,128 downwards.
CAGTTGTAGTGAAGAGGTGAGAGCGAGAACGAGAGACAGAGATGGTGACAAAAAGCAGAGAAACGATGGAGACAGAAGTGGAGGGTGGGAGGAGAAAAGGAGAGAACAGGAGACAAGGGAAAGACTGACGCACTGGTGTTGTTGGAAGGCGACTTTGACAGAACTGATCACATTTGTCAAATAAATGGCCCAACACTATAAACGAGATAGGATAAATTGTATACAGCTTGGACAGTCAAACAAGGAAGAGTGAGTGGACAGTAAAAAAGGGGTTGAGAGAAAAGCAACAAAAAATAGGCAAAGTGAAAATGAAAAGTTGGAAAGGATACAGAGGAAGTGAGAAAAAGATAATGCAGCATTAGAACCCCTGACAGCTCCTACTTAGATCACATAGAGCACATGGTGATATGAGCACCAGTCTGACACATCAGCAGAAGTACATGTCCATGCATGTTCAAACACGTGTATTACACACACTGTTACAGGCTTACAGACATACACATTTAGCAGTTGTAGATGTGTGTGCTACAATAGTCATAAAGACCACAGGCTTGTGATGCAGCACAGTGAGCATGTTTCAGTACCAGAAAGGATAATAAAATTAAAAATTACCCTATAAAACATGGTCTTCTTATTCTAAAATATTTGTTGATTGTAATATGTGGTTTATCTAAAATGCATGATGTGTGTGTGAGTTCTGATGTTTCTGTGAGGCAAATAACCAAGTGTCCAGTGCACTGCTGAAAGGTTATCATGCAAAAAAAAAAAAAGTTAACCGCATTAAGACTAGTTTTTTTGTTTAACACACACTTTAATTCCACTCAGCACAGTAATGTATTGTTCTACAATATAGTATTCTATAGTAAGTATTGTCATCATGACCCCTTCCCTTTCTTCCTTTTTCCTCTCTGTTTCCTTGCATTAAGCATTTCCATTGAAGAAACTTTTTCAATCAACACAACACCAAATTGCCACAACAGCAAATCCCACAGCAAGACAGCAAATCAAAGCAAATCGCCATAACACAACATTAGTTCACACAACACAACATATTACTCACACAAAAGTAATAATTAAAAAATGTCAACGCAATCGGTCATAATAATAAATATACAAAATTGAAAAGTGCATAAAACAAAAATAAAAAATACCCCAAAACATAGGCCTACACTGAACAAAATTATAAACGCTTTTCTTTTTGCTTTGCATGAGCTGAACTCAACGATCTAAGACTTTTTACGTACACAAAAGGTTTATTTCTCTCAAATAATGTTTACCAATCTGTCTAAATCTGTGTTAGTGAGCACTTCTCCTTTGCTGAGAAAATCCATCCACTTCACAGGTGGCATGTCAAGATTCTGATTAGACAGCATGATTATTGCACAAGCCTAAGGCTATTGTGGCCTTTAATTGTCCACAACAAGAGTCCACTCTGAAATGTGCAGTTTTATCACACAGCACAATGCCACAGATGTTGCAAGTTTTTAGAGAGCATGTAATTGGCCTGCTGACTGCAGGAATGTCCACCATAGCTGCTGCCCAGGAATTGAATGTTCATTTCTCTACCATAAGCCATCTCCAAAGGCGTTTCAGAGAATTTGGCAGTACATCCAACCTCACAACCGCAGACCACATGTAACCACACCCGCCCAGGACCTCCACATCCAGCATCTTCAACTCCAAGATTGTCTGAGACCAGCAACCCGGACCGCTGTTGGAACAATCGTATTGCATAACCAAAGAACCTCTGCACAAACTATCAGAAAGCTACTCAGGGAAGCTTCATCTGCATGCTCGTAATCCTCACCTTAGTCTAAAACCTGTTGTTTGTCGTTGTAACCGACTTGAGTAAGCAAATGCTCACATTTGATGGCATCTGGCACTTCGGAGATGTGTTCTCTTCACAGGGTGGGGTTATGATATGGGCAAAAAACACAGGTTTTTTAATAATGGCATTTTGAATGCACAGAAATGGGACGAGATCCCAGTTCTTGCATGGCCAGCATACTTAGCGGACATCACCCATTGAGCAGTTTGGGATTCTCTGGATCGGCGTGTACAACAGTGTGTTCCAGGTCCTGCCAATATGCAGCATCTTTGCACAGCCATTCAAGAGGAGTGGACCAACATTCCACAGGCCACAATCAACAACCTGATAAACTATATGCAAAGGAGATGTATTGAACTGCGTAAGGCAAATGGAGATCACACCAGATACTGACTGGTTTTTCGGACCACCCCTGGACTCCTCCAATACGCTAAAATTGCACATTTTAGAGCAGCCAGCGTAAGGGACACCTGTGCAATAATCATGCTGTCTAATCAGCAACATGATATGCCACCTGTGAGGTTGATGGATTTTCTCAGCAAAGGAGAAGTGAGCACTAACACAGTTTTAGACAGATTTGTGAACAATGTTTGAGAGAAATAGGCCCCTTGTGTACATAGAAAATGTCTTTGATATTTGAGTTCAGCTCATGAAAAATGGAGGCAAAAACAAAATTGTTGTGTTTATAATTTTGGTCAGTGTACTTTGCCACATAACCAATCAGGAGGAGGATTGTTGTCCAATACGCACCCTTCTGTTCTCAATCTCACCAATGCTGTCGTGTTATAGTGATTTGCCGTTGTGTGAATTACTGTTGTGTTGTTTGATCTACTGACATTTTTGGGGAATTTGTTGATGTGTTGTGCGATTTGCTGTCCTGTTTTGGGAATTTTCGTCATGTTGTGTGATTTGCTGTTGTGTTGTGGGATTTGTTGTCATGTTGTGGGAATTTCGTCATGTTGTGTGATTTGCTGTTGTGTTGTGGGATTTGCTGTTGTGTGAGTTGTTGTCGGTGTTTGCTTCTAAACCACTTTACAGCATAGTGTTTGCCGTCACATAACAGGTTTGATCAAAATCTTTTTGATTTGTAGCCTCCTCTTCCGTTGTTATCGCCCTGTATCTGAGCTGAATGCTGAGTCCGAGACACTCATCATAGCATGCTACACTCCCCCTCGCCTCTTTTTGTTGACTGCTTCCATTTTCTTACTCCAGACTCACACTTCAACACTCACACCTCTGCAAGCAACAACCTGTTATCAGAAAGAAACATTGATCAGCCCGTCTGTTAGATTTGTATACAAGAGCCACATAATCTACTGCTGTATGTACAGCATGCTCTCCTTTTTCAAACTAAACTTAGCTTAACTTAACTTCTGTCTGTGCCCTGCACACTCCCACCGCAGTGCTGTGTAGTGAGCTGTCACTGGCTCAGCAAACAGGAGGTACAGAGGCTAAACTTCTATTCAAGCCGAGGGAACAAGAAAAAAGAAGAGATAAATGATAGACTTTAGCAAACTGCACATTGCTGCCTCCATTTACGTTCCAGTAAAAGATGTGTTTTTACAGCCTTTTGCTTTAAGAAGTGCTGAAAGGGTAGATACTGTATAAGCCTCACATTCCTACATTTATCTTACATCTGTCCTGTCTTAATATTGTACACCCAGCCATTGCATTTATCTTTTAACAACCCTGCATTCATTCTATAACAGTTTTTTTTTTTTTAGAACTAAATAATTTACTAGAAGTGTTGTCTTTCTTAGTTGCTGTATTAGTTCACCAGTATCCCTGTAAATTCAGAGAACATAAATTATTCCTTTCAGTTTTTCTCTGCTCAAGCCAAAGTCCAATATTATTTCATCTTGGTTAAAAACAATAACTGGGACTCCCTCATCAGGCTTAGCATGTGTAATTGTAGCAGCACACGCGTCACAGCCGTGTGCAGACTGCTCGTGCTTTACCAGAAACAGTACACAGTATTAGTTTGGATTTAACAATGCCACAGAGTTGTCACTAAGTAACAGCTCTATATTGAAGATGCTGTAATTAAAGTAATGCGTAATCGCTCCATGATTAGGACTGAGGAGCAACACCCAGTGGTCACCTGTAAAACTCTGCCCCACCAAACCTTACAGGGAGCTGTGAATTTTTACATCTGTGTACCTGACGGCCCAATCACAGTGTACAAGCCCATCTGTCAAGCTAGAATGATAGTTAAAAGATGCATAATTTTATATGAGAGATAAGTTTCAAAGTCTGATCCTCCCAGTGCCAGTCCTTGCAAACCGCCTGTGTCCTCATGTGTTCATGATTTAGTCATCTGCTGGAATCCTTTTTGCTTGCTTCTTCGTTTGCCAGCTATTTTCATCACTACCCCTCTGATGCAACAGCGCAGCATCCAACCTCGTCAGTTATCAGAAGTAACTCAAAGTCAAATTCCTCGCTTTGATCTATTATTTCTAACCTTATAGGAGAATTCCGGCAAATTTTTATGTTAATCTTGATTGCTATAAATATGCGAGTACTTTTGATATAAAAAAAAAGCAACTAGAATTGGTGCAGGCAACACTGAGTAGCTGCAGCTTCCACTGAGCTATAACGGCAGTTAACGGGGCAGGATCTAGAGTTCTTTTGTGCCTCTTAACAGACACACAATGCAAATAATGTGAACAGGGCCCTTATGTAACACAAGACACGTTTTCAACTCAGACATTGTTTTAATTCACCAACCCTGTCTTGATCTTGCTGGTGGTTAGGTTGCTTTTCTAAAGATTTCTATTCTGCAATCTTTAGCTTGATTGTGGTCTCTTAAAATTGTGAATTGAACAGGATGTCTTCAAATGCAGACAGGTGTCCCATACCAATAAAACCAAATGAATGTTTACCAATCCACAGAAAATCAAAGAGTAAAATAATAACAGGGTTGCGGGTTGTTGAATTTGTTGCAATTTCCTTTCAATTTTCTTTCAATGCAATTTCCAACCTTTCATTGTAAAGCAATGTACAAGTCTTCCTGTCATCTTTGATTTGCAATGAAAGAGTGAAACAAAATCATCTTTTTGTTTTAGTTCTTGATTTTCCTTCTTTCTATTTCTTTCTTTTGCATCATCCCCTCCCATTCTGACCATCTAACCACGGAGAAACATAGAAACTATACCTCCTCTAAGGCACAGTGGAAGCCATGCGACACGCTCCATTACGTTGTGCTTGTTCCAATTAAAGCTGACACCATTTGCTGTCAAGAGCATGGTGATACCCTGCAGAAAGGTAAGCCACTCCTGCTACACCCGCTGCCCAGGGGGTTTAAGTGTTTCTGGATGTATATTGTGTTGTTACAAGAAGATCTATACTGTCAGATTGTGATCCAAAGGTTGCATCTCCAATGCTCTCCCTGCAGGAAAATGTGTTTGGTGTTCACAAATGTGAGTTTAAGACCAAAATAATGATGAATGAATGATTTAAAAGCCACTTAAAATGAATTGCTACTTTAAATGCCATGGGGAAACCCAGGTGCAAAATGGTAGACCTTTTGCATGCCTGTTTTAATGAAATTTATTATAAGAATTTAATCATTGTCAACATTACAGTGAACTGACTTCTCAGTGGAAGTTTTCAGTTTTCAAGTCTGGAATGGTCAGCACCACTTGCACTGTTCCCTCATTAGCTTCCCACTCAAAAGAAACAGTTAATATGAATATTATGTTCTAAAAGATTCAGTCAAAATGTAATTTTAGGCTATTGATCAAAAGGTCCACGTTCATTACAGTACTTTTCAACCTAACTTACACATTTCAAGACATTGAAAAAAGAGGATATGATGTAATTATTAGTACTTGGTGGCACTGCATATGTTTTAGCTGATACTTTGTAGAACAAGTGAATTCTTGACCTTACCACAAGGCTTTACTGAATTCATGCTTCCTGTGGCTCAAAGAATATGTATCAAAATACTTATTTATAAATCACTGAACAGTTTAGGGCTAAAATATATCTGCTTGTAAACTATGAACCACCCAGACCTCTTAGATCATATGGGACAGGTCAGCTTTCTGTCCCCAGAATCAGAACCAAAAAGGGGGAAGCAGCGTTCAGTTTGTGTGCTCACATATCTGGAACAAACTCCAAGATAACTGTAGGTCCGTAACAACTCTCAGCTCTTTTAAATCAAGGCCTATCTATTGGACATTGTCTTTTGTAATTCATTGCACTGCACTGTGAATTATATTCCTGTAATATATCTGGTATTAATTTTGTGTACATTTCTAACTGCGTTTTAATGTTTTATGTAAAGCACTTTGAATTGCACTGTCAATTGCACAGATGTGCTATTGAAGTCAAATTGCCATTTTCATGTTTGAATAACATCTTAAGAAAATGTGTTACTTTGGCTTTTTTTGCTCATCATGTGGGGGGACACCAACTTGGAGGCCTCAAATAGCAGACTGACCAAGAGAAATCTGTTTGGCTCTCAAAGTTACCAGCGAAAATGTGTCCACAGCCTCTTTCTCTGGTTAAAAATACAAAAACCAGGCCAGACACCCGGCCATCTGCCCTTGTTATTTAGTTTTACAACCGAAGGTAAACCTATGTGTTGTACTTGGCAAGCATATCATGGTACCTATAACTTTTAGAGTTTATCTGTGTTTTCTGATGCTTCTTTTAGAAAATGTATCCATCACGACTGTTTACATAATTTGTCTTGACTAGAACTTTTCTCTGAACGTCTCATCAAGCAGAAAAATGTTAATGTACAGAATCAGGGGACAGTGGAGCCCCCATGGAAACTATCTGGTGGGTACTCAAAGCAATGAGGCTGAGAGAAAGTTAATCAGAAGGCCCCTCCTTTGATGAAATGACCTCAAGTAAAGTTGTGGAGAAGCTCAATATGTTTCATCTGCAGCAGGCTGCAGTCCATCGACCACCCAGAACCAATCTGAGGCTTATGACGGCGGCAGGGGAGAAGATACATTAGGCCTCCCTCCAGTGGGTAATGAATGGAACTAATAGGAATAGGCGATCCTGGTCTAAACCACTAATATATGTAGAAAAATACTAAATGCAACCTCTGTTGTTTGTTTCTGAAGCATGCTGAGATGCACGTTTTGAACACCACTTTCTCACTCCAAAATGTTTTTAGGAATCCGTGTAACTGAAAGTTATTTGAAAGTCTAAATAATTGTTTGTATTATAAGACATAAAAAGTTACATTATTGCTGTAATAATTAATAACCCATTCAGCCACCATAGCAGTTTTATTCCAGGGAACACAGTATTGTTTGGTTGGTCCATTACTTAGTGAAATATGTCAACATTTTTCAGATGATTGACCCAACATTTTACATATTCATGGTTCCCAGGTGATGTGTCCTAATGACTTTGGTGATCCCCACTGTTGTGAGGTTAACTTTCAACATCATTGGGTCAGAAGTTTCATTTGTTCAACCCTAACCCTTCATGTTCGTGACTAAATACCATCAGGCCCAGCTGTACCCTGTGTTAAGTTTATTATTATGATTTCTATGGTGTTGCTACTCACTTTCCAGAAACTTGTTACATTCTAACAGCGCAGGAGTCACTGTGGTTTTTTTTTTTTGGTCAGTCATGGAGGCTGTTTTTTTCAATATAAATGTATACAATATTTTAATAAATAGTTGAATTATACTACTTTATGTGCACTAGATGAGTTTTCTTGGGCAATGAATTAACAGCTTGGACCCTAAATCATGATTAAAAATAAAAGCAAAAAAATTCTGCTGTCTGTTATGGTTTCCTGTTATCATTGTGCATTTGTTCGGTTTCCTGTTTTCTGTTATACTGTGTTTCCTCCCTTGTCTTGTCTAGTTGTAGTTCCTGTCTTGTGTTTTCCCTTTGTGTCTGTTTCCTGTTTTATTTTGACAGTCTTTGTTTCTGTCTAATCTAGTCTTGTTTTACTTCCTGTTTTTTCCCGCCCTTGTGATTGCCTAATGTTGTTCACCTGTTTCCCAGCCCTTGTGTCACCTGACTTGTGTTTCCTCGTTACTCTGTCTGTTTAGCCTTTGTCTTCCCCTTGTCCTTCGTAAGATCCTCATGTTTTTTTTTGTGTGTGTGTGTTCTTTTCCTTTTGGACTTTTTGGACTCCCTGAAATGTAACACTGTCAGTGGTTATAACGTAATAACACACAAATTGTTGGCTTAATCCAACATGTCAACACTGCAGTGGGTTTTTTATTTTTTTATTAACGCCATCTACAATTTATTATTGATGCTGTCGGGCAGAAAACTTGTATCTCCATATTTTCTTTTATTTTTTCTTCATAAATCAATGCTACTGGTCACCCTTTACATCTGTCTGTGGATTATACAAATATTCTAACAGTGACAAGGCAATTTCGTCTGACTTAGTCTGGGGTAAAAAGCTCAATACAATGTTTAAAATTAGCTTTTTTTCATTTCCTGAAAAACAATGGTTTTGGACATATAAACTTTTCACCCGACAGAGACGTTATGCATCTTGGTTAAATAACATTATCTGTTTCTCTTTCTCTTCACTTCAAGCTACAGCTATTTGCTGGAGTTTAATCAAAACTACCTATTTGGTTGCACAGGCCATGGTGTCAGATGAGATTTGGATAGATCATGTGAACAGTACTGCTAAAATACGTTGTTTGATAAAGTCAGATATCCTTCAAATAGGTAATTAATCCCATCCAGCTCGGGGATGCGGTTTTGAAGCCAACCTCAACCTTTGATACTCCTGCGGAGGGCTTGGGGTAGTGGGTGTAAAAGAGTAATACCAAAGAGGGATCAATAAACTCACACTGAGAAGCAAAGTCCACATTGCAGAGCTGGCGGTCAATGCTTTGATAACATATTGGCTCCTAAATCTTCTTTAATGTGAATGTGATATTTTCATAATTGAATACTCTTTATGAATTAATTAACACAAGATTAATCCTACTGAAGTATTTTATCATACTTTAACATTTTAAATTATTTGATTTATCTCGACACATTGATAAATTCCACTGGAAACCTTTTTCAACCTTGTGTAATGATTCAAAACACGATTACATTTTTTGTGCAGATGAAAATTTCCTCCACTGTGCAGTGTGAAACTTGTAGTTGCGTAATATACCGGCTCACTTCTGAGGCGTTTCTTTTCCTAGGGCCTTGGCTTCAGGTCAGAGTGATGTAACAGATCTGTATGCCAGGCAATTCAGTATCCACTATTTATGAAGACTCATAAAATGAATTATAGAAGTGCCATTGACCATTTGCATTGATATTGTGATAGTTAGTCCGTCTGAGCCTTTGACAAAATGTATGCATGGAGCTCTTAAATGAACAAAGTGCATGAACAAGGATGAAACAGAAAAAAACAAGAAGATAAACAACAAAAAATTTGCTAATTGTCAAATCTCTTTTAGCTTTTTTTTTTTAACCAATGCAACAGTTAACTTCTAAAATGCTTAATTTTGAATACTATTAAAAATATGAAGCGTGTGAAGTCTTGACTAGGAAGTGTGCCAGTCCATCCACACATCACATAGGGGAGTTTATTTATTGATTAAATGTTTATAATCAATCCTGTAAATTAGTGATACCCAATACAAGACTTAATATTGGTTAACTAGCATCAACTTAAGGTATCGATGTGTCCACTGCCACCACACACATCATGCTCCCCTGAAAGTTCCTGGGGGGCAGATGGCCATGGCCAACACTAGTTAGTTAGCAGCAGACTGCATGTGGCAATTGCAAGTTCTGAGAAAAAATGATGGCAAAAAAATCCCCTCAACAGATGCTTAAACCTCTGGCTTTCAACATGTAATATACTTTAATCTTATCAACATTTCGGAATAGAAATTCCATCAAGACACACTAAAGCTGCCACTATCTATATTTCCTACTTCAAAGATAAAGCAGTATGAAAGCTAAAAAGCCCGCAATCCTTATTTATCAATTCAGCAAATAAAGCTGCATCAGGTCATTACATGGATTACTTAGAGGGGATTTGACAAAAAGAAATACATATATTTGTTGGTAATTTCCTAAATGTAGGATTTAATGTGTGCCACTCTGAGACAACGTTTTCTTGCTGAGGCGGCAGAACAGTCAACACACTGAACTAGAGAAACAAAGACATTTGGGAAATCAATTTCAATGACTAGGCTCACAAATAAAACCTCATCAGTATAGAAAATGGATTTTTACAACCACTGCAAATTGTAGGCTTTTATAAATTTTGCAAAGAAGACAAGGGTAATGCTGGTTGTACGCATTTTAGCTCAGCATAACTGCTATTAGGAGGTGCTCAGCACAGTGAGTGTGGTGATTGTTGTTTGTGCATGTTGAGGAAAAAACTTCCTGGATCTAATTAACCTTAAAGACAGCCTTGTCACATCTCAAATATCCCAACATAAATTACTTAGACCAAACTTGCATTTATTTTAATATTTTATTTTTACATTAACGGTTGCCAATTTCTATTCAGTGGTGATTGGCTTTCCATCTCTGTCTGCACTATTTTTTCCACTCATACCTGCTCACTCTGATCTCACCACGCCCCCGCTCCCTCTTCAATGTCAACATTTTAGGATAGAATCTAATGAGACAGGGCGTCTACTCTAGCCTGTTATCCCTTTTAAAATGTTATATAACATTGAGGAAATGCAAAAATGATTTAGAAACGCACAACAGCAGCTACATATAGAAAATACCAAAACAATTATTATTGTTTTGTTTTTTATCGGTTTAGCGCCCCCATGGTTCCCCTCTATGTGCTGTATATAGCGCATCCCCGTTCTTTGCACCACTTTTTATACATTTGGCTTGCTCTTATAAAACCAGATCTTGTTTTGCATTTTTGAACGCTTGATGGTGTTTTTTTGCCTCTGTTGCCTTCCAGGGAGCTAACTCTAGACTCAATCCTAAACATAACCATTGCCGCGCTGCTGGAAGGAGATGTTGGGGGCAAAAAACACCAAACACTTTTTTGAACTGTCATTATTTTTAAAGGAAAGTTGTTAAGTAACTAAAGTAAATAATAGCTTCTATAACATGTGTAGGCAAACACTCTCAATGGCCTAAACCACAGTTAGGGGAGATCCTGTGTAGTGACAGTTATGTTGCTCTGCAGGTTTTGTGAGAATTAAAAATGAACATAAATGACCTCAGTTTTATTTCCTTTACTGTACATGGATTTTGTCGGGGAGCAACTGGTCCACTGTGGGCATCTCATTCTCTAAGAAAATCCTTCAAAGCTAATTAATGTCCTGGAAAGCCAGAAAGAGGAGCTTGTCAGTAAAACATGGACAGCATCCTTAAGGCCAGCAGCTGAGCTCTGAATAATGCAAGGCCACGGCCTCTATCAAACAAGCTTTAATTGCCTTTTTCGTCCTGTTTTTCTCTGATTTGGCAATAAGTGAGTTTGCTAGAAAACATCTACTCCCAAAATCCTTTTGAAATGACTTGGGGTTAAAATCAATCATCTTCCACTCATGTGTGAGTCCTTGTGTTACTACTGTATGTAGATTGAATGCAATCATATGTGACTATGGCCGATGTCCTACAGATATATGCCCCATACCTTCTATCTTTTACCCAAATGACAGGGCAAGCAGCTGACACCTGACAAGATGCGCCCTTTTCATATCACCTTGCACAGCCACAAAGCAATCCCTCAGCTCACTTTTTGCTGACTGGCTACTTCTCTGAGCAGTGGTGGATAAAAAAAGGGAGGGAGAAAAAGGAAAAATCCGTCCTCTGAGAAGTTTATGTCTTTCCTCTACTCCTTTAACTCACAGACTGCTGCCCTCCGTTTCCTCGTGCATTGCAGAGTGACGGAGTTTTATACATGGTGTAATTTATGTCCGCCAAAGCCGTTTCTTTTTTAAGCAGACTAATGAGTAAAGGGAGGTGTTTATGTTTACCTCCAAGTGTTTACCCATTTCCGCAAAAATGTCTCCATTAAACCCACCACAGATTTGACTGAGGCTTGGTAGTCAAAAGGGGAGTTATATATTATATAGTTATATATATTATATAGTTATATATATATATAAATATATTTTGTTTTAGCCTACTTGTTGTTATTATTTTGATATCACTGTTTTTAGCCTCGTTAGCAGTGTACCTTCATGGATGAGAATGAATTCCTCTGATCTCATTGACCTTCTGACTTTCCCTCTAGCGCCTTTATTGATGTTGACTTTTTTTGGTGTATAGTAAATTATCTCTAGTATTGGATGGATTGCCATAACATTTTACACAGAGGATAAATCTTAGCAACTTTGGTTATACGTTCACTATTAATCTAACGCCACCAAAGTTTTCATTCAGCCAGTGACATCTCAACATCTACCTGATGGATTGGCACATACGTTTGTGCAGACATTTATGGTTGCCAGATAATGTATCCTAGTGATTGGGGCGACCTATTTTTGTCATGAGCCATCATGTAACCGCATTTGCAGTTTTGTGTGAAATGTCTCAACAACTACTAAATAGATTGCTTTGAAATATGGTATTCATAATGCATTTACAGTATCTTCCCCTTCGGATTAATTGTAAAAACTTTGTTGATGCCCTAACCTTTTATCTGGTGCAGTCATTAGGTCGACCTTACTAACACTTTGGATTATGACCTGCAAAACTAATGACATTTCAATTAACTTCAGCTCATGTTTTAGCGCTGATTTGCTAATGTTATACAACACTAAGTGAACATGGTAAACATTACAGTTGCAAAAAATTACATGCCAGTTTTAGCTTAATGTAATGTTAAAACATCATCGTATTACCACTGTCATTGTGAATGTTTTAGCACGCTGATGTCAGGCTTTTGCTTTAAGTATTCAAATAGCTCCTCATGTGACATGACCATGTGGTCTTTAAAGTACAAAACTCTCAATCCATGGAGAAATGCACACACTACATATTCAGAAATGTTGCATTTAAACCGTCAGGACTTCTGTATGGTTGTGACAACTGTGTTTTTTATATATGTATATATATATATATATATATATATATATATATATATATATATATATAGTGTCCAGTGTTGCATTGAATTGATAACACAAGCCTATTCATTCAGTTTTTTTTTTAAAAGAGGGGAGCATTCCCAACAGCCAGGAAGGGCATCAGGCATTTAAAAAAAATGTGTCTAATTTGACATTTGAAACCTAACGATTAAATCTCAAAAAACGCTTAGCATTCAAAACAGTAAAGGACTGAATGAATGTCAAGTGGGGTGTTAGATTGAAAAATCCTTCCTGCATCCATGCCCTAATCCTGCTCTAAAGGATGTCAGTCCTTTAGAAATGTGCGGAGCCCCCTGGGGTCAGCTGAAGAAAAAAAACTAAACTGTGCCCCCAGAATACAAATCTGTTCCCTCGGTTTAATAAACCGTGTGCAAGGGTTCATAATCCATGCTCTCGGTTTTATAAACTGTGTGCATGGATTCATAATCCGTGCTCTCGGTTTTATATATGTTTTATAAAAGTAGGAAAGATATTCATAGATTCAAACGTTTGGGATAAATTACTAATTATGAATTACTGAAATTATGTTAAATTACAAATACGCATCTTTCCTGATGTAGTAAGGTTAACAATGAGCTACAGACAAATATTTATCAAAATGAGTCGTCCTCCAACGTGGAGAAATAAGATTTGTCTCTAGTAGCAGCCGGTGGTGCTTAGGGACAGTCTATAAACTACAGCACTGACACAAAAATATATATTAATTTAATTATTAAAGAAGGTAGTGTCTCCAAACTTAACTCAGTTACATACATGGATACAATACCAATTTAATTAATTAATTTAAATTTAAGTCATTTGTGATTTATTATTATTTCACTATAGAGTAATTGATCCCAGAAGTTTGAATCTGTGAATATCTTTTCTACTTTGCTCACATTTATGAAACCGAGAGCACGGATTATGAATCTGTGCGTACAGTTTATTAAACCGAGGGAACAGATTTGTATTCTGTGCACACGGTTTGTTTTTTTTCTCAGCTGATCCCAGGGGGGCTCCGTACAAATGCATTGCTATATACATTTGTGGAAACATTTCCCTGAGTTTGCCATCGCTGAGCAAACCCTTACTTGACATCTGAAATTGAGTACAGTGAAAGCAGGGATCAGCACAATGCACAATAAACACTTGTGAGGAAAATAATGATCCACACTGTAAAGAGTGATCCTCACTGAGAGGAGAATTACAACTCAGTTTGACAAGTACGAGCTGATGTAGCTCTCGCTTTTCCACTACATTATAGCTCTCATCTCACAGGAGAGACAATTGAAATAGGAATCGACTCTAGTGGCTTCATCTTTATTTTGCCAACAGAAATAATGTTTGAGTGTCAAGAGATGCAATAGTTAGTTGTGTCTTGCAATCATTTCATTAAGTGTGACAATGGGACAAATAACAAGGCAGAGATAAAAATCCATCAAGCCCAAACTCTGAATAAAAGTTTAAATAAGTTCTGGAGATGTATAACGCTTTTGCAACAAGATTATTACTGATTTGACAGTGGTATTTAACAGTCATAACAAAAAATATAATAAGAATGGGAGCAGTACAAAATACACAGTAATATGTATTAATCCAAGATTTCAGAAGCCTGTCATTACTTTTCAACTCCACCTTATCAGCATTTAACAATTATAAATTTAAAATTGCAATCAAAATGCAATTTCCTATACCTACCCAGAACAGGAAGCTGATGGTGTGCGTGCTTGCGTGCGTGTGTGCGTGAGAGAGAGAGAGAGAGAGAGAGAGAGAGAGAATGCAAGAAAGCAGATGAGCCTTGCGTCTTGGCACCTATATATGTAGGCCGCTTCCAAGAAATGTGACTCAATCAGGCAATAAAAAGGAAGAAATCTTTCCCAGAAAACACCAAACTCCAAATTCAGGCATCACAAGAACATGCTCACGACGCAAAAGCAACCCACCTAACCTGGCTGAGAAACCACATTCACACAGACACATGCACAGCAAGGAACAACATAATTATCTGTTGGTTATGTATGGCACTAAATTAGTCTAAATTCATACTTTAGTAGTAGTTTTTTACATTAATTGTGCTAATTCAGTTATGTACTGTAAAAAGCTAAAAACAAAAGAGCAAATTATTCTCTGGGATAATTGGGATGATTAATGTATTTTATATCATGGTCTTACCATTTTGTACTTTTACTTAAGTAAGATTTGGACTGAAATACTGCACTTTGTATTACTACTAAGTAAAAGAGATTCTACTTTTAATTACGTAGAATATCTGAGTACTTCTTCCATTACTCAATATTGTCTCAAAACATCAATCATTATGAATTTGCAGGGCTTGAATGTATTGACACCCTTAAAGATGCATGCTCCTTCTTGCCGTATATTCAAAAATGGTACAGTAAATTGGTCAATCACAAGTGACAAATACAAACCTATTTACCTCTGGTGTTAACTATCCATTGTCTACAGCAAATAAAACTTACCTTTTTCCTGTTTGGATACAACCATCCCAGAGGGGCTGTAGAAGCCCCACTGGTGGAAATTGTGTTGGTGAGGTAGTGCAGAGGCTGATTATTCACTGTCACACCTCACCGGCTCCCCTGGCTAAGTGAGAGCAATCACATCGATAAAAAATCCTCCAGGTTGTCGATATGCTCCTCTTCTCCAACACTTTGCACGTCCATGTGAAACATGGTGACAGTGTGACACACAAGGAATAAAACGGGTTCATTAATCAGTTAGTTTAGAAATGTGCTAAGAAAGACTTAAAATCCCAAATTGAAACTAACAGAGAAGCAATTTTTTAAGTCGAATCTTAAGACGTCTGGATAGTTGAGGCTTTCAACAATGTGTCTTGCAGATTCATTTAATCTTACCTACTGTAATAAGCGATTGTGTTACATAGAAAACACTACTACTAGTATTACTACTACTCCTACTACTACTACTAATAATAATAATAATAATAATAATAATAATAATAATAAACTTAGCAACATTAACTAAAGTTTTCAGCTGTAAATTATTTTTGTACCTTCAGACAAATATCCAAACTTCATTATGCGGACATAGTAAAAATGTTGGTGAGGGGGGCAAAACTGTGTGCTAATGTGTAGCCCAACGGAGAGTTTCATTAGCAGCCCTGTGCTGACAAGAACTATGATCCACAGGAGTGGGTTTCATCCTCATATCTAAATGAAACATTGCAGGTTTTAAACACATTAACGTTAAAGGGGAGGACAGTCTCTACGGAATATACAGTATGTGAATATAATTTTGCAATGCACTTTTTTGTGAAATTAGAGAAAAATGTGTTCAATGCTGAGGTTTCCCATGAGAAGAAGTATATCCAAAATCCGTTGAAAAGAAAATGTTACAGTCTCTGAACAACACTGTGCTGACAGAAAATCATGTCTAAGCGTTAAGAGGCTTCACTCGGGTCGTTAGAGGTGCCTTGCTTAAGGGCAACGTGGCATGGGGAAAGAAGGATATTTCATCCTGCTTGCTTTGGATTTAGTGTCTCTAGTTCTCTGGTTATGCAAGTTACTAAATCTAATGGCAGATTTATTTTCCCAGAGGAAGTCAAGCTTTCACTATCCAATACTAAAGTATTCTACGTGAAAAGAAAACAGTGTAGGGACAGGTCTGAACTGGGCCCAGTGTGGCACCACAGCATCAACTTCAGCTCCTGTTGTAAACCAGTGGAGCACAAATGATATCCTTATTGCTAAGATGTTGTTAGGGGATAAAAAAAAGCTGGTCCCTGCTGCTGTGTCTCCTGCAGCGATGGAGACGAGAACAAGCCTGCGGTGACATGGACACATTGCGCCAGGTAAAAAAGGATGATGCTGACATCATGCCACAGCAGCAAGGAAGGCCATTAATGGTGTTTGCTTGTTATATGTCTCTGTGTTTCTCGGCCCGCGGGTTCAATGTCCCCAATTGCTTCTGAATATGTGTGCCTCAGATGTTTTTACCCCCAGACAGTTAGATTACTGAACAGCAAGCACTTTATATAACTCATAGTGATTTATTTCTTATTTTAGAATTTCTTATTGTTTTGTCTTTTAGTATTTCTTATTTATGTAAAGTTTTACATTACAAATACATACAAATGTGTCTGCTACTTCAGCACCACGGACAGCGCCATGGATTCATCAATACACAGCAGAGCTAGGCTACTGATATTTCAGAGCCATGATTAGGGACAAAGCGTATAACTTGCACAAACCTCAGTCAGAAAAAGGACAATGAGTCATGCAGGCTAGACTAACATATTCAATTAAACAACCCCTCTGCCCCTGTGTTGTCTCTGCTACCAGGAGATGAAGAAGGGGGTATTACAGGTTAACAAGGGGCATGCATTTTGATGACAAGGGGGATGGCATCACCCCTCAAATCACCTACTGCTCATACCCACAACAGAAAGATACCAAGTTTAAACAAAAGTAGGCCATCAATATGTGAGGACATCATTCCATTACCACCCACTTAGATGAAGAGGTTGAGAGTTTCATCCGTGAAAGTAGGGGACATAAAAGGCCTTTTTAAGGGGTTTAGGCAGAGTTGGAGTTAAACCATTTAGAAGCACCCTATCTACACAAGGCCAAAATGACTCCTGATATGCTCCACTTCATTTATGTATAAATGAGTGTTCACACTACAAACACTTCACACAAAATTACTGCTGACCTGCAGTGGCCAGCTGACCTATGACACACGCAGTTTGAAAGTCACAGCAGCAAGTAGATGAAGTCCAGTACATTTCCTGATGTTGTGTTGTTAAGTTTAAACTAGAATTTGCTTGATTAATTTATTTGGGAATGAAAAAAACATACCAAATGTATAATACTGGGAGAAGGATTAAAAGATAAATATAAAGTGTTTATACATTGTAATGTGGTCTTTGACTGTGATTAACCATTTGCTTATGTTCTTAATATTAAATTAATTGTTAATTTATGATAATAATGGTTAGTTTCCAGGTAAAAGCGATTACCTCGGCCTACAGCCAGAGAAAACCTTTTCTTTTTTCTACCGGCTGTAACTTCAACCCCTAAAACTTTGCCGCGGATGATCTCATTAGTGTCTGAGCAACTTGTGGGACAAATTGTCCAGATAAGTCGATCCTCAATGCAGAGGAGAGGCACAGTGAAGCATCACCAGACATTTTAAAAGGCTCCTGTCTCATCCGGGTGAGTGCCTCGACAAATAGGGAGGAAAGGAACGACATGGCAAAGAGATGGAGGTGAAGACAGAGGTGGCGAAGGAGGGGGAATCAGTCAGGCGGAATGGAAACCCTGTCGAAGGTTAATGAGCAGAAAGATAATGTTTAAGCTCCAAATACGACCCTGTCTCATCTGGAGCCCGGGCTAGATGTATAATGGAAAGAGTAGGAAAGTGAAGTGTATGAATGTGTGTTTGGCAGTCAGCTGGCCCCTGCAAGGGTGCTTTTCTGTATGGTATATATTTTACTTCTAAGGCATCTGAAAATGATATGATCACAACTGTACCACTTTTTTCATAATTTCAGGTTTCAATTTACAGGGAATGCACATTTACCCAAAAGTGCTGACAGAGTTTCACGAATCCTGAAAAGCTAAAATAAACAAATAACATAAATGACATGAATTGTGTAGTTTCACCAGTATTGTCAGTTTTGTTTTATGTTTTATTACATTTCTGCACTTACAGGCTTGTGCACTCTCGGATTACCAGACAGCAATAATTTAACATGTCTGCCATACTTCATTTTACTGCACCTGCCGTAGCAAACACAGTTGGATATCATGTTCCTAAACCTTTACTCTGCTGTTGTCCTTTGTCTTTCACTGTTGATTTGTGGTTTCAGAGCTCACTCAGAAACTGTCTTTGCAACTGTGACACAAATCTCGGCTATATACGTCTGGTTTGTGAAGATGCACTGGGGAATTAACTTTGTGCAAATAAAACAGTTTAGAAATTAATAAGTAATTAAAACATGAATTAACAGCGGAGGACATATTCTGATCTTTGTCTTCAGTAAAAGAAGAAATAAAAGTCCTGCTTTCAAAATCTTACAATATACAACATCAAGCATTAACAGTCAAATGTACTGTAAAACAAAATGGTGAATTAAATCATTACTTATTATTAGATTATTATAACTGATTGATTATTGTGTGAACAACATTTTCATGTTGTTGAATGCGTAAGTGAAGCAACTTTATATACAGTTTGTTAGATCTTTTTTTTTTTAAGTTTGATTTGAAAATGTTTGTATGTTAAAGCATTTTTGGAAATCTATTGTGACTACAGCTGTAATGCAAATGAATTCCAGTAAAACTTACAACATTTCCATTTAAAATGTAGTAATGGAAGTATAAGGTACCATAATATTCAACACACCGGGTAGAGCAGCACAGCAGCAGCTCCGTGGCGCTTGAAGTTGATGTAGTGTTAGGAGCCACAACTGTAGCAGTAGTATGAAACACCAAAATTCCATGTAGGGAGGGAATTTAGGGTTGTGGATGGATAAAACAACCCAGTACTTTCACCCCAGAGAAAATCCCCACCCACAATCCTGTTCCCACAATCTTTTCCTAAACCTAACCGTGTCAAAAGTGACAACAATAGTCCCAAACCAGCGTGTTTAGATAAAGCATGTTTAGATATGATGCTAAAGGAGACTTTTAGTATCAATAAAAACTCATAGGCACCTGAACAAGCGTCTGTATTTTGCGCAATGGGAGTGAAAATGTGTGTTTTGACACATTTTTTTCTTCCTCACTTCTGTCATTATTGGATGAAGCAGTCTTCTTGTCTTGAGGTTCACTAGAAAATGTTTGTTAATGGAAGAGTAATTGCTTCTTGGCACTCACACATGTAGCTCAGCGTAAATTCTTTCAGGAAGACCTAACTTTCAATCAATGCTCTCTTCCTAAATAGAATCAGCTGTTGGAGGAGTTCACCTTCCTATTAAAGCAATCAGACTCGGCCACGAATTCCAAGGTCGAGTCACAGCGTCACAACCCTGCTTTAAATCTGTTCCTCTCCCTGTGCTATCAGACGTCATTTTAGGCAAAGCTTGCAACCCTCCACTTCTTCTTCCCCCTCCTGTCATCATCTTCCCTGGCTGACCGCTCCGGAGCCTCCTTTGGTCTAGTCTTCGGGCTCCTTCTCCACCACCGTCAGTGTATAAAAAATGGAGTCTAATCTTCAAAGACTTTGTACATTTTGTTGCACTGTATAACAAACCTTTGCATTTCTGCAAAAAGTCTCTCCTGATTGAAATGGCAGTGAGATTCATCGTGTAATTTATGAATTTCCACAGAGGGAAGCTTCCTCTTCAGTTTGACTTTGACACACACTCTGGACGCTGGCAAATAAGTTGCCTGAACCTCTCACTTGTGCATTTTCACATTTTCTTTCATGAATGTTTTAACAAGTTGTTTTTAGTCTGGTGTCATTGTTTTGCTCAGTGGTTCCATATAAATTATGTTGCCGGGCGTGTTGCTATGTTGTATCCCATTTGTCTTGTTTTCTATTAGGTCTGTCTTGTTAATAGTTTTAGATTATTAACCTTTTTCACTGAGTGTTTCAGCATGTTGTCCAAGCTTTTTCATTCTGTTAATGTTGTTGGTACATCTGTTTCGTTGTTAACTTAAATATGAAATCTGATATAATTAGTGCTATAAGTTAAACTCGTTATTAACAGCATTAACACAAACCCATTTTAACGGCATCAATTTTTTTATTGTGAAATTAACCTTTTTTTTTGCCTAGCAAACTTTTGTAGTTTTTTTCACATGTTACAACAACTGGTAACGTTAGAACAACTACAACACCACACTGGCTCTAGCTAGACCAAAAACAAAACAACAGGCACGCCATTTCAAGCTTGTTTAGGCTTGCGATCCGGCCAATGAGTGGTGGTAACGTTATGTTTTGAGTTGATGGCGAGCGCAAGACAACAAAATGGATACCAGTAAGATTCTGAATGGAAAGTTTACTTTTTAAAAGTTGCCAAATGGTTCCATTGACAAAACCAAAGTGATCTGTGTGTTTTGTTGTTGTGAACTGAACTATCATCGCAGCACGTCCAGTCTGAAATACCGCTTGATGGCCAAGCACACAGCTGATGCAAATTCTCCTTCCCCTTGTTAAAGTATATTTTCACCCTTTTAGATGGAGAGTGTTATGTTGTGAAAGATATTATTTATAAATATGCAGTTGTAAATGTGTAGTTTTTCTTCACTCACTTTTTTAAGTCAAATTTAAGCATTCACTTGCTATTTGGCTGGTGGTCGATAAAGTTCATTTTGAACCCTGGTCCTAATGTAATACTTAGCGCACTGAAAAGACATTTTGATCGCAGCCTTATTATGTTATTATATTATATATTGGGCAATTGCAGAAGCCAGAGAACCAGCAATTTAGAGTTATTTTTGCCAACCAATTTTAGCCAACCACAGAGCAACAAACTTCCAACACCATAAACTGATCCTCCAGAGACTCGGAGAGAGAGGAGAGAGGTGGAGGACGAATAACCGTAAGAATTGATCATGTGTTTAGAAGGAGTCAAGGGGGGAAAGGGGTTCATACATGGAAACACAACAGAGAAGAAGAGGATGGAAAATTGGACAATCAAATGCACACACAAACAGAAAGAAGACAATTTCAGAGGGTTGTACAGACGTCTAATCGATTTCATTTCCCTCGTTCTCAGCTGAAGCTGCACACACACACACACACACTGAGAATGACAGCAGGGAGCATTATGAATACTGTAATC
Organism: Etheostoma cragini; assembly: GCF_013103735.1. Lineage (NCBI taxonomy): Eukaryota > Metazoa > Chordata > Actinopteri > Perciformes > Percidae > Etheostoma > Etheostoma cragini. The sequence goes on along the minus strand of NC_048415.1, from coordinate 9,716,527 downwards.
AAAGGAAATATCTCAGATGGCTCCAGCATGTTAATATTGAATAATCACTCCCTCATTTCTCTCTCTCACAAACACACACACAAACGCTTTCTCTGATTCTCAGATTTATTTGAGAGACAGAAAATCAAGGCTGCTAAAAGAACAAATTAGAGGGTTGGAGAAGGAGCACTTCCCCTGCGGGCGAAGGGACTTCAATTACAATGGAGAACCGTGTTTGGCAGAATACGAAATAAATAAATAATTTTAATTATAATTCAAAAGAACATACAATAAAAATTGTCTAGTGGATTTTCCTCTCGCCTTTCCTCAAGAATCAATTTGTCATATTCAGGGACATACGTATGAGAAGCAATCTATTTCACACTGAAAGAATTACTCATTTCCAATTCTCCTTGTTGACATTTGAGCCGTAGGGCCACTGTTTATTTGTTTGTGTGTGTGTGTGTGTGTGTGAGTGTGAGTGAGAGAGAGAGAGAGAGAGAGAGAGAGAGTGTGTGCGTGCGTGCGAACACATAGCTCCAGTGTTAGGAACTTCGTCTATCTTCCTTAAAGCCTGCTCTATTTTAGCTTTCATGATTTTTCTTTTTCACTGACCGCCTCTGAGACACACCACGATACTCTCTCTTGAACACACACTCTCATTGCCTTTCTCTGACCACTGCAGTACACCACACAGCGGTATAAGCCAGAGTCTAATGTAGACGATGCAAAAAGTCCCACACCTAAAAAACCTCAGCTGTGAACAAACAAAATGTGAGATGGGGACAGCATTTCAGAGGTCTGGCTATAGCTTCAAATGCTGATTTACACTTAAAGAGAAACTTCACACCCACTCTGGTTTTCGCTGACCTTTAGTGGTATATCTTTTCATGTTCCTGCACCAAACAGTTGAGCTCCAGCACCCGGCGACATCGCTGTTGGGTGTGGTTACAGGTGCAACACGCTTGATACTTACAACCAGAGAGGGCAGCAAAACATAGTTTTTCATCTGTGTCACTTTTTAAAAGTGCATTGTCAATTATTTGTGTGAATACTTTTACATTTATTTGTTTTTTAACACACTTGGTGTAAATTCTGTCACAAATGTGTCTTTACTCTTTTGTTCACTGACACAACAACCATTGTATCATGACTTTCTCTCTCTCCTTTCATGTACCGGTACCTCACATATTCTTCTATACTGTCTGTCTCTTTTTCTCCCACATACTCCCTCCCTCCCTCAGCTTGGCTGCACCGCCAACTGGGGTCAATTAATCATCAAATACTATTTGCATATTTACAGTTGGGCTAAGCTAAGCTGATTACTGCTAGTCCAATAGCCGCTGATTCAACAGGGCTTATGCTGCGACATAATGTGATGAGGATTTGAGGGAAACGGCTTTAGAGTGATCTGATTGGCTCTCATCCCTGAAAGCTTAAATAACAGAGGAGTGCAACATCAATGACCTTCACAGAACACCTCTCTTCCTCTCTCACACCCCTGCTGCTGAAAGACTCATTCACGCCTTCATCTTCTCCCGACCGGACTACTGCAACTCACTTCTTCTTGGCATCAGCTCTACGAACATCAATCGACTCCAACTGGTCCAAAACGCAGCCCTCTCATTCATTTGAATGGAGCCAGTTCTTCGGTGCAGCGGGGACGCCAATAAAGGATAATAAATGTCAATAAACTAACTAGCTCAGCATAAATTCTTTCAGGAAGACCTAACTGTTAAATGATGCTCTCCTGAATCAAATCAGCTGTTATCCAAATAACTACATTTTTATCATGCTGTGTATAACTGTTTAATATCTGCAAATTAGTCTCCCCTGATTGAAATGTATCTCAGCGTAAATTCTTTTAGGAAGACCTAACTCTTAATCAATGCTCTACCTAAATCAAATCAGCTGGTGGAGGCGTTCACCTTCCTGCTGAACCAATCAGAATCGTACACAAATTGCAAGGGCCAATCACAGAGTCCCAACCCTGCTCTAAAATCTGTTTCTCCCTTTGCAATTAGCTGTTGTTGCAGATGAAGAGTACAACCCTCCACCTTCCCTTCCACCTCCAGTCTTCTACTCTAGTTGACTGTTCGGAGCCTTCTTCAGTCTGGTCTTCGGGCTCCATCCTCACCACCACCCGTGTCTAACTTCCATCAGGGGGTTAACGATGGAGTCCAATCTCCAAAGACTTTGTACTTTTTTTCGCGCTGTACAATAAACCATTTTTTGTTTGCTTAACTGCAAACATGTCTCTCCTGATTGAAATGCCACGTTGGCTAATCAAAAACATGCAAACACACATTCCTGGTAGCTCACTATCTAACAAGAACACTGTATTTCCACTGTTAATGTCATGGTCATCGTGAATATACGATATTTTCCGCCTCCCAGGAATTGTTCAATCCTGTCAGTTTTACAAACTGACTTCCTGGATCATATTTCATAGTCTGTTTTAGGGCTGTGCTCTCACCATTTAAACTGGAGTATTAGTTTCCATAGAAACAAAAATGAGTCCTTGTTCGCTACATGTTCACAACACACAACATTGTTCAAAATGACATACAGTATGATTGAGCTTTTGAAAAGAGCTCTATTAAATTTGATACCGACGATCATGTCTGCTGACAGGGATTCTTATGACTTGATCCCTGACTGTTCATCTTCCACCACGTAGAACATGTTATCATGGTAACATTAATGGTAACATTAGCATTACGTTACATTATGTTATTTCATGTAAATCTGAATTTAATGTAATACAATCTACAAAATTTGTACCCATTTCATGTCATCTAAGTGATACTTCTGAGATACAGTACCAGTCTTTCACATGTAAGATGACCAAACTCTTCTAACCTCGTCACTCTTTTTATTATTACTTATTAAGAAATATTAGGAAATGTATTTTCCACACATGTATACATTAATGAAAAAGCACTCTAGTTAGATAACACCAAAAAAAAGGTGTCTAGTCTCTAGTCTCTTCATTTGGCCTCTCACTCCAAACAACTCCTCATTTTTTTTGTCTTTACTCACCTCTCTACCCCTTAAATCACCTGCTCCTTTTCAGATTTCTCTCACCCTCCTCTACCTCCTCTGCCTTATTAATGGGACGGGGGGGTATTACGCCGGGATTAGGTCTCAGCCGGCTTTAATTCCACCACCTGAAATGAGATCCATGCCATAACCAAAGAGAAAGCAGCTCAGAGTCCTCCCACGCACATATACACACACAGACACACACAACTGTGCTCTATTTTTATATGTGAGTATGTGTGTGTGTGAGATAGAAAACTAGTAAAAGTAGAAACTTTGGTTTACATATTACCTCAAGATGTCATATAAGAATATTGCAGTCAAATTGTCTCAAGGAATGAACTCTCAGATAATTTAAAATTAACACATTCACTTGATTGGGCAGCTCTTCTTAACACAGAAAGTGGACACTTTTGTTGTTATATTTTCCTGATACATTAATTTTGAAATGTGTTACAGTATCTGTTGTGTATTTATTACAATAAACAAAATTAAAACCAGAGGATTAACAGGTTATAAAACCGGCTAAAACTAATATGCATGTATAGTTCTGGTACTAAATGCAAAAGTATGTATTATATTTTGGAATTTTTCTTACTTTTTCTTGAAGAAAATGTAGCTTATCGTTTTAAATTAACAGATTAGTTGATAACAATTTGAAAACATCTAAACAACCAACTGTTTACATCCTGATTCCCCTTTAAATACACCCACAAAACCCTGAGAAGGACTCATCTGACAACGCTGTCTACGTAAATGAGAAATGGTGGAACAGTGGTCTCTCAATTCTTTGAACGACACAGCTTGGCTTCGTGGTTTCTGTTTTAGTACCACCAACATCTTTAAAACCATGCAGTGGAAAACTTGAACCTCATTGGAAGGCAGTAACAGATACTAAAACACGGAAAATGTATAATTCAAAACAAAAAAATCAGGAAAGTGCTAATGTTCACTATGTATGTGCTTGTTTGTGTGTGTGTGTGTGTCTGTGTGTGTGTATGTGTGTCTGTGTGTGTGTGTATGTGTCTGTTAAAGAGAGAGGGAGAGGGTGTGGACCGGTTTACACATTTTGATGACGCTGGTCATCAGTTGTGATCATGTGGAGTTTTACTGCCCCCTAGTGTTAATCAATGGACAGAGAGTTGACCAGTTATGAAATGAGAGGCAGGTGTTGCAGGGCTGAAAGTTGCAGTAGGATAAATTCAGACAGAGACAGAAAGGGTGTGCTTGACAAAAACGACCAAGAAAAAGGGACTGAAGGGAGCCAGACAAACAGAGTACAGGCTCAGTCACACTTAAAACAGTTTCTCAAAACATACATACTCGACAAAAACAACAATATTTCCGTATTGCAGAAGTATTGAGTCCATACATTTTTTGAGAGTGGGTAAAAATCATCTGTTCAGGATATATTGATTAATTCTATCCTTGTTTAAATAACTGATTGTGTGGTGAAAGAAAACCAGCAATAGAGTAGAAGACATGCGGTATGGGTGGATGTGCATGCAGAGACATTGATAGACAATAAAATGGGTGATTTTTATATTTGGAATTGTCTCAGTTCCTGTCCTGTGCACATTTTGCCCAGGCTTACAATTACAGTGTTCCCAACCAGTTCTGGTCTGAAAACAAAAGATAGGGGGACAGAGACTGAGCAAAACAGGAATCATAAGCATTAGAATAACAAGAGAGGAAAAAGAAGAAAGACCAAAAGACTAAAAGTTTATAAAAAGGAAAAAAAATGACAGGAAGAAAAAAAACAGGGACTGGATAAAGTGAGACAGAAATGTAATATACAATAAAAAGCAAGAGAAAAGTCCCTCCAAACAACATGTACAGGAAACTGTAAATATATTGAAAGAGATGAGCAGGGAGTGAGAGAGCAGATGGAGGATAATAGCATTAGGACTATTCATTTAAGGGATTTATACACAACAGCATTGATGACCCTTTAACTTTGAGAGGCAGAGCAGCAGACAGACACACACAGAGCAGGACACATGTCACAGATGTTCACATCTGCAGCACACACACACACATTGACACGTTCATTCCTTTTTCTGGTTATTTGTGTTTAGGGCTGTGTGAAGTGCATTCAGGAGCGCATTCAGTGTCATTGAACAAAGGCAGATGCAGACATTTTTTAGTGTTTATGGGTGAGGTGAAGTGAGTGTCAAAACATTTTTTAAAGTTTGCGTTGAGTTCCCAATAGAGAGCTGAACTTATCTTTGTGCGACTTTAAAGTGTCTGCAGCAGTTACACAGATACACTTATGAGTGTCCACTTGATTGATGTGAGTTCATGGAAAAAAACTTCATGGTCATAGACATAAACAAATACATCATTAAGTCATTAAGATTATGGGACTCAGTGGTTGTTAAAAGAAGAACCAATCACTAATCATGCTAGCAAGCTACAACACATTGGTGCAGTCCTAGTGTGGGGAATGTGTGATTTGCTTTATTATTATAAAGCATTATTATTATTATTTATCAATCACAATGCAAACAGAGCAGAGTAAGGTAGTAAGGCTACACATTACTGTTGAATAAATGTTGCTTTATAACAGGAATCTGTGCTAAATTCAAAAAGTATATAACATTCCCCAATTAATTTTAACTCGTTATTCTCATTTATTTTCCACAAGGGATTGTAAATGAGAGAAGTAGATGGTCTTTCGCCTCAGAGTTTAATCTTGCAAAAAGTGTGTGCTCATGTAAATGTTACTAAATCTGTGTGAAACTTGCTGGATCTCAACACCTTGACGGTGAATTCAGGATCCCAAATTATCTTGCTGAGTATGCAGAGGAAATCACAGCCCTGATAATAAAATACAAATCTGCTTTCGTATTGTCTCTGTGATATCGGCTCTCGGCACATTGTGTCTTTGTTCTGTATCTGACGTGATCATATAAAACCTTAATTTATCTAAAATAAAACTATAAAGCAGCTTACTTATTTAAACATTCATCTTAGAATATTTCTGCATTTAACCAGAGGAGTCAGAGGTCGAACCCTGCAGCAGGTTGTAGAAAGCTGATGGAGATGGAGATGGAGCATAGGTGGCTGTGTTCATCTGGTCTTGGATCAGCCTCTCTTTCCACTGGGGCTTTCTGCCATTGCTCCTTGTTGAGCTGTTTGTTGCAGCTGCCTGATTAGGTGCTGTGGTTGCCAGGTTAAGTCGTGAAGTACGGAGCAGAGAGCGAAGCCAAAAGAAAACCTCAACTTACTGGGCCAAGAATGGGCTACAGCTCTGGAGCTTCCATGTTGGCAGGCGAGAATGCCAAGCTGCCTGTGAGTCTGTCTGGCCTGGATTTCTGGCAATTTGTTCACATCATCGTCTAGATGTATTTGTTCGCCTACAGCCCTAATCATTCTGTGGCAAATATGACCTCTGGAAGTCCAGTCCAAAGCCATGTCTGTAATGTGTACTGAATAAAGTACAGGTTTTCTCTCAAATATTATTGATTTCATATATAACTATAACTGCTTTGGTGATTAGCCTACACTAAAAATAGTGGAATAGAAATTCCAGATAAACTTAACACTTCCAGCAAGAGTTTAAATTCAACTACTTAAAAACAGGAACTTCAGTTGGGTTCACACTATACTGCTATACACTATACACTGCTACACACTATACACTGTCCTATATTCTTCTCAATTGACGTTTCAGTAAAGGCTTCTGTGTAAGTCATCAAAGTCACCCGGACCTTCTTCACGTGTGTGAATATCAGTTGTGCTGCTCCTGAGTTTTTCTTAACACCGGGTTCTGGTCGCCGTGAGGTGTCGGTCGTTTCAAAAGGCTTTTGCATTAGACCTTAGTATTTAGCCGACAAATAATGACCGTCATGCGGAAACGACAGTTAATAGTGACCAGTTGAGATTAGAAAAAAAGATTGTTGTTGGATTAAAACACCGGTCCCCTTAAGTACTACTCTCAAGTCACGAACATGTGTTTCCTGGGTAAAAGTCTTGTGTTTTCGGGGAAATTAATTCCACTCCCTGATTTGAGAGCCCTCTGTTTTATGTCCCTTCCTTCCACCCTGACCTCCTCCCTTTGCAGACCACAGCTGTCTTATACAGCAGCAGTCAATGTGGTGCATACAGCAATAAATACGTGGCATACATATGAATTAAAGTGCATTCCTCTTTGTAGCCATATGTACCAATAGTTCATGAGAACAGCATGCTGGTTTAAATGTATTCTGTAAATAATGTGTGCATGTGAAGGCAATTTTAATTCCATGTGGGAATGGCTGACTCCTCCACTACAAATTAAAACTACCATTTAGAGAGGTAAAAACAAAATGGAAATAGAATGAAAATAACTTTACCCATAGGATAAAAAATATGTATCTGTATTTAGGGGATTACACTTTAAAATATTGGTACACTCAAATCACAAAAACATGTTTTCTCACCTCTCTGACGTGGTTTCTACCAAAAATGCAAAGACACAATGGAAAAAAATAAAAAGCTGTGTTATATTACTTTAAATCGGTAATCCCAAAACCTGAGACGTGAATTGGTGCAGTTATATATGCATTAAGTATCTTCGAAATAGTTTTACTTTAAAGATTGCTATTTATGATTGAGATATAGTGACACGTTAAATGACAGGCTTCAAGTTTTGATTGTGTTTGATATCTAAAAATACAACCAGAATAGATGGAAAGAAATACTAGGGCCTCACAATAAATGATTAAAAGAAGAAAAATGTAGGAAAATAGTTTTCCTCATAAATCCTTTACAACATATGAAGTTGTTGTGGAATAGTTTGGTCTGGTTACAAAGGCTGAGTTTCTTATTCACATTGTGGTCGACTTTAAAGACAATACAGGTAAGATTTCTTGATACAACACGATCAAAGAAACTGGGATGGTGAGCAAAATGCAGCAAATCCTACAGCTTATCACCACCACTTTTTCAAAGCATGACTCTTGGTAAAGCAGAATATTCAGGAAGTAAAGGCAGCAACATTAAGCTGCTTTGTTCTTTCATGAGGCAGGATTTGGGAGGCTTGGGGTTGGATTTTCCATGAAATCTGTACATTATTTTTTTCAGCGGGATGTTAAATAGCATTTTTATTAGAGCAGAGAGGACAATAATTATGTTTCAAATGGCAAACAGGGCTTATGAGGCAGAAATGTTGTTTTATAGCCTGGAAAAAAACGGAAACTACAAAAACATCTAAATCCAGAGACAGTAAAAACATTTTCAAAAGTCGGTTTCAAAGCAAAGTAGATATAAAACTGTTTTCTAGTAATTTAGGTCACAGCAGCTGGCTTCTCAATCAGCTGCTCCCACCTGAATCTCATTTCAAACCTTTCAACTGATGAGATGAGAACAGTAAACGTTCTCAATTACTTGTGTTCTCATGTTTTAAAAAAAACTAAGTGATCCAGAGTTTTTTAACATGTAAAGAATACTGTAGAGATAATTTAAGATTCTGTCACATTGGTGGTATTTTTATTGCTCCAGGAATACTGGTACTGGGTTTCACTTTTACCGGTCCATTTCTAATTTAGGACTGCAATAGACCATTATTTTTATCATGAGGCTTCATTTTTAATGATCTTTTAGTTGATAAAATCTCAGAAAATGGGCCAAGAAATAATGGCCTAAATAACCCAACATAACATCTTTTGAGTAATCCAAAACCCAAACATATTCAATTTGTTTGCTATAAAACAGTAAGAAGCAGCACATTCTCACATTTGAGAGGTTGGAAGTAGACAATGTTGCCATTTTTAAGTGCTAAACCATTGATATTGATTAAGTTGCCGTCACATGATTGGTTGATTATGTATCTGCCTTAAGAAGCAGGTGTACCTGATAAAGATACAACTGAGTGTACAATCATTCTACTGGTTCCATGCTATTCCAGTAATACCAGACAGTTGACAATGGTAATACACAAGCGTAGCAATAGTGAAGGTAGTGATGAAGATGAAAAAGGAAGACTACACGCTAGCAAACTAGGAAATGAACAATGCAGAAGAATAAATGAAATTTCTTTATTTAAGAATAAATAAAGTAAATAAATAGTAAATAAATTTTTCTTGCAGACAAGCAACATCCCTTTTCTGTTGTGTGACCAGCCCCTCTGCGGCAGTGTCCTATCTCCAGCTAGGAGGGACAACCAGCCAATTACATATTCTTCCCCTCTTAAGTCCATTAATCACCTCATTACAAAGGCCTCCCTTCCCTTTAAGGAGAGTTCTTTCCTGCTATAACACTTTATCACATTAATGCTTAATTAAGAATTATGTCCTAGCATTTTGGTTTTAATTATGTGAATGCCCAGCTCCATTTGTAAAGTAACTATGTTGCGATAGCCACAGCAGCCTCCGCTTCTGCAGGAAGGACAGGGAGGGAAAACAGGCTGTGTCCTTTTGTTGAAGTAATAAATTAAGCTTTAAATGATGGAGGAAGGGAGGGCAGAGCTTCCAGGCAACTGCATCTTATTTGGAAGAGCGAACATTAATGCACTCAAAAGTAAAAGGGGGGTTGTGAAAAATGTGGCATGTCACCTTATGAGGCCAAAGATGAATATAGATCCACAGGCAAGAGTTTCATTTGACATTAACTGCTGTGATGCTGTCAGCACAATACAATGGCTGTTCCATAGACGATGTTCATGGCTCCTTCATCTTCCTCACATCAACATATTTTTTTTAGAAGAGGAAGGATAAGAGCTGTTATTCACAGGGAAGATGATTAGGCTGCTCCTTTGTTAAAACAATCCTAAATCCTAAAATGATCCTGCGGGTTCCATGTTGGATGAGATGGTAAAGACATGTGGTTCTGCCTGTATAGAAGGCCTACCGTTGTTGGTTGATAGTTATTGTGCTCTGCAGAGGCTTATACACTGTCCCATACTAGCAGTCTAAAATCTGCTATTTTATCTAGCCTAAAAGTGTAGTTTAATAGGTCTATCATTTAACATCATCATCAGATATATTAATGTCTTCATGATATTACATGTAATGCTCCAAACATTCTTTCTTTTGCTGTTTGGTGCACACATGCTGCTGTGCAATGCAGTATAAAATAACAGTGGTAGCTGTTAAGTCTGGGGCAATATAAACAGCGTTTTTGCTTAGTCCTTTAATGCCAGATGACTTTTGATAATATGATAATTTTCCTGACTTAAACAATCTCTCATATTATGGCTGAATTGATGTTCAAACCTCTAACTGCCCCAGATGAGCTGCAAAGTCATCACTATTGTAGATAAGGGGATTTTCCACATCAGTGACATTTCGTGAAATTATTTGTTTTGCATGCAATGTATTTTGCATGTTGTTCAATTTCGGTTGTACTGATCAAATGAAATGGCTTAACAATTACTTTTTCCCACGGTGCATTGTTGATGCTCTGGGGCCCTCTTTTGGCGGGCAGCCTCTATGTGAAGACGTGAAGAGCGCTGAGATTGTCTCTTCTGCTTACTCAGTACACACACAGATACTTGAATACGCCTTGTGGTGCAACATGGACACTTCATCAGGGATGCTCCCAGGGTCATAGGGTGTCTCACATCAGACACCTTCACTTGGGCGACCCAGCCGGTGGTGATCAGGCCCTGTCAGGTAGCGCGCCACGCCACGCGTCCCCGCTCCTTAACCAGAGCAGCCAGGAAGCCTTTTCAGCACCTTTCAGGGTGTTTGTGATGGCTCTTTGCCTGTGCAATCCGCAAATCCCTAAGAGTCCCAGGACCCAGTGTAGAGACTGGCATGCGAAGCCCCTGCAGCCACTTCAACAGGCTCACAGCAAGCCTTCCACCCGGTCCTCTGACACTCTGCTACCAGATCAGCGTACTTGCCCTCGTCCTTTCCTGGGTTCCCTCCATTCGATCCTTCCAGGGGACAGTTAGTTAAAGTAGCACCACCGCTTGCTTGCCGCGGACATCAAGACCACGTCCGGTCGGAGTGATGTATCTGCAATGTTGTCCGGGAGTCTCAATTGTCTCCCTAGGTCCACCAGGACACACACAAAATGGCATCTCTTCTGGGAGCCAGTGGACATAGATATTTTTTACTTTGTCAAATTAGGGTTCACCAACACGCTTATTGTTGTGTTCCACTGTTAGTGGGAACATTTGTTCACTGAGGATTTCAACATTTGTTGATTTTAGCTGTGAAATAAGAAGGTAACAGAGATAAGAAAACCCATCTTCACACAGAGAAAGAAAAGGCTCCCAGAATTGTACGGATATCATTGGGGTTTACATTTATGGTTACACACAGCAAGTCTTGAAGGCAAATTCTGATTTACTTTCAGACTAAATGTTGTTTAATGTGACTGTGAGGGAAATCATATTGATAATAGTCTTGCTTCTGTCCAGAGGTCAGTGAGTCTGTTTCTTTGAGTTGTTGGACATGCTCTTAATATTTGTGATGTCAAAATGTTCTATGATTGTCTTTGGCCATTTGCTGCTGATGTTGGTTTTTCCTGCTTGTGTGCATGCTGATCAAGAACAGTTTGCCATGACTTTATTTTCTGTCATGAGGTTACTCTAGTGTTGAGGGATAGAGGTTTACATTGTTGTCCGGGTCACTTGGTTGCGTATTCAGATTTTAAAAGGAGATTAGAGTTGATTTCAGAGGTGAAAAGTGATGCGTGGTTCAGAACAGCTCTTTAGCTGCAAGCAGCCACTTTGCTTAGATGAGTAGACTTTGGATTTCTCCACGCGCATAATATCTCGTCAGTGTTGAGAAGGCTTTGAAAAGCATTTTGACCATCTAATATTGAAAGAAAGCTGACTGAAATGAAATTTAACCATTGAGGAGATCACAACACTCACAACCCAATGCTAAGAAGGCCCAAAAACATCACACATTCAAAGCTTTTGGCTTCATAACTAAAACCCTTTGTCTATTCATCTGTGAATACAATGTTTATAACGTGTTAATGTCTGACTCTCTGTACGTGTAGCATGTCGGTTTTTTAAAAGAAATTGAAATCATATTGTCATGGATTTACCTGACACAAATTAGTAAACATGGTAAAATTACTGTATTATAGGGTAACAATGTAACTATTCTGTTCTGTTAAGCTTGTGTCATTTTGTTCTTGTATGTTGGGTTCCTGGCAGCTGTATAAATGATAAATTAGACTTGTGCTGAACAAGATAATCAAGATAACCATTGCAAAGGTGGACTCCAAAAGGATTAAATACTTTCTTTGGACCAAAGAGTGCAGATACTCCTTTCTCAATATTTCATGGGTACTAAAAATTGTCTGTGTGCAGGGTAAACTCCCATCCTACTTTCTAATACAAACCCTCCCAACCAAAACTTCTTTCATTGTTTTGTCCTGCTCTGCTCACAATCCTATCTCTATCTCTCTAATCTCCATGCACCTTACTTTCAGTTTTTCTTCCTTCTTCTTTCACAACAACCCTCTAGAACTCCTCTCTGTCTTCTCCTATGGCAACTTCATGATGACTAACCTTGAGGCAGCCGAGCTCTCAGTACATAATTATCCTCAGCTTTGCAATCACTTGCCTCCTTGCAACATCTCTGCAAGCATTGAGATGCTCCCGTGTTGTTCGACACCCTACACTGCAGATTGCAACAGGAAATAGCTCTCATCAGGCAGGTGAGGTTGGTGAGACAAGACACGCTGCAGAGATCAATCTGCCAAGTGCTTACGCATGATGAAGTGAAGCTTTTATCTAAAGTCTAGTGACTTTTCACTCATCCAGACAGAGATTTTGCCTCTGTGTCAGCAACACATCATTTCAGACTGAAAAGTAAGAGATTTAAACCATACCCTAAATTTGTTCTAATTAAATATCTACACAGATTTACAATATTTTTTCATTGTGACAGTGCCTTCTAGGTCATGTTGTAAGGACTTCAAAGGAGATCATTTAATGACATAAAAAGTAAGAGATATAATGTAGATTTACACCAAAATGACCTGAGGAAGAGGTCCATGTACACCACAGATCATTGTAAACAGTATAATCTCACTATTGATATGTACAATCAAATTTAAATCAATAAACTAATTTTTTATATTATTTTATGTCAAATTATTGATTTATTTGGTAAGTAGCCATGTAATTATATTGTAGGGATATTGTAGAGCGAGGCTGTTGTTGTAGTGAATACAACCGCCTCGCTCTTCATTATTCCTTACTTAAGATATGTAATCACCAACAACGTCATCCACAATATCTACCCCACTTCAAAACTCTGTGTTGGAGATTTTGATGAAGTTGATAATATACAGCTAACCAATTCATTCGGTTAGCTGAAAGACTTTCCTCTCAAAAACTTCACAGATAAATCTGGATAGAAACACAACTTTGTGCACTTAGCCAAATAAAAATTACAAACATGTGCATTTTAAAAATAAACCCATTTACAGACAGCTGCAGAGCAGATGCAGTAAAAATTATATTGTGACTTGCCTGCAAAGTAAAAATGATGAGCTTTCTCATTTTGCAAGCCCTTCTATTAAGAGTTTCACAAAAAAATATCAGCTGCAGGACTGGGCTGTGCTGCAGTAAAATCTCTTCCTTCAAGTTTAATTAAAAAAAACCTCTGGCAAAGGAATGAATTAAAGGCTCCCAGTAGCATTGATAACCCTGGCGTGGCAACAAGCAAGGGTTTTACCAGGCTCCTAATGGGCCTGCTAAAACGCCCTTTAATATGTTTTCTCCTGTAAATGATCAAAACTCCTTTTTTGTAACCTCAATAATGATCTTTATCGAGGATTGAAAGAGAAAATGTTCACAAAGGAAGAAAGGAGGGGGGACACCACAGGCGACGGCACTTGGATGGGCTAAAGGCTAATTGTGTCTGAAATGAGATTTTAAGCGGCTGAATTAGCAGAGGGTACAGCGCATCGCGGCTGAGAAATGGAAGGAAAATAAGCATAGGTCACATACAGATAAGCATGCCAGCTCTCTGAGAGTCTGACTCTGTTTGGTGCAGCTCTTTAAACCACACAAGACGCTGTCTGGTGATTAATTAGGCTGACTGAGAACAGGAAACCCTGTCATTACTTAGGGTATTCATCTTTCATTTCAGTCATTTAGACACTCTCTTCTGCAGAGCAGTTTACAGTGAGTCCCAGAATAATAGTGAATTCATACATCAGCAAATACCAGTCACTGAAAACAGAAAAAATATTCATTAAAATGATTGTGTAGGGTAAAGAAGTGCTATGAAAAGAGGTGTAACAACAAGACAGGAGTTTTTTTAGTGCAAGCGGAGATGTAATACAGCCTCTTGAATGGATGAGTTTCTAGGTTTCTTGTGAAAAGAGAAGTAATGTGAGTATTTAAATGATGGAGGGAGAGAAAGAAGACATGCTCAAGATGTGGAGAACAGTGTTTATTGCACAAGTAAGGGACTAAATATGATGTAGCATCTCCAGCTGTGCACTCAGCTCTGTCAGCGTGTGTGGTCGGCATGCAAATATGGGGTGATGGATGTATCTGGTCTCGTCTAAAAGGAACAAGCCTAGGGGGGGGGCCTGTGGTTGCCCGAAGACTAATGGGCCGATTAAGAGCTTCAAGGAGGCGGCAATTTATTTGTCTTGTGTGACTGGATGAAGATTCACTTCATTAATAAGGCCCGGCACTTACCAACATTGTTTTTTTTTTCTTTCTTCCTTCTTCCTCTTCAACAAGCCTCTCTCTTTCTCAGTTAGTGTGTCTGAAGCAAGAGAAAACAAATGGAGACTTGTTAGACAGAAAAAGACCTGTATCACCATATCCAGACAAGAAAAACAGTTCTTCTTACAAGCAGTGATTTTGAAATGGTGATGCATTTTTAGAAAACAACATAAACACAGACAGCATATGGAACAAGGTGTTTGTTAGTCTTTATCCTTGACGTTCCACTGCCGGTAAAGCTCCAATGCCACAGGAAACTCCGCTGGATGCATGTATTTTCACCTGTTTACTTGTTTTCACCTGTTCTCAACTGTTTGCTAACAACTTCACAACTTTATTACGCAATGTCAGTGTTGATTTACAGCTTGTTTCCAAGTGGCCAAAAATGGTCATTGCAGATTTAATTATGAAAACCACTTGTAGTGGCTCATCTCTACTTGATAAATTAACTAACAAACAAATGTGCTGTGTCAACAAAAATGTAGCAATGAAATCAGACAGCAGGAAAAGTAAACCTTTGAATTCAGTTGCTTTTCACTGTCAGTGTTGCCTGAGTGCTGACATCCAATATGGCCATTAGAGATAGTTGATAAATGCAGTTTAGAAGTTCATAAAGATCAGGCACCTCAAACTTCTCAGTCCAATCCCCTTGAAACATTAGACAGTGCTGACAGACTGAGCTCCACTAAGTCATTATTGTAATACTGCTTCAGTGATGTGATTTACTAGGCAGAAATGTAATAAAAGCTTAAGGCTACAATGGGGCCTGTCATATCAACCAGCTTGTCAACATAATTGCCACTTCCATCTGCAATTAGATCCCACTGCATTTACTGATTTCCATTTCCATGTAAGCCATTCAGCTGCCTGATTGTCATCGAGCAGGTTAGAGGTTTCAGTGTCGTCCTCAAGGACATTTTGGTAGAGACAGGCTCACACTGGCTGTCACAAACTTTGAACTTGGTCTATAGCCAGAAGGACCCATGCTGCTGTAACACCCTCTGTTATATTGTCATCAAAAGTTTTCCGTGTTTCCCCTCAGTTTTACCTCTGGCTGAGTTCAACTGAATTAAGGAATCAAACTCTGGAGTTGTTAAAGTAATTGCCAAGTTGGCACGTCCCCAGTTCCTCTGCAAAGACATAGCGGGCATTTCAGAATGTTAATGGCCACCCTGATCCAGCGAGGGCAATGCAGAGATGGCATATGCAGAGCTAGTAGTGCGTGCCTGCCTGCGTGCGTGCGTGCGTGCGTGCGTGCGTGCCTGCGTGTGTGCGTGAGAGCATATGAGCACATGCCCACTAAACGATTTGTCCACGAGCCATAGATTTCTTGTTCTTCCAGTGACCTTCTCTATCACCACTTCTGTCCTCTTCAATTGGGCTTGTTCCAAATTTCAGAGGCTCTTAACACTAAAGAGTCACAGTGAATCCTGTTAGTATCGGGGCATGAAGACAACAGAAACTGTTTAAAACAACTCTCACTGATCCTATTGTGCTGCTTGGAGATGTTTTTTAACCTGTGGACAATGTGATGTAATTTTTTGTAATTTTTTAATTTGACAGCAGCGAATACTTCAGCGATCTAAATAAATGGTAGGAACATGTTTTGTTGTCAGTGCATCAGAATCAAAAAGCAACATTTAGACAAAAAACTACGAGTTGCAACTTTGAAATCTGAGTACAGTACAGTTAAAAGGCACGCCAACCTGTTTAAGGACGTTTTGAAAGCTGAGCGTGTGTTCATGGGAACTATGTACTGTATTTATTCCTGCAATTTTAAACCTGCTCTAATCATAATGTTTTATAGTAACGGATTAAATAACTACAATGTGAAAAGTGCTGCTTAAAGTGAAAAATCAACTGTGAATTTACAGTACACCCAACTGCTGTTCCTTCAGCTCTCCTGCCCAGCCTTTTAGCATCTTTCAGCTCTAGTAAATAAATATTAGTGAGTTGTTGTGAGGCAGAAATATATGATCCCACGCCTAAAATACAAGAAAGCACTTTCACTATCAAGATCAAATGCTTGAATAAGAGATGGGTAAACTTAGTTAATTTACCTCTTATCTGCAGTCCCATGACAATAAGTAAGGTTCCTTCACAGTGTCATTTATTCAGTTTGCAAAAAATATAAATGTAAAGTTCATTAGAGGAAATTTCAGCTAATTATACCATCTAAAATTATCTTGAGTGACGAGCCCATCGATGAAGCACAAAAACATAGTTTGTATTTTACTTTTTATAAAAAAATGGGGAAAAAAAAGTATGACTTTTATGTCATATTATACTATAACTGTTTTATTGGCATACTGTAACTTTTTATGACTTTTCATGACATACTATACTACGACTTTTTGTGAACTATGGAACTAGAACTATGGATTTATACGACTTTTTATGACATACTGTGACATTATGATTTTTATTGACATACTATACTATTTCTTTTATAACATCCCATATTGTTCTAGTCATACTATACTATGAATTTTTATGACCTACTATACCGTTACGTTTTCATGATTTTTAATGACATGACTTTGAGCATTCACCGACTTTTTGTGACGTTTAAAACTTTGAATTTTTATAGCATGATTTACAATAATTTTTTCATGACTTTGCCGTTTTTTACTAAACTATGAATACATTCAATACCATGACTTTTCATGACATCCTATACTATGATTTAATTTCTTGACAATCTACCATACTTCAACTTTTCACGACATACTACACTATGATGTTTTTTTACTTTTTGTGACATACTAAACTATGAATTTTTATGGCATACTATACTATGACATATTTGTGACATTTTCAGTTTATTATGAATACATTCTACACTATGGTTTTTAACTTATGACGTTTTTGTTTACTTTTTATGACGACATACCATACATGTACAGACTTAAGAAACTGAGAAATGACTTTTGGCATACAATGACTTTTCATGACATACTAAACCATGACTTTATAGCATACTACTATACAAGTTTTTATTACATACTAAACTATGACTTAACATTCTATACTATGACAGTTTCATGACATACTGAACTATGACTTTTATGGCATACTATACAATGACTTAACTTTTTGTGACATACTATACTACCACTTTATGACATACTAAACTATGGCTCTTTATTACTGACTTTTTATTACATACTACACTGACTTTCATATGACATCCTTTCCCATGACTTTTTGGGATTCCTGGCATACTATTTATCCCTCTGTATGACATTAAATAATTGTTAAGGTATTAGTTGACACTGCAGGTACTTTATCTTTCCACCGTTAGTCCAAGGATTTTGACCCAGAAACTACTCTTTGAATCTCTTTGGTACTGAACACACAAAACACAGATCTGGCAACTAGCAACCCACTTTAATCCCTATGAAATCAAATTTTCTTTACGGATATCATTTGGATACAGGAACACATTTGTTTCCCAACATTTCAGTTGTGGTGACAGGAAAAAGGTTTATGTGCGACATTTACAAATTTGAATCACAATACACAAGGCCTACGGTATGTACAAGGTGTTGGGAAATTCAGTCCATCAGTAGTTTAATGTCTCCGTAGCGCCTCTGAAGCAATACATGGCCATATCCGGTAAAGAAAGATGTATTTACCAGTACAAACTGGGTAATATACCAATAAAAATCTGTAAAAAATAAACAATAATATTGTAGATCGGCCAAGTTTGTAAATTCAAAAATGAATTTAGAAAGGATACCTTAACAAAAAAAAGACAAAATATTGACTCGTACATACAATTTAAACCAAGAATGGTCCAAAATATTTCCAGATTTTAGGGTTCCTACATATTCATTTCCTTTTTCCATATAGACCTTTTCCAGACTTTCATCCTTTAAATTTACTTCAGGGCCAGTTCATGTGCTAATAAGAGAAGTGTGACAGAAAACAAAGATACTACTTGTTATAGTGGACAAACTGTTAACAGGAGCAATATCAGCAACAGATATTCATATTCCAATTATGACTATGGAATATTTTCCAAGCTGTTCTGTACTTCCCAAACTGTTTCAAGACTTCAATGTTAAAATGAAATTTAGTTGTCACATGTAGGAACCCTGAGAAAGTTATGGTTGTGAAAATTAGAGCTGCCAAATGGCAGTTTGAATGTTGTCAATACATAAAGGTCTCACCTGTTAACTACCATGACACATCTTCACAAACATTCAATGCATCCTGCAGACAAATCTACTACTGTTTGCATTCAACATGTTTATTCTATTACAAATAATAATTCAATATTTGACTAAGACATTTAAATACTGAGTTCCCCCTACAATATTTTCCCCCCATCCACCCCCCCCGCCTCCCTCCCTCCCTTCCTTGAAATCCAACAATAAACAACTTGGTGAGAATATCCTGCAGATTGACAATGTGACACTTTAGTTCCAAAACAGTTTCAAAGCCATTAATGGCTGGATTGAAAAATAGATATTTTGTTGCTGGTTATTTGATTCACAAAGAAAAACTGAAGTCCATCGGACTGAGAGGCAGTCATAGTAATTAGCTTCCTGTACAAAAGAAAACAAGTGTGCTGTTACTGAATTAATGCAACGAGGTACGGCGTTGATACCACCCAAAACCAAATTCATATTAAGATGAATTTGCACAAGAAGCAAAACAGCTAACAAAAAAATGGAAAAACCCCAAAAGGCCTAAAAAAACCCAAATAATGTCAAAAATAAAAATGCCTTGTTTAGCTGCTGCTTCAGAAAAAGCTAAAGCACCACTGCAAATACATTAACTCAAAATTAGGAAAATTAACATGCATTTAAAAGAGTGCTTGTGTGTCTATTCCTGCTCCCGCCCTTAGCTCTCAGAGCTGGTGGAGGAAATGTTTTTTTTGTCCATAATACAGCACTCCGTAGAATCCCCCTCCATTAGCTTACTTCCTATTGGCTCAGCCTCCACTGGCCAGATAATAATATAGTGTAGTCGTTTTTTATTTTTTTTATTTTTTAATACAGGGGTCCGGGGCTTCCATCCTGAGGAAAATGTGATTGGAGGAGGCTCTCCATGTAGGAAACATCGACTGAAAATGGGGTCGACTGCAGAGTCAGCATGGGGTCCGAGGCCAGGGCTGACTCAGGTAGAGCGTCAGTGAGGGTGATGCTCGTGTCCATTGGGGTCTCAGCGTCCATCTGAATACCACTGGTTGGGGCGGGGTCATCATGTGAGGTTGTGATGGTCTGGGATAAAGGTTGTGAGGTTGGCAGTGTACAAATACTATGATGTTCTGCTGCTGGTGCTGCTACTGGGGCTGTGGTTAGGGTGTGGGCGGGTTTATTGGTTGTCTCCATGGGGGTTTCAGAGAGCAGGGCTTGGCCAGACGGCAGGCGGCGGCGTTTGGCTGCTTGGGCTTCATCTGCTGATGAAACCCCCTCCTGTGGTATAGGTATAGCCTGAAAACAGACAGACACAGAATTAGACTGAGGACACATTGGGACTATCACAAATTTCTGGCTGTGTCCGAAATCACTCTCTATTTTGTACAGTGTATAATATAGTATTTATTTATATATAAAATATAATATAGTGCCCTCAAAAATTCCACAACAAAACCAAAAAGCAGCACCCACAATCATGCAATGCTCCACATTTTTATAAATGAGAAAATTACAGTTGTGCGTCCCTTTCAAACTTTTATTGGAAGATTTTTACTGCTAATTATTGAGTAAACAATTGAGCGTCCATTATATACAGTTAGGAAAAAAGTATTTGAGCCCCTGTAGATTTTGTATGTTTGTCCACTGACAAAGACATGACCAGTCTAGAATTCTAATGGTAGGTTCATTTGAACAGTGAGAGACAAAATAAAATCCAGACAAACAGTCGAAAATTTTCTAACTTTATTTGCATTTTGTTGAGATAAATACGTATTTGACCCCTTTCATTCAGAAAGAATTCTGGCTCCCGGGTGTCTTTTCTAGAGATGAGATTAGAGTACACTTTTAAAGGTTGTACTCCTAATCTCAGCATGTTACCTGTTTCAATCAGATTCCAAACTCTCCACCATGGCTAAGACCAAAGAGCTCTCCAAGGATGTCAGGGAGAAGACTGTAGACCTACACAAGTCTGGAATGGGCTACAAGGCCATTGCCAAGCGGCTTGATGAGAAGGTGACAACAGTTGGTGCGATTATTCGCAAATTGAAGTAAAACAAAAGAACTGTCAACCTCCCTCGGCCTGGGACTCCATGCCACATCTCATCTTGCGGAGTTGATCATGAGAACAGTGAGGAATCAGCCCAGAACTACAAGGGCGGGGATCTTGTGAATGATCTCAAGGCAGCTGAGGACAACTGTGTGTTGTGATCAGATGAGACCAAAATGGAGCTCTTTGGCATCAACTCAACTTGCCGTGTTTGGAGGAGGAGGAGTGCGGCCTATGACCCCAAGAACACCATCCCCACCATCAAACATGGAGGTGGAAACATTATGGTTTGGGGGTGTTTTTCTGCTAAAGGGACGATGGAAGATGTACTGTCAAATCGTGGGTGAGAACCTACTTCCCTCAGCCCTGGCATTGAAAATTAGTCGTGGATGGGTATTCCAGCTTGACAATGACCCAAAACACATGGCCAAGGCAAAAAAAGGAGTGGCTCAAGAAGAAGCATGTTAAGGTCCTGGAGCGGCCTAGCCAGTCTCCAGACCTTAATCCCATAGAAAATCTGTGGAGGGAGCTGAAGGTTCGAGTTGCCAAACATCAGCATCGACACCTTAATGACTTGGTAAACATCTGCAAAGAGGAGTGGGACAAAATCCCTCTTGAGATGTGTGCAAAACTGGTGGCCAGCTCCAAGAAACTTCTGTACTCTGTGATTGCCAACAAGGGTTTTGCCACCAAGTACTAAGTCATGCTTTATAGAGAAATACATATTTCTCTCATTAAAATGCAAATCAATTTATAAAATGTTAGACATGCATTTTTTCTGTTAGTCTGTCTCTCACTGTTCAATTAAATCTACCATTAAAAATATAGACTGTATGGAGCGAATGATATCGGACCCAGCAATAGTATTCTGCCCCTAGCAGTTGATTTCAGTTGGGCATTATTTTGTTAGTAGCAACCGCTTTTGTCACAGTTCTATAGCAGGTTAACTGGCATTATTACATTCTGCCTCTTGTGATCAAACACTGACAGCCATCTTTTATTATTTTATTATTTACTGTATAAACTTTTAATTACAAACATTTGTGATTGTTGATTTATGATTTAGTCGAATTGAGATCACAATTCATTATCAAAATGAATGGTTGATTTTAACCAAAACAATTTTTTTTGTCACATAGGCTATTTATAACTGCTTTCACATCCATATTGTGCAACATTCCTCTTATGTTGAAGTTGTATGTTGTACGTACATACAACTGCAACACATGTAAATGAAAATTATCTGAAATAAATAGCCTAGGATATATTTAAAAAGGAAATGGTTCTTGTAACGCAACATTAAACCAAAAGTTCTATGAAATGACGCATTTAAATATCGCTTGATCACGCACATTTGATCATGTGAAGCTAAAACTGTGATCGTGATTCAAATTTGATTAATTGTGCAGCCCTAAATTTGACTCTACTTTTGTGATTGTAGTCTCCTTACTAATTCATTTTTACAATATGATTTGTATAATTATTGATATCAGAAGTATGTTTAGCTCACTGGATAGCTGTACCAAGCCAGTCCATGGTTTGATGATGCATGCAAATGGTCAAAACAATATCTGCCAGCTTAAGATTTTTAGATATAATTAAGCAGACAAATTAATGTATTAATTTATCAGAACAACCCACGCATTTTGGCCCACAAACAAGCCTTTATTGTATGTGGGCTGCAAAGTGTTTTAATAAATTGTTTGATTTGCTACTACTATAGTGTCCATTTGTTGAAAAATACAAGCTATTGTTGTTCATATAATTTGCTTCTGCAACCAATTATCAAACCTGTCAACCAAGTGTCTTCTTCTTATATGATATGACAACATGTATGGTGTGTGAGCACAGTAAAATAAGGTTGTCAAAAGCTGTTAAAATTATACGATATCTATCCATTCATCCATTTGAACTCTCAAAAGTACCAAAGTTGTTAAAACTAAAGATTTCTAATAACATTTTTAACCTGCGCAAATTAAACGGGGAAGAAAATCCACTGGCCCTCAACCTGTACCTATATATGGCCTTTTCTCCAACAACCAACCCCCCAGTGAATTTTTCTGTACCAGCACCATGTGCAAGTTGGAAATAACCAAAGAAATTTTCGACTTTGTGTGCATCAGACTTACCTTTTTTACTGTGGTGTCGAAAGACGAATAGTTTTTTATACTAATATTGTATCCAAGTTTATAATTCTGGTATTGTGAGAAAGCTTTCAATGATATACTCACCAGTCTGGCTCGGACCCTTTTGGGCAGTTCCTGGTCAAGCTGATGGATCTCTGAGTGTTTTAGTATCAGCTGACTTTGGTCCAGAAACTCAACCTGGGCAGATATAATAAAAACAAAGGATTAAGAAACTCATATTTCCAACTGGTTTATCTCCATATAGTTGACAGCACAGCTTGGCACACATGGAGAAGATTGAAAATGTCCAAATACAGACTTAATGTGACCAATAACAACTATAGGGATGATACTACATTGTTCACATAGCAGAAGATGACACATTGATCGTTGAAGAAAAGAGCAGCAAGGTGGCTTAGTGAGCAAAAATATAAACTTGTACCCCAAAAATCACAAATGGGATCCCAGCCATAACAAGTGGTTCCATCAACAAACAGCAAAATGTCCTTGACCGTGGGACTGAACCCTGAAGCTGCTTACTGACTGGACGAGAGCGTCAGTGAAGCTTTTTTTTAAAGTAAAAAATAAAAGGGGGAAAAGGACAAGGTCAGGGTTGAGGCCCTGACATACAGCTGGAGGCTTGTTTTGAATTAATTGTAACAGAGCATCTGGTCTCTAACAGGACTCTCTACTGCAGCCAGCGGGCTACACAGGAACATGAGGGGAGCAGAGAAAAATGTCTCACTGATTTACTTCCTGTAGAGAATTAATTGGAGAAACAGACAAGAAAGTTTGTGTGGTACATGCCGTCTGGGGGGGCCAAAAACGAGAAACTAAACAAACTTGTCTCTCTGAATGCAAAAAACACTCTGGAGAGCTGGTTCAATATTTCTCACATTAAAGTAGTTTACTGATGTTTTAATACAGACTGAACGAACCATATATGGTATAATAGCTTGTTCAGCAATTGATATTTAGGTTATGATGCAGCATCCAAAACCAGCATCTCAGCAAAAATCTAAGATTAACAACCTCAGATGAACTTGTCTGCTAATCCATTCCTGCATCTGTTTGTAAGTGACTTTCAAGATGGCTTCTGCTGACACCAGTCCTAGAATGTTTTTCACACCTGCATTTTCCACTTTGTAAACACTCTGCATAATTGTCCAATAAATTCCCCAGCATGTACCAGTGATGTTAAATCCCTCCACTTTATGTTTTAATGTGACAATGTATAAAAATGCTCTGCCATAATCTAAAAGGGAAGCCAAGCTGTTCCCATGTTTATAAATACCAGAACTTGGGAACCTAAGCAGAGGGAAGCAGATAATTACTTCAAGACACTCTGCAGAAGAGCATCAGATGCAATATGTCTTTGATACAACTGCTCACAGAGTACTCCCTTAACAGGTTACTTTGCACCACACTGTAGTGTTTTTCCTTACCTGGTAGGACTTGTGGGTGTGCTGTCTGACAAAGGAAGCATTGACAACCTGACCCTCAGTTGTGCTGACCACAATCAACTCCCCCACCTCAGGAGGACCGGTGTGCAGGCAGTCATGACTCTGAAGAAAGAGGGCGTAAGACAAGAAACAAGATGTAGACAGAGGAAAAAGATGGAGAGGAATAGAGTATGTAGAGGAGACAGAGAGAAGAATGGCAGAAAATGTCATTTTACTCAATGCTGGTCTTTAACAACGATCATTGACCCCTGATTTACAGAGAAAATTACAAGAAATTGACCTACGGCAACTAACAGACAGATATAATATACAAAGTAAAGAACAATAAATAAAATCTATTTTTGGCAGAATTTTCCCTATTCAATAGTTTGAAAGAAGACTTTCCACTTTTGCACAATTCCAACTGCCTTAAAGTCTTGTTATTTTACAGTATTAGATTACTTGATATATTCTTGCATAGTTTTATACTGTACGTGAACTTAATCCTTTGAGGATTTAATGTTATTACAGAAATGTTTGTTGTTAACATGTGGCAGTGAGTCATTTGAGGTTATTGGAATTCACATTTCATTATATTTACATTTGCAAAGATGCTCCATCTATAAAGTACATAACAGTTGCTAAAATATTCTCCCCTGGTTTATTAAAACAAATAAAAAGGTTAGGTGTCTAAGCTGTAAGAAAACTCACCAATATGTTTTCTGGGAACAGGTTGTCACAGTATGAGCCATCATCAAAGTTGACCTCGTAGAACGTCTGCGTTGCCATGCCGATGATGGTACAGTGGTAGTACCAGCCGTCACTGTTGCGACCAATCACTCTCTGGCCCAGGTTCAGAGGCTGCGGGCCTTTGGGTGCTGTCCGAGGCTGGAGGGAGAAAAACCCAGACAGATTATTTGAGGTAAAGACAGGATCAAACCTGTTTTGAGTACTCATCCAGTACACAGTGCAATCAGCAAATACATAGAGGGTTGTCTTTATTGAGTAAAATACTGAAAGGTTAGGGTTCATTCACTAGAAGTCAGCATGTATAAGTTCAAAACCCAAATGACTGAAACGGTAATAAGAGGAGAGACTGAAGCATGTAAAAATGTTTACGTGTAAATATATATTCATGTACGGAAGGGCATCTACTTCAATCATCTACTCTATGAAGGAACCGTTCTGTGGTTCCTGAGTAAATTGTGTTCTCAATGGTTTCTACAGTCAGATGCTTGTTATCCGTATTTACTCTCAAAGTTCAAGAATGGTGTGTCAAGTCAAACCGTTGACTCTCTACAGTGTTGCTGTTTGTTGATTTAGGACTTATCACGGCTTATTAGGTGGGCCGACGCATTTTTTGTGCATGCATTGTTTGAGTCCGGTGCGACAGCGGCAGCGCTGCTGCTAGTTAGCTTAGCGCAGTGAATGGAATCTTATGTTGCTGGTTAGCATGTTGTGAGTAAAAGTGAGCCAACCAAAAAACAACAACAACCTAATTACTTGCACTGAGACAAAAAATGCATTGGCCCACCTATCTACAGCTAAGGGAGACCATGATAAGCCCTATTTCAACAAACGGTGGTGTATTCCTTTAAGCAAAAATCCAAAACACCAAGTGGTATCCACTTTATAAAACAATCCCTTGTAATACAAGGAATCAAAAATACACAATGACCACTTAAAATAAAGTAACAACTACTCATACAAGATTATTAACAGCAAAAAGTTCAATCAAATTCTGACTTTAAAAAAAATCTGAAATACTGAATGATGAACTTTTGTGGTTTTACTTGTTCCAAGCCAGTCCATGGTTTTATGATGCATGCAAATCGTCAAAACAATATCTGCCAGCTTAAGATTTTTAGATATAATTAAGCAGACAAATTAATGTATTAATTTATCAGAACAACCCACACATTTTGGCCCACAAACAAGCCTTTATCGTATGTGGGCTGCAAAGCGTTTAAATAAATTGTTTAAACGCACACGCTTCAACTGTTCACTATTTCTTTTGATTTGCACTAACCTTTGGAGGAACTCTTTTATGCCTTTGGCAGGTAACGGACACAACGTAGGGCCAGTCGGCTGGTGTCATGACTACTCCGGCAATTTGGGCGCAGGTGACATGGAAGGAAGTGGCACAGTTCTCGAATGAGCACTGGATGCAGGCGCCGCGGTTCTGATTGGGAGTCTTGCCATGGCAGAACACACACTTCTACAATGAAAACAGAAAATAAAAACTTTGGCTGGGGATTCAGGGGGGTGACCAATTCCCTTTGACATTCTATGTTTGTTTTTCATTTCTTGCATTCTTTTTTAAGGACATTCAGGGATCACAGGAATGGTGTTTTGGTGCTCTGATTCAAACGCTCATTAAAAGCAACTACACAATCAAAGACAATGAATGTAACATTACTTGGTAATACTTTGACAATTTATTACATGGCTTCGTACTGGTCAATCACAGATTTTCTACAGTCTGCTGGTTCTGTATAACAGACCATTGCTAGACTGTTATTATGGACAAACTTCTGATCATAGATTCTTATTTCCCAAATTATGGAACGCCTCAAAGCCCAAATCACAGAACGTGAATCAAAAATAATCAGTGGCTTTAAAAGGAATTTGCGTAACTCGTTATCACATTAATGTTTACATCCCTAGTTTATTCCAAATGAGAAACACATGACAAATGTGATTGTTTAAAAGAAATGCCCCATAAAAAAAAAAACAGAGCCAGTTTTCTTCCGTCCTGGAGTGCTGCGTGGACTAGCCAGACTCTCCTCCGCTCCGCAGCGTGTGGATGGTCTGACAAAGTGAAACTTGGGCTTTTGCAACAAGAATGACAATTCCTACTGAGGCTGTTATTATAATAATATTCATAAGAACCATAGGTAGTGGTGATGAATTGTCAAAAGTCTGCACAGAATGAACTTTAAACAAGTATTGCTGGAAATTATTGATAAAGAAAGTTAGGTCTGCCCTTCCCACAACTTAGCTACAAAAATAAATTCACTCTTCTACTCTAGCAAATTCTGAAATTGCAAGAATTTTTATCCATCTTCTGTAACAGATGGTTGAGGAATCAGGAGTGTGGCCATTTTCTTCTCCCTCACATCTTTGATTCTGTCTGGTACTCTAACAGGTTTCTACTCATTAAAAATTCAATGGATGTTTTTAGCTTTAACATGCTTGTGCAGTCAGCGGTGTTCCTCAGATTTTTCTTCAGCCTCCACTGAAAATGCAAACACTGTTATAAAAGAAACAGCTGCCTGCACTGCCACTATGACATTCCAATAATAATAATAATAATAATAATAATAATTTTCCTTTCCCATTCCTAATTTGTTCCTCAATAATTCAGTTAAAATTAAGAAAACAAGGGAGAGAGAGATAAAAAAGGAAAGAGAATAACGGCACGTGAAGGAATTTGGGAAGGCGTATCAGAAATAAAATCTTCCTTCAAAATCATAATAAAAGCATGTATATATTAAGAAATCTCCTGCCAAGTATTACATTTGATAAGAGAAAGTGAAATTACATACGTTTAACTCATGACAACTTACTTTGATCTAACAAGCAGACTCAGCCTATTAGCCCCAACCAGGTTTGACAGCTGAGGCATCTTATGTGACTGGTATCTTTCTGTGTACTTGTTTTTATTGTGATTTTCTTTCATCACACACACTCTGTCTTCCCAATCCTTCACTCTCTCTCTCTCTCATCCTTCCTTCTCCATCCTCCTACTCTTGATAGATCACACTGCGAGCAGCTGTAGCACAGCACGTGGAAGATCAATAAAAAATCTTTATTAAAGTGTCAAATACTTCATTTTTGTACTGGTGCAAGGAAATCCGCTCAACATAGCTGTGCTGTGTTATATTCCCCCTGGCTGGTATGGTTTATAGTTTTCAAAAGCTGAAATCACACGCAGACGATGACATAACGCCAGAGTAGTGTTGTCAAACCTATAGATTTTTTGACACGTTTTGAGATTTCAATACTCCACATTTTCCACACCATTGATACTCTCTCTCTCTCCAACAGTGAGTTGACAAACACACCGCGGCAGTTTTCACGTAAACTTGCCTCCTCTCGCTCACACCCAGTGCAGTCTTCTTGTCTCATTAGCTCCAGTTGAAGATAATAATTTCGGATCTTGTTATGTTGTTTATACCGTATTTAATTGCTGTTTTAAAAGGTCCATTTAATCTTCATTCATAATGAGTAATATTTTTGAAAGAAACCAACATGCTTATTTATTTTCATATTTTGAGGAATGCACAGTGTTTATGTGGATGAGAATCTTTGAAACAACTAAGACAAAAACAGCTGTGTGAAATCTCTTCGTCTCTGAAAACCAAATGCAGACAGACTGCTGAACATGGTGCAATAGTAACTGGTTTCCAAGGGTGCGTGTTCACATTTGATCAGCCCAGTCATCCAAATCATTAGACTGCAGAGCTTCTTCTCGCGGCCTTTTAAGAAAAAACGGAGAAAACCTGCTTTGACAGCACTTTGATGCAAATGTCGTCCAGCTTGTCTTTGATAGATTATTCAGAGAGAAGGGGAGGGAGAGAGGTGACATTATTTGTAGATTTGTGATAATGCACCAGCAAGCACTGCAGTTGCTTGTGAAGTGGGATGATGTGAATGGAGGAAGGCAGAGACTGGGAAGAAGGGAGGGAACGAGTTGTGTTCAAAGACACGCCAGCAAAGGGGAAATTGCCTCCTGCCCACGGGATCGATGTAGTTCATTTGGTGCAGTGAGAAATGACAGCTGATTATTCAGCCATTCCCCTCGGCACATATGTTTTACCCCATGTCCTGCACAGCTCACAAAATCATGATCTATCCATCCACCAGGGAAGGGGGGAGAGCAACAGCCAGTGATAAGATACAAAAGCAGTGAGCCAATAATGACAGGAGCTTGCTTAAATGTGGGAAAAGGCCGCAGGAGTGAGAAAAGGAGACCAGGGAGGAAGAGAGATTTTGATAACGCTGAGACAAGACAAAAAAAATAAAACGGCTGCAGTGAAGTTAGTAACTGTCTTCAAAGAAAGAGGACGAAGACTGCGGCAGTAAAGATGGTCTTGCTTGGGTATGAATGTCGATCCTTCCCTGTCTGACATCAAACTTCACGTGAGAGAGAGATGAATTAACTTTTATGATGTCTCTGCCTTAACTTACCAGGTTCTTGCGTGTATCAGGAACGGCACTGACGTCCACCGGCTCCCTGTCAATGGCGTTGATAAAACGAGCTTCAGCCACAGCGATGGCACAGATGACATGGACCCACCTGGTTACATAGAGAGAGAGTCAACAATAAAACGTTAGGATTTTAATTCCAATAGATGTCTCAGTATTGGACATAAAAGGCTGATCACCACTGAATGTGAATGTGTGTTTCACAATGTCAGTTCCAAAAGCAATCGGCATAACTAGATTGAATTTGTGTGGATATCTTGTATTTTACATTTTAACCTATGTATGAATAAGTTTGAGCCTAAAGAACACCCTGACTGTATCAGAAGTCCCCAAGAAATGAAAACTCATATCAATTCAAATATTTCATATTTTTGTTATACTACATTTTAAAAGTGTTTACTGTGGACTATACTGCAAAAAAGGTTTTGTTACTTGTGATGTTCTTAGCTGATTTTGCACATGTGAAAAAACAGACACATTGACACCAAAGCGTATGCTACTAACCGGTTGTCTGTGGTAGTCTTCAAAGCTCCCCCCCGCAAGTTACAGAGACAACACTCCTAAAAAACAGCAAGGAAATGGGGATTAAATTCAGAAGGAAACGTCTTCACCTATTTCTTCAAACCATTGTACATATTCTAATACATATAGTCCTGGAGAAGATCAAGCTGTTTTTCTAGACTCTAGACTGGAACCTTAAGTTTTTTGTTTTTTGTGAGGAAGTGCTGCTACTCACCACAGTCCAGGCTCCGGCTGCACACCTGGAGCACATCCAGGAATCACTGACAGAGTCTGGCTTTACACCGTAACAACCTTTAAGACAGAAGAGAGTAATGGCGTCGCATTTCTTTTTTATAACATTTTGCACTTAATGTTTTCAAAGAACCTTCTAGATGGAGTGTATTAATGTTCAGTAAGGATGGACTCCTGGGGAAAAGAAACAAAGCGCTAGCAATAACTCAACTCAATAATTTGAGTTGAGTTATTGCTCAACACATTTGTGTCAAGTGCATAATTTCTATGCACTTGACACAAAACCTGCTTGTTAATCATTTTGTTAGCACCATCTATATAAATTGGCCAATCTTTGGATCTCTAGCTATGTTTTCATCCAAACGTTTTTATCTAAATTAAGTGATATTGAATAAAAATGCCTTATGGAAACAGTAAAATTCAATGGAAATTAATGAATATCGACTCAAAGGAAATACGTTTGGTCTCATCGTATTTTATCTTGATTGATAAGACAACTTATGCAATAAACGCTAATGGAAACGTTATTTGCCGAATAAGCTGCCACAGAATGAAGAAGAATAAGTTTTAGGTCATTTCCACCCAGTTATTCCGTTGTACACAAGGCGGGTGTCAACAAAGAAGGATGTAAGTGGACGGACGAGGAGACAAGAGACTTTTTTAATTTAATTTACAAGCAAAATATAACGTCTATTTTAGCAAAAATCCAAAATTTATCAGGAACTCACAAAGGAAATGGGCTACAAAGGTTACTAAAAGCCGTGGGACGTGCTCCGGAATAAATGGAAGGCGCTCAAACAGCGAGACATGTTTAAAAAAAAAAAAAGAGTTGTCCGACAGCGGTGCCAGAGGGATACTTAAAGCCAAGATGCATCTGCATCATCATAGCAATGGGTTTTATTGTGTCATTGTTTTCTTATTATAGCTTGATATGTTGGTATAAGCTGGCACATTAGCACTTTTATAACTTGTGCAATATTGATCATGTGTTGGTAGATGGCGCAATCCATTTTGCAAAAACTTTATTCACAACTGTTTGCTAAACGGTTGTGCAATTCAGTGCAAAAAGAAATGGAAACACCTTAAAATGTCTCAAATCAATTCGATATACCAATTTGATCGCAAAACAGCATTACGCACAAATTGTTGTCAGCCTGAATGTTTATGTCACACAAACCAGTTTGAATCACTTTTAGTTGTAATGTCTGCTCCAAAACAATGAGGAACAAAGAAAGGATTGCGGCGTTTTTTGGTTATTTGTGCATTCAAATCTACACGTGTGCATGTAAAAGGACGTGCGTGTGTGTGTGTGTGTGTGTGTGTGTGTGTATATATGCCATGCTATAAAGACATTTAAAAAAACAGATATAGGTATACTGTATATAAATTGTAACAACCCACCAAAAACACTCTGTTTCTTTGGTCTAGAGAACGGATGTTAACATTTGGCCAGGTGGAGCCAAGCACAGCGATCCCAGAGCTCATCCACTCAAAGACAAATTTAACAATCTATCTTTTCACAATTTGCTTTGACAGAAGCCATATTCCCTTAAAAGTCAACTTTCTTTGTAAAAAGCAGAAAGCAGACTAAAAATAAGCTGGGGTAGTTTATGGTGTGCTGCCTTCAGGCCTTTGTGTTGCTTGAGCAGCCTCTTAGCTAGTTTAACCCAAAACAAGGAGAGTTAAACTAGGAAGCCTCACTGAGTGTGGCAACAGGGGAATTGAGCAGACACACTGTTGCACTGCTGTAGTAGAATCTCATCTTCTCTGCTTCCTTCCCTTCCTAACACTACTCTCAGGGGTCTGGAGATAAATAAAAAAGGAAAAAAATAAAGTGGAATAGTGAAATGCCCAGTAGAATCTGTCTGTAAAGCTGGTCAGTCTGTGTATGGGCTTGTAGCTGGTTGAGACAAAGACTTTTATAAAATCAGATGCTGCAGTGTGCCCACAGCTGAGAGTCTCCCATTTGAACTAATCAAAACAAACGTTTTTTCAACAATAAAACAGAACATTTATTTTTTAAATGAAATTGTTACAGCTAAAGTCTTGCTTTTGCATTTTAATTGCAAGATTGCAGCTATAGCCATCCCCTTAATAGTTCAAATGTTTAAAAAATTTGTATTTAGACCAACTTTCAAAACCCTTAAAACCTGAGGATTCTCTCAGTGACTGTACTATAAAAGCTGTAATCAATTTCTCATTGCTAAAAATCTTGAATTTTCATTAACAGCATATATGTTGTGCTTAGATTCATTTTTACTGCTCATCTAAAAAATAAAAACAGCCTGATTTGCAGGGAAATCCTTTGTAACTGGTACAGCTGCCTCTAGGTGTTATTACTCCACTGCGAACTGGGCTGAAACACTATGTGTGGTACCTATGCTACTTAAATACAGCCAGCATCCATTCTGCAATCTCCAACTCTGGGTGAGACAACCCATTTCCAGAGTGTCTCTCAGGTAATATCGGACCATTCTGATGTAGAATTATACTTACTGGCATGAACCTGCATGTGACAAGATGAACAGCAAAGCAGAGGACTGGTTCCATCCTCTTCAATGTGATAGTTGGTGGGCGGAGGCTCGGTGTTGCCTGCACCAACGCTGAAGCACATCTCTGGGACCAGGGGACGAGTCAGACGAGGAACGGAAGAACGCTGGGTGTCATTCGCAACAAAAGCGTCTTTATGTGGCTAGAGAGGCCAGAGGAACGAAGATAATACAGTTAGTGTAATGTATCCATGATGATTACTGGTCAGCCTTTACAATGGTTGGGATGAATGGATGTAGGATGTCATTAACAATAGGGCTGGGCAATGCATTGATATTGTGATTTGAGACTAGATGTCGCCTAAGATTTTGGACATTGTAATACAATAAATGTGGTCTTTTCCTGGTTTTGAAGGCTGGATTAGAGTAAAGTTATGTAATTTTCTGAACCAACAGAATGTTCTAGCTGTTCCTTTATTTGCCTTACTTTCATTAAATCAACATTTCTGATGATTATTTATCAAAAATCTCATTGTGTGAATAATATTTTGTTAAAACACCAATTGTCAATCCTACAATATTGTCACAGTATCGACATCAAGGTATTTGGTCAAGAATATCGTGATATTGAATTATTTCTATATCGCCCACCCCTAAAAATAAATAATATTTCGCTTTTATGGCCTGCAGTTGTTATAAGTCGTAGTCCTGAAAGTTAACTATACATTTACAGTGTTCCCAATACTACACTTACACCTTAAATGCTACTACTCAAATTGCTGACTGACTAATATTCCTAATACTTCCACTAACTACCGATTTTGGAACTGCTACTATTCTTACTCCTTTACTGACACATATGTGCTTCTGTGGCTGTACCTTTGGGTAGGGACAGAAGAGTGAACAGATAGCGCAGTGTGGTTGGAGTGCTGCCACTGCAGCGTTGAAGGCCTTTTCTGCTAGGAAGTTGGGCGAGTGGTTCTGCCACAGGTGCTCCTGTTTCTTCATGTCACTGTCAAGTGGCATGGGGGAGGACAGTTCTGTGGGTAAAAAACAAAAACAAAACTAAAGATGTGCTACTCCACAAACTGAAGTAAGTGAAAAAGTGAAAAATTAATTATTGGTAATGATTTCATTTGTCTTTGAAATGCATGTGTCAAATTAGGCAGAGAAATGAAAACAAACAAAAGGGAGGGGAGGGAAAAGAGGTCTTGCGGCCTTGATTTCATTATCCCCACTGAGAGCTTTAGTCCCTATAGTTTTTCTTTCTCCTGATCAATAATCAAAACACAAATGTCTTCTTCATTTAAAGTAATGTGATGGAGTAGCCTGACGCACATGAAGATGTGTCTGGGAACTCACCATTTGCACAGCTCAATCTGAGGGGCGGGTTAAACGGTTGTCTTTCAATTTCACTCTGTATGCAATAGAATAGTGCTACTGTATCCGGTCATAAAAACTAAGAATACATCTTCCTTTTTTAAGAATGACTTTAGAGCTTAACTCCAAATCTTCCAGAATCACAGCCAAAGCCATTTCGAAAGACTATTGTTTGCTAGCATCAGCAGCCATCTTCTTTGTTTTCAAGGAGCATGGAATTCACATTGAACTGTTGCAATTCTGCCGTCCTTATGTCAAGCCTCCCCTCCGACTCTATACACGATGTGATTGACCTGACCAGAATTTGTTTTTTCCAGCTTGAAAACTAACGGAGCGTTGCTAGACTGACCCTGGCTGCCATATACATTTGCTGCCACTAGGTTGCATCTTGATTAGTAGTGGTAGTGGCGGGAAATAAAGAGGATGTCTTTAGATGAATAATGGTCAGTGTTCAACTGACATGGTCTGTTTATTAATAAATTTGTGTGAATAATCATCTTTAAATGTTACCATTTTTCTTAGCGCTGCAGGATTAATCTAATCGCAATGTCACTCTTTGCAATTTGGGTAAACAAAAAGGTGTGGTGTGTGAGTGACACCCCACGTCTCCACTTTTTAACACCATTCACTTTACAGCCATTATTAAAAAAACTGAAGCCAACATGTCTCAAGAAGCTTGGTGATAACTCACTTTACGTCATATTTGCTATCTCTTTTTCTAATAATCAGTTTACAATTTTTCAAACAAATTTTTAAATAAATTATAATAAATATAGGTGGGTGAGACTTTCTGGCTGAAAGGTGGATGAATATCTATTATCGCTTCGGCCAGATATGAATTACCAGTCTGTTTAAATGCCGAGGGGAGCTGCAGCGAGAGGATTGGCAAAGCGTACTGTGTGTAAAGCGAATTTGTAAAGTAGTATGTATTTTTTTTAATTGAATTTTCTAAAATATTAAGTTATTAAACACATTATTATTACACACTTGTTTATGTATTTCTTCTTATGCTTCTTTACCTTAATGTTCAAGTTTAAAAAAACACATTTCAAAATTTTAATAGCTTATTTTCTGCATTTTCCTTGATAATCAGGTGAACTCATGATACCATTATATTGCTATCACAAACGTAATATCAGCATTGTAAAACGCAGTATGATCTTTTCTCCAAATTATGCAGCTGTAATTTCCATGGGAGTTATTCTGCTCAAATTCACTTGTTCTATTATACACCTGACGTTGTATTTCTCCACTGAGATCCAGATTGATCAAATTCTATTCTGCAACTCATTAAAGAAGGGCGACTCCTCTTTAACAGATAACTTTCCATACAAATGGTACTGAGTTTAAAATAATATATTCACAAAAAAATACATTGAAAATAAAATACATGTGCAATAACAGACAATAACAAAGCCACACACCTTTGTCGCTGGTTGGGTCTTGCTTGAGAATAGACAGAGGGGAGCGCATGGGTGGCTTGCTGAGGGGGTGACGGCGACTCTTTTTTACCTCTGTTGGCATCTTCCCCTTGGAGTATGCCTGACAAAACACAATATTTTACAATAGTTTTATATTGTCTTTTTAGAATACGTTTACAACTGTGTTATTACTACAGCTGTGAGAGTTTTACACATTTTTTCTACATGTAGAGTAATTTGTTGCATAGTATCACATTGAACATAAATTAAACACACCTACGTATATTCAAATTCATAAAATACAATTTTTGCTGTGCAAAATTAACCTGCTTTGCCTGCAACTGTGCCAGAAAACAAATTCAAATGTAGATGTTCATTTCTATTTTCAGATTAGCCCGCTACATACTTGTGCAGTAAAATACCAACGGTTGCTTGAAAACAATAAAAGTGTGCTGTCCTGTTAGACGTAGAATAACTTGTTACAACTCAAAGCACAAATCCAGTCAACCTATAACTGAACAATCTGACCTGGGTGGCACTCACATCCAGCTTGTTGTCTGCTGGGATGTCACTCTGTCTCGGAGCAAGAAGATTCCCGAGCTCTGAATGACTGGCCATGGTGTTCTTTGAAGTCTTGATGTTGGATGTAGCAAACTGCTCAAATGCTTCCTCAAACCCAGTGATGGCGTTGTGGATATTGGAAATTTTCTTTGGCCTTTTATGCTTCTTTTTCTCTGGGTCCCCGGTCAGGTTCTCTGATTTGGCCTCGGGATCTTGTGCTGGCAAGAGAAGTGACAAATGAAAAAACTTCAGAAGAGTATTGATGGCCGCCATGGCAAACAGAAAAGCTGTTGCTAGTTAGGGTGAATAGCAATGAAACACTCCATCCCAATATCTGTCTTTGTCTATTATTCTAAAGTATTTGTTATTTCTTCCAAACAAGAGACTCCATGTACGCCTGGGGAAGATGCAGACAAGACTGAAGAGAAATTGGTTACGTGGCACTTTATCCTTGAATGTTTCTAAAAGACAGGATACAGCACTTCCAATACCCCTGTAACACTTTCCTCTATGAGAGCCAGGCCGCTCTCCGCTCCTCCGTCTTTCCATGCCTGCAGTCTTCACCTGGCAACATTTGTCATGCAGTTGATGTAGAAATTGGATATTTTAACACAGAGATACGGGGAGGTATCTAATTCTTACAGAGATGTGGCGAGAAGTCCAATACTTACTTCTCTAATTCCAGATTCTATGAGTACAGGCGTAGCCCTCTAAGATTCAGGCTAACTGCTTCACCAACTGTGATGTACAGTTGCTGCAGACGTAATAGAGGCCCATGCAGGGCACAAGAGCGCGAAAGAAATGCGTAAAGGGGTTATCCAAAAGCGACAGCTCTTGGAGGGCTACATCTATACTCATAGAATCTGGAGTTACAATACATAACTATTGATTTTAACACAACAATTCTCCTAACAGAGTGATGGCTCATCAAAAACTTTAAGAAGGGTGAAAAGGTGATAAACGGCATGAGGTAATGGGATTAGTACTGGGGTGAGGACTGAGCCGGGAGATAATTAGTTTTTTAATTTAGAGGGTTCTTCTTTAAATGTTTTTTAATCAAGTTATGGATATTTCATGCTGCAGAAAGTTCAAGAGAATCTGCAGAAACACCTCTAATTCAAAATAAAGCAGCTATGTTGGTTTTGATCATGTCCACGATAATCATGCTCTGTCATACAACCTTGTGTGTTTACACAAACAAACTGCATTCTCTGACAGCTCATATCATCCTCACCCTCTACAGCTTGAGTCTCCGCTTCTTTAGCAGTGCGCTCGGCAGCCTCACGCTCCTCACGCTCCATGGCCTCCAAGGTCATAATGGCCTCTTTGGCCAGACGCTCCTCTCTCTCCTGCCTCCGCTGGGATTCACGCTCCTCCACCTGACGCTGGTACTCGGCAGCATTCAGCTCAATGCCTTCCTGTGCCAGTACCTTCACCTCCTCTAGCTTAAGACGACGGACCTGCTTCATCTTCTGCATGGCCCTGGGGTGGGGCACAAAGGCCGGAACAAATTTCAAATATATTCATATATAATATATCCATTTAAGATAAGAATAAGCTAATATATAGAGAAACTAAACACGTTTAGTTAAGTTCCTGCACTCAACCCATTCTACCCATTTTTTCTTTTGAAAAACAGTCATTTGGTTTCTATGTATTAGTTTCTGTTGCTACAAAGAGTTGCAACAAAAGCTAATTAAGACTATCAGCAACAAGCAACTCTCTCTGTATTTGTCAGTATGACTATGTTCAGAAGATTGTTTCGTCCGGGGACTTTCCCACGCAGAAGCTTGTGTGAAAATAATTACCTCTTCTGAAGAGTCCATCGTGTTTTTTTAATGCTATGTGTCCTCTTTGGGTACTAGTATCTGTTGAGGAGGGATGGGGGCACGTGCGTGATCACGCAAGGCTTGTATCATGTGGATGAGCAGACAGTTTTGTTGTCATTACTTAGAATTCCTCATGGGGGCAACAAACGAAGTAGTTTAGCTTTAAAGTTTAAAATGTTTGTTCATGTGTTCACCATTCACCAAGGCAAATTCCACATAAGTGTAACTTATTGTAGCAATAAACCATTTTCTGATTTTATAATCTTTGAAAGGAATTCAAATTACTAATTTGCAGATTTGTATATTTATATACACGTGCAACAAAACCTCAGAAATAAGACAATTTATGCATTTTGTCCTCTCACCTTCGCAGGACATTTGCTCTGTAGTTTACACGATGCTCCCTCCAGCGCTCTAGTTCGGGGCTGTTGAGCACTGTGGGCTTAAGGTGGTCCAACACCGTGGTGTCTTTGCCCTGCTTCCACAGCTCGTAGCGATCCGGCTGAAGGCAGCGCACAAACACGTCCATAGAGATCTTCACCATGTCTTTACGGCAGGTACACTAGAGAATAATAGGCAGAGAAGGAAAGGGTAATGTTATTTAAAGAGTAGAGAGTAGGGCCTGAAATTAACACCCGACCTCCCGCCAAATTCGGGGGAATTTTGCAATTGGCGGGTAACGCTGTCAATCTACCTGCGACATTGGCAAGTAGCCACTGAGAATTGAGTGATTCAAACGTGTGCGCTGTTGCTTAGCAGCATGGACCAAGCAGGGGCCCGCATCACAAGAAGACACTGATTGAAAGTTGGGGCCCCCTATCACATTTTCATTACTCGCAACAATCCCAGCAGTCCCACATGCAGCACTGACCAAGCAGGAGTGAGAACGGGCCAAATTCATGTCCTTGTTTCTGATATGAAGACGAGACGTGTGTGACTTGAACATTTCCCATTTATCAACACAACGTACAGCGAAAGACGTCCTGCCAGCCTGTAGCATTTAACATCAATGTAAGCTGTATATTTTTTTAACTATAAAGTTGCTGAAACTTGCTGCCGTTTCAATGTTGTCGGCTTGCTGCAGCGAACGATACTGCCACTCCCTTTCCCCCCGCAACTGACGCACGCACACACACACATAATCACACACAGTGGATGCAAGAAAAACTGCAGATGAGATGGACATGAAGACCTAAATAGGGGACAGCTACATTATTGTAGGAGCAATGATAAGTTAAAGTCCAATAAGTACTTTATCAAACTGTATGGATGTGTGTCCCAGCCCAGGATAGGAAAGGACGCCTTTATTTGATATCACAATTCTCTGCCACGATTTTTTTCTCACAAAGTGGAATGTTTATTGCACAAATGATCCATAACAAAACAAAACAAATTGGCAGTACCAAACACAGATTTCTTTTTGTGGCACCTATAGCACATTACGCATTACCACAAGCCTGTAGACATAGAGGCTTAAATGAAGAGAAGGGAGAGCATTGCAGCACTTGGGAGCACTTTAAAAACTATTTTATACAGTCTATGTTTAAAACTCACGGAAGTAGTATTGTTTGCGGTGCAGTCGGCTCGTAAAATTAAATGAGAATCAAAGTCAATTAATAAAAAATAAAAAAAAGTTATTTAAAACGTAATTATTAACATGGCGAATTGAGATCGGGATTTTATAACGATTGATCATGCAGGCCTAAACCACAGCGCTGCATATAATGGCAGGCACAGCACAGATAAGTTCGGGATTGAAGGAAACAAATGGAGGGAGATGAAACAAACAAAGATGGGTGAGGAGTGAGAATGAGAGATGAAAATATTTTCTTTTGTGCTTGCTGGGTAACATTCTGGCCCTATTATTTCCTGAGCTGTACGGAGAGCCTCATGTTCAATTACTGGGAACACAGCAGCTCACCCTTCCCAGCAAAACAATATCCAGCCTACATCTTATCGAGACACCACTTGACAGACGGAAACATTAATATATGGTGTTGGGTGGGGGGAGTTGGAGCAAAAAGTGGGAGGGCAGAGGGGGGCAAGTGAGCATGGGTACAGCTGATTGTTACCATCATGAAACGTTCAGTGAAAACAGCAACATGCCAGGAAACTACAAATGCAAAAGAACAAAAGATAAACATTGCTCTTATACCAGTTGTTCCTAGCAAAATGTGCCATTATTTATTTGTAAAAAGATATAAAGGCTCATTTTATTTTTATCAAACTATTAAGAGGTTATAAAAGATTGTTACCATTCTCTAGGGCCAGGACAAATTACACTTTATTATCACATAAAAACTTAATTAGAGGAGGGAAACAGATTTGGAGATGCACAAGATCTGGAAAAACAAAACTCGCCCTGAGGCAGGCAGTCAATGAGCCCTGAAGTATACTTGAGCTCCTAATGAAGCTAAATTGTTGGAGCCACAGAAAACCTAGAGCCTGGGGACTCTCTATGGATCACCAGACACAGTGAATGTGCCATGTACTAATAATAAAACAAGGTTTTAGTCGGACCTGACCCACAGTGGCTGGGAAAATGATTATCCCAAATTCTTTATGCTTGCTAGGCTCACATTATCACTGATGAGAACAGAAATAACCAGAAAGAATTAAGAACGATTGGAGACGTCATTAAAAGTAGTTAAAATGCAAATTTAAGTAAGTTACATATTGCAGAGCTGTATATTGTTTTATACATATATCATCCAGCTGCTCATGCTGTTAAAACCTACTGTGAAATGGGACCAAAAAAACTGATCTGACGCCTCAGTTGCTTGTGTCGGCTGTACAAATGTTTCTAATGTTTTCCAAGAGCTGTGGGGAATAAAAGATGTCGAAGTTTAAATAATGACTAAATTGCTCAAATTTTTTCACTAATTTCTTTTCTTTTAAATAAACAGTAAGTGAAGTAAAAATGTTATTAGTAAGTGGTGTATGGCTTTATAACTGTACTGACTGTGTGCATAACAGAATATACGGCACTGTATTAATGCATCTGTCGGGTTTATGTTTATGTTGCACCAAGTCTTCTGTTGTAAATGTTAGCAATATTTCTACTGCAATGAAACAGTGTAGACAAATCCCACTGTGTGGCCAGCACTCTCTGTCCTTTATTACAATATGGCTGTCCTCTAAGGGCAGTGAGTGGTGGCAGGGTATTGCATAGCTTGCCTTGAAACTGAAGTTGCAAATAATCATCTTTTATGGTCTGCTGGAAAAATATTGAGCATTTGAGCAATTTTCTGTGGACACAACTTGTCCTTGGCTCTATGCAGGGTTTGCTACAAGAGCAATCATGCTCTTATCCATTTAATAATTCAGTGAGCCTCCCACACAACTAAAATAATGCATTTTTTGTATGGTTATAATAGACATGGGTTGCACCTAAATAAAGTCTAATACAAATTGAGTATCTCCAATCACAGCAGGTATGGGTTCCCCAAAACAAGACATGTCTGCAAGCAAATATAAAAAAGAAAGAGTGAGGCCTCTACAATTCACTTTCACGATGAAAAAGTGATGTGATTTAGTCTGTGAACAGGGAGGATGATTTCTGCTCCTTCCCAGACAGTAAAAATCCCAGCAGAAGCCTGAGGAAACAGCCGCAAAGTGTGACAGAGCACCAAACGAAGAGAGAGAGGCTTTAATTGAGTATACTACAGACACGGAACACAGAATCTGTTAACATTCAGCAACATAATGGTGTGGCAGACATAACTATTTTCAGAAATAATCTGTAAGGCCTGTTTTGCCATCTTCACTTTGCTCATTGCTGAAGCGTTTTTTACAAAATTGCCAAAAAATACATATGTAGCATACAACTCAGTGTGGCTTAGTGCAGTGGCTTTCTTCTTGATTTCTGCTCTTTTTCTAAGCTTTGGGGGACACTTCGTAACCACATCAAAATAGGATACACTCAACAAAACAAGGGAATTATAGAGATCTATCGTGAATGTTAAGTTATGTGGACAGATGTTTTAATGATGGTTGGTCCATGTTTTTTTTATATGGTAAAAGGTGATCCCTACAATAATGATTTAGAGTCAGAATTAGAGTGTTTGAAATATTCTGTGTGAAATGTTGAACCCCTGAATTACTTCCAAGAAAGAAAATGAAATGGCTAATACCTAATGCATATTCGGGAAGGTTGAGGAGAAAGTTAATTAAGACTGTAATGTCTGAAATATTAGAAGTAAATGCACACACACAGCACACAAAGAGTGCTGACAGTAGGCCTGCTTTGACAGTGTGTGTGTATGTGTGTGTGTGTGTATGTGTGTGTTCGCTTGGTAAGTCAGACAGATGGGTCAGCAGTTGGGGAGCTTGAATTTAAGAAAACTGAGACATGAAGCACACCCAAGCTCACTCTCTCCTTTTCTCTGCTGTGTTCTGTCAGCCCCCAAACAGTGACAAATTCGATCCCGAGCCCCATCGCTCACTGTCCTGTTTGGTGTTGACAGAATAAGGCTCGGAGAGGGCAAGAGAGAGAGGGAAGACAGCCAAACGAGTTAATAGATTATTGCCTGAGTTTAAGTCAAAGAGGGAAAGATGGGGGGGGGGGGGGGGGGGGTTGGAAAGGCCAAGAGACGATGAGAGACTTCATTGTTGCTGGTGTAGGTGAGCTATATAAAAATACTATATTATATATATATATATATATATATAAAAGAATTTACTCAAAAATATATTGGTGAAAATAGCTGTCCAATTTCTCACTGAAGATGCAGTGGCAATTTTTTAAGACTCTACATATGGTTACTCTATTTGAAGCTAACCTATGTAACTTTTGCTATTCAGCTTTCAGACATGTTACAATTACAGCATACTGTAATAGTAAATGCATAAATATGGAGTAACAGATGCAAATGCTTGCATAAGCTACTGCTTAGAAGACTCCTAAGGGCACTGAACTAACCAAGGAGCTTTTCCTTTGTAAGAAGGCGTTATATCTTCTTTCAAAAGTTATATAGTCCTATCTTCAAAAGATAGGGTAACTAACTCCAGTCCAGTTTTACAGACCAATACACTATCTAGATGTGCCTGTAGTAATTGTTCTAACTGCACTCTTGACAACTAAAACCGCGGGCAAAAAAAACTACAGTAACTGCCGTTGGGACTGAATGGAAGCACCAATAGTTAATTGACAATCTATGTAACCACTATGCTACTCCACCGCCCCAAGAGAACGAAAACGTCTCTGTATAAAAGGACAAAGAGAAAAAGGTGGACTGGCAGAAAGCGCCTGTGTCATCGGCCGAGCTGTTCTCCTTCATATTCCTGACTGTGTGTGGTGCTGTGCTGTCGATATGTTGACTCGGATTAGCAGTGCAGGGTGAGTGGACCGCTCTTCTTTATCACTCTGAGACAAGTTTGGTGGGGATGCTCCCTTTAGAGCTGGGCTGGGTAAAGGGAAGATTGCTGGAGCTTGGACCACTGGTTCTTAAATTACAAGTGGCCACATGGGTAAAGTAGGAAGGCCAAAAATGAGAAAAAGGGAGAAGGGAGGGAGATGAAGTTCTGCAAAATGGCAGCTAATAAATCTGACAAGCAGCCAAGTAGAGAAAAAGCAGTGAAAGGGACACACCACACACCCACATACATGTGAACACTCACACCCCAGAAAAGACATTGTAATTGGGCTCCCGTCCACAACCAACCCATGCCCTGTCAATTTCATGCTCAGCAGCCCACAGGCAAAGAGGCAGCTTGCGTCAATGGAAGGATGCAAGGGTACAGTTAGTCTTGGTAACAGATGGTGTAGCCGAGAACAAGACAGTGTTTTTATATTTTGATATGATCTACTTTATTCCT
The DNA here is from genome assembly GCF_013103735.1 of Etheostoma cragini. Taxonomy (NCBI): domain Eukaryota; kingdom Metazoa; phylum Chordata; class Actinopteri; order Perciformes; family Percidae; genus Etheostoma; species Etheostoma cragini. Next base: position 9,672,644 of record NC_048415.1, on the reverse strand, counting down.
TCAGAAAACCAAACAGCCAAAGCAGGAAGAATGCAAAGTTGCTGCAGAATGACATATCAGATCAAACCCCTTCAAGTGCCCGCAGGGTGCTTGTGTGGTAATGATGATGATGATGATGATGATGATGATGATGATGATGATGATCATATTGGTGGAAATTTAGCTGGAAGTTTGCATACATTTTTGCAAGATTTTAATGCTCCAAAAATCTACAATTGTATATCATTATTGAGTCTTTCTGTTAATTGTACCAATATTACTTTGTGGAAGATAGCACTGTTATCACTTTTACAGTAACAATGACTTCATCTCATGGTTACAGGACTGAATATCCAGTATGCCTGATTATCTTACCTGGGTAGCCATTTTGCCGTAATCCACCCAGCGCAGGGTGGCAAAGTTTGTGGACTCTGCGCAATTGAAGCCATGGTTGAAGCCAGCATGGTAGCCATAAGGAAAGGTAACCATAAACTCCCCTTCATTCTGAGTTATCTGATCAAAGAGGGAGAGAAAAAAACAGAAAAGATTTACAAAACATTTATTTTGTAGAGCCATAGATTATATGAAAACATTTAAACATAATTCCCATTGAGGTTTTAAGTGTTTGACTCTTCAGAAGCAACTTTTCTCTAAACTTTTCTGACTTGCGAGCAAAACTAATTCAGCCAAACATGATTGCTGCTCCAAGGGTTGAGTGTCTTCCCATGAGCACAGTGTTATTCTGAGAATGTTAAAAAATGTGAGGACAAGTTCAGAACATTGATTCTTTTTTTTCTTTTTAAATGTGTAGCCCCACAACTTAAGCTCTTTTTATTTATATATATATATACACACACACACACACACACACACACACACACACACACACACACACACACACACACACACACA
>NC_048415.1:9639314-9671588 GCF_013103735.1 Etheostoma cragini | reverse complement strand
ACACACACACACACACACACACACACACACACACACACACACACACACACACACACACACACACACACACGGCTGTGGATCGCAACGTCTTTGTGAAGCCAGGCAATCAAGAGACATCAAGCCAGACAAGGTGACAGGCAAGAGGGAAGAAACAGGGGTAGAGGCTGAGAGAGGGAGACAAACTTCCTCAACTAAAGGCAGTGGTTCGGGTATCAAACATCCCTTTTTGCTATTGCAAGAACGCAAGAAGATGGTTTTATTTTTTTAACATAAATTGAGAGAGGTACTGGCGGTTTGTAACGAGTAACACGTTCGCTGTGATAATGACGTCCTGAGGGAAGAATGAAGAAATAAATGGGGTGGGGGGGGAGACATCCTGCTAACAGTAAACCTTGTATGGTTGCTCTGTGCCATACACAGCCTCAATTTTTCATTAATCTTTTGCACTGTGAAGATTTATATTGTCTACTGAACAGAACAAAAACAAAGAATGCCAGTCAATTCCCTATGACAGACAACCAAACTGTATCATACTGTATCATTAGTGCAGCCTGTAGGAATTGTGATGTCCGCATCAAAGCCTTGTGTTGTCATTAGTCATTCAAAATAAGCCCACCTCTTCTTACGCAAGAACCAGTGTTGTTATGAGAGACCAGCCAGTGAGGGATACGTAACTCAAACTCCTCCTATAATATTTTAATATGAATGTCTTTGCCACATAGCTATGCAACTGAGTAAATGTCTGAAAAGATTTTAATTTGAAAAGGTGGCTCTACCTTTATGCAGACATCACAACTGTCATTTAATAATGGCTAAAGTATAAAAACAAAGAAGCTTCTAACAATAACAAAGACATTATCCTCTATGCTTAGACCAAAATGAATCTTATTTTCTCATGTTGACCAATAAAATGCCCTTTATGTCACGCAACATGGACTAGTCGACACTCACCCTGTCAAAAGGAATGCCATATTTCTTCAAGATGGAAGGAGAAATCAGCGTCATCTTGTGGCGAAGGAAGGCATCACAGCCTTGGGAGCTGCCGGGGAAGAAGCCTGCAGGGGGTGACAGCGAACAGATATTAGACTGGCAATCAAGACAGACACAAATTATATGTTAAAAGCAAGTTAATATTATATAAAAATTAAAGACCGTACAATAACAATAACATGATGTAGCCATATATGCGGTATACCCGTCTTTCTTCCATCACATCCTGTGAAATTCCATGTGTCAACATAAAAAATATGTAAATCTGCGTAAAGACACAGACCCCAGATGAGATGTGTGTTACTGTAAGGCAGAAATTCACAGGACATGTTTACATGTATTGTGTTTTATTACATTTAAAACCTTAGTTTACATGATGTATTAATCAGACTTGTATGTATGTATTGTATCTTAAATTTACAGTAGATGTGGTTATTTTCATATATGTATTGGACTATTATTAAATGTATTTTAATTTGTATTGTTCATAATTGCAAAAAAAAAGTAAGATATTAGAAAACTGTTTATTGTGGCCGGGTTTGCTCAGTTGGTAGAGCAGGCGCACATTTATAAAGGTTTACTCCTCGACGCAGCGGCTGCAGGTTTGAATCCAACGTGCGGCCATTTGCTGCATGGCATCCCCTTCCCTTTCCCCTTCTCATCTGTCCTGTGGAATTAAAGGCCTAAACTGATATTTTAAGAAAACTTTTTAGTGATAGTATGCTGCTTGAGTTGTTTTGAAATATGTAAAGAACGTCCGATAAGCACGGCTAATTAAAAAGACTTCTGCAGCAGAAATGTAGCTGTGTTTACTATATTATTCTTAATCCCACAACCTGAAAAAGGAAATCCAGTTTCCCGTTGACAGGAGCGTGAATTAATTTATTACCCAAAGTGTGGAATAATCACATTACCGCAGTGCATGGCAAAGCATTGTTTGTGTGCCTCCAAGTCGGATTTCAGGGGATCTCTGCTGAATTGCATCATGGCACAAAGAAAGACTACATCACAAAACTGGGACTGGATGCTGTCATTTCTTTAAAAATCTTTATCCCATATAGCATGACCAAAGACAAATCATTTGCCTGAAGAAAATCTACTTTGGCAGACAATTGTGTGTATAGATATTGTGCTAGTAATGTTAAGAAGCAGTGGCCCTAACAAGATAGGAAGACAGAGTTTACCTATTGCCTTTACTATTATTGTATCTCTAAACTGTGTTGTAGATAATTCCAAACAATATAATGAGGTTTTTAACGGCTGTGCGTTAATTGTTGATGTCTATGCACCCAAGGTGACTCGTGAATAAACATCTGCGTCTTTACAAAACCATTCAAATTTGATGTGTGATTGCAACTACTACTATGTAAGCAAAGCACACTTGTATAGCTGCTGCAACTTAGCAATGATACCTTCTCTGTTACACAACAACCACCCCACCTCCTTAAGAACACAGACTGCTTTGAAATCATAACATACCCCTCTGACATTTTGGGTTTTCAAAGCGCCAACTCCTTATCTAAAACAAAGGCTCACTTTTGCTCTTGGAGATAGAGAGCGGTCTTAACATAATCAAAAGAAAAAATTTCTCCTCCATCGCTCACTCTCCCGCTCCCGTCAGTGCCTCAAAGGGGGGTCCATCCAAGCCTCCAACCAGTTAAACTTTAATGTGACTGACAGTATAATCGGCACCCATTTCATCCTTCTTTGTTACTGCATTGTTTCAGCCTCGGTTCCACCCTACAAAGCAAGAGAGGGAGAGCGAGTCTCTATTCTCTCATCGGCTGCCTGCTTGTTGGAGCTGATAAAAAGGTGAATAATGTGCCGACAGAGCCCGGGTATTAATTCCCATTAAAATGCAGCTGGCTGTCAAAGCTCTCTGCTGGGTAATATTAACTTAAAGGCTTCATTCTGTCCTTTTGAGTTTGAAAATTAACTTCCTGCCTCCAACCCTGCAGCCTCCCATCCCACCACCCCCCACCCAAAAAGTATGAAGTCATGACTGAAATAATGCGGAGATAAGGACCAATAAGAGCAAAGGCTGTCGCTGTGTCAAATGTTTGAAGTATTCAAGTAACAAGACCATGGTCCCATATCCATTAGGCATTCCTACTACGCTCATAACTGCCTTTTTAGGACCTCGTAAACAGTTGGCTACCTGTGCTGACAATGGATTTGATAGGTCAGTAGGTGCTTGTTAAATAACGTTGGCATTGCTTTCCTCCTACTGCCAGCTGCTTAGAAGAGAGAGAGGGCTGCAATCTGACTGTAAGCTCTATGCCGACGTGAAGAGTAATAAGAAATGTCTACAGTGTGTAATTTAAGGTTGGGGTTTGATATCTATGAACCCAGTGTTGAATTGTAGCTAAATATGCATATGATCTAAATCTTTGATCATCCTATCAGCATGCATACACTACACTATAAATCATATGTTTAATTTACCAGGACTTTGAAGAGATTGTCGTTCACAACTCTCATATTGTGCATTACATATTCCAGCCACTCCAGTAGAAAATAAGATATTAAGTAACAACAGCTATGCATTTGTGATTATTGATTTGATCTCAGCTCTTCACAACAAGGACAAATGGTGTGTCTATTTAATGTAGTTTGGATTGGGGCAACTCAGAGACACTCAGCCATCATCCCCACACGTTTACCTTACTCTGAGCAACAATAACAAGCTAATCCTCAGTGATCAAAACAGGGGATAGGAAAAGGAAGGGAACATGAGTGGTGGGAATAAAAAGGGAGAGTCGCAAGGTGAAATCTTATGGCCAAGAGAAAGGGGTAGGTGGAAACACTAAAGGCAGAGTTGTTAAAGACTATTTCACTTCAGCCACTATTCATCTGAGTCACAGAATTTGAGACCCTCATGTCAGAACCAACTCTAATATTCAGCACAACATGTAAAGGTTAAAGTTAATTAGATATGCATTATGACACACTCAATAAAACTTGTTCTAATGTGTTGTGACAGACCAAGCAGACCAAGCTGCAACACCCGACGCCTGCTCCTCTACACCATGAATCAACCATCCAGTCATTTTGCACAGTCCCGACTGATTGGACTTCACTGTATAGGCAACATACAACGTTGATGCTGCTCGCGACAGTTTAATAAGCCTCTCCTCCAAATTTAGCATCTACAGCCCTCCTGATCTTTTTAGTACAAGTGACTGCACTTGTGCTTGAAGCTGCTCTTCCTTTTTAGGCTCCATTTTAGCACAGCCAGGTGACAAATGAATCAATGTTTTTGTATGTGGTGTCAGGGGGACATCACAAGTTACTCAACCGCAGTTTTGTTCCCGTTGCGCTTAAGAGGAATGAGCCAGGGTGTAGTAGCTGAGAAGAGCTACTTTACTTTCTATTCTCGCATACAACCAGGACGACCATTAAACGTGCATTGAATGTGTGCTAGTGTGTATTTTGTGCATGTGTTAAGTGTATAGCATGTGCATGATTTCATGTGAGTGTTGAACAGTCTGAAGCGCCTGCTCCTTTACTTACAAAGTGGGTGAGAATGGTATAATAGACAAAAACAAATGGATTAATTAATTTCAAGGATCTTTAGGGCCTCACCTTGTGCCAGCCTCTCCAGTCTCTTGCCGTGCTCAGGTGGGACCGCATACCTGCAGACAGCGGGAGGGGAAAGGTTTAGTGAAAGCTTGACTTATTATTAAAAATGTTATCTTTTTAGCAGGACACCATTTTGGCATCTGCAGCATTAGTAGGCAGTTAATGCATCTTCAACTAAAGACAAGAATACTTTCTTTAACAACCACTAATGAATACAGAAGGAGCAACCATAAGCAATACTTGAGGTATTCTCATAAACGTGTGTTTAAACTCAAGGTGTGTTTCAACTTGAGCAAAGAATTTGCGCATTATGACTCAACATAAATCAGAAACACACAGAGATGAAAGGAAAAGATGAGACACTTGAGGGGAATAAAACAGGAAACAAGAAAAATGTTGTTAAGTTTTGATATCTGCCACAAAAACACAGCACAGTCCGAAGACACGTGGTCATGTGTGCATTGCTAGCTAGCTACAGATAACGTCTGTTCAGTAAGTTGGTCATCATCATCCTGTGGCACTAGTTCTGAGCTTCTCCACAGGTGGAGCAAGGTCCCAACATTACTGGTTTAATCGTTTGGCACCCCAACAATTAATACATGAGGTAGGCACTGTAAAGTATGTACCATTACATCAAAAGGCAGATGCTACATTTCGAAAGCAAGTTTGTTTGTAAAACAGAGGGGTAGGAGCACTTTTCACTCAAGCTTCAATCACATGGATGTTTTAAAGCAAAAAAGAGAAAAAAATAAAAAAGAAAGGGCAAATGTGGAGGGATGATGAGAAGCAACAACACTTAAGGAGAGACATAAAAAGAAAGAGCAAGAGTATAAGACAGAGAAAGGGGAGGAGAGAGAAAAAATAACAAACAAAAAGAAAGTAACCGACAAAGTCAGATTCAGTCAGAGGTGCCAAGACACGGTGCCACACTGCCATCTGTAGACGAAAGCTTAGAGCTTCAGAGAGGCGCAGCCTCCTCCAATGTTTATTATTCCAGACTGGTATTACATCCCACATCATAGGCACGTCACCAAAGTCCTTCATGCCATTTGGGAGCGAGCAAGCATGCAACATTTCCACAAGGAACAAATGTATTGTACTATATGATACTCAGGTTATCTCAGAGTTGTAACTGGCCAATATAACAACCTTCTGTTTTTAAGACCATGTGAGATCATAATCATTCTCTGCTCTTTAAAAAAAAGGTGATGCAATTCATGATGAATAACAATAGTAATGAACCAGGTCATAAAGCTCGGAGTTGTAATTTGTCCTGTGACTATAAGACAATGTTGTGTTTCACTTTACCTGGAAACTTTTCATCAACTTAAAGATGCAGTGGGTTAGACTCATAAAAAACTAACTTTGTCATATGTGCAGAAACTGCCCCTGTTTGAGTAAGAACTGCAGTACATTAGGCAGGCAATTTAAAAAATAAAATAAAACATCTTTGTGTCAATCACTGCTCATGCACAGTTAGTAGGCTTGTTCGAGATGAACTGCGCCTCGCCTGTAAAGTGGATGAGAACAGGCAGCAGCAGCAGGGGGCGGTGAAGAAAAGCTGCAGTAAAGTTGAACAGTTTCCATCGATTTCAGCAGCCTTCAGGCTGAACAGGAGGTGACAGAAACACTGTCGTCCAATTCCGATTTATTAAAATGTTATCAGACCCACATATCAGCTTGTACACAGTGTCCAGTTGTTTTAATTATGACAGAGTAGCTTACAAAATGCCCTACATGTGATCTGCTGCTGATTTGAATTAATAACAGACTGTAGATGAACCGTAAACTGAACAGATTTAGTCTCTGTCTTCTAGACATCCCTATCAGCCTCACAACAAATAGTTAAAATCCCTCTGATTCAAAAACCTTAAAAAGTTTATATAAAACGTCATCATGTTGAGTTGATTCTGAACCAATCAGCTGTAAAATAAGCTGAAAGGCCGGCGTTTCCCAGTATGCCCTGGGTCTGCCTGGGTCTTGGAGTCAGTAAAACGTAGCCGCGCTGCCCTGTGCCTTAGCAACTCATAAATGTCTACAACTACACCACACAAATTGTACTGCAGCATTTTTTTTCTAATGGTAGCTAATACTTGGAACTTTTCTGCTGTTGGGTTACATAAAATAATGTCACAAAGCATATTTTCATCATGAACTTAGCAATGTGTAGTAATTCTGTGCATTTGTAGTGTGTACCCCTATATTATATCTATGAGGCTCAAAATATTTTATAACTAAATCCCCACAGCACTCATGAATGTGATGTTAGGTGGGACATTATCTGGGACTGCGATACCAGGAGGATAAAAAGAGGAGGGTGTTAAGTCACATGTAGTGCTTGGCTAAACATATCAGGGATATATTGTACCTCTGTTTTGAAGATGACATGAATATTGATCTTCTCATCTTACTCTCAGTAAGACAGTAAGGTCAATCAATTTCCTAAAATGTCAGTGTATAACTTAAAAAAGGTGTTTTTGTCCTTGGGGAGCATCACATTCCAAAGTTTAATGTGTAAATGTGCATCTATTTCATAGCAGTGGACATCTCTCAGACGATCCCTTCCATCCCAGCATCAAACATAACAAATCAGCCGATCAGCGTGTCTGCTTCTGTTTCCTCCCTCCTACGGCCACGGTTGCCATGGCAGCAACACGTCTGTCACTCTGGCAGCGGAGAAGGAACGCACAAATAAAAAAACACAGCAACTGAAGGCTTGAACTGTTCACCCATCGGAGGTAGAGTATAATGTATCTATTGCGGGACAGTGCTGACAGGTGAAGTGAAGCCGTCATTACAGCATGTGTTAGTTTAACACATCAACAGATTTGCTACATATATGTGCAATCCTCGAATGTAGTTACTAGTTCACAGGCATGTGCATTAAGAAGAACTTGAATTACCGCTGCAGCCAAATGGTGACAAGCAAGGTTAGGACCACTGTGTGTAATTCCAGTCAGTCACAATTGTCACAGTCACAAATACCTAAAGTGCAATTCAAGAACTGCACGTCTACCAGATCACACATGGTGATTTGTTTTAATGCCTTGCATGCCAGATAGCACACTGCGAGCTAGGAAATAAAAAAAAAAACTAGCAGTACATTATTTATTCAATCAAACTGTGACTAAATAATACCTACATTGGGAAGGACAGGAAAACCTTACACTTATTACCCCAAAAAAAAAGAATTATATATATATATAATTCATTTTCCTGTTGACTGAATTCATCAATTAATCAACAACAGATCAGAGCATATGCCTCCATTGAGTGGTCTACGCAGAATTCTACTACTAGCCTTCATTGTTCGCATATACTGTATTTTAACCAATATAGTAATTTAAAAAAGCAACTGACCAGGACTTTGACTGTCCAAAGTGCAGGTAGTTGATGCTGTAGAGGTCCATGTCCTCAGTGTGCCAGGCAAATGTGGTCTTCCACATGCCGAAGTAGAGGTAGGGAGTGTTGACACCCTCGATGACGATGCCACACTCTTGCTCCACCATATCCAGCAGTGTGTTCAGATGGCCAATGTTCCACTCTTGAATGTCCTGAACAGAGACAAAAGGATCTTTTATGATTAGCTTGAACAGAGTAGTCTGCTACACACACACCACACTCAAAGTGGTCCTCGAAGTCTACCAATGACCACCTGATGGTGCTGTAGTCAAAGCAAAATGTCGCTACTGGCTCCCTGATCTGATCCTTGAAGCTTTTTTGTTTTTTGGCAACAACTCACGTTTTTTCTATTGAAGACATATTACAATTATTTATCAATTCATCAATTAATAATATGGATTATATGGTGCATAAATTAATCTCAGGGTGCATTTTAATTATGTTAAAAATATTTGTAAACCAGCAATTCTGAAAAAAATGTCAATTTACAAAAGGTCTACTGTCACCGAAAACCTATAATGCCAAAAGTGGAGTAAATTCTTTTTTTTGCCCTTCAATCACTGAGTGGTCATGATTAACCCTGATCAAGCTAGTGGAAGTAGCAGGTTTAGCAAATCAGCCCCAGCACTTACACACTTCTTGGGAACACACAACCCTCACCTCATCATAGATGGAGCCACTGACATCGGCACCATAAATGGGTGACACAAATGTCAGGTTCTTCCAGTACTTCCTCTCTAGGTCGTCAAAGTCTTTGTGCCGTGGTGTGCAGTACCTGGAAATGGCACAGGAGTCATATTGTGAACAGTGTGTAGGGAGACAGCCCTTCAACTAAACCCTCATACTGAAAAGCAACCAGCATCTTGTAAGTTTTCAATCACTAGCTTTTAGCTTGTTAGCCACTTTAGGCATAAAAATAGAAAGAAGGATCCACATAGCATATTGAAACTATTGTCTTAGGTGTGTGGATTAGTGATAGAAGTTACTTTTCATTTTCACAGGCTTATTGATAAACCAATGGTTGTTAATGTTAAGCTTATTTTTATTTATCAATTAGTAAAACAAAACATTGCTTGGAAGATAAAAGTTACACGCCTCTCACCATCAGCCTCAATCCATCCAAACACATAGATGACAATGTCTACAAACATAGAGCAACCATATTTATAAATGAGGCCTCTGGACTGGGGACCAACTTACTTCTTGCTGTTGGCCAGCTTGCGGTACTCGCCCACTGTCATTGACTTCTTCTGGATGTTGTACTGGGTAAATAGACCCGACTGTCCGGTCACCACCTGCATGATGGGAGCTGGAATCACCATGCCCTCGATGGTGTCGTAGGACCTCCGTGGCTTCCAACCTTCAGGTGGAATCACCTGGTGACAGAAAGATTGGTAGCATTTATAGTTACAATCATAACATGAAATGTAGCCAAATGCAGCTAAATCTTTACACTCAACAGTCTTATTTTACTTGATTTGCTACCATTCAATTCTTATTTAATGTATACGGTTTGAACAATTGATACTCAGGCAATCAGATGTGATTAGTCTGTTTATTAACTGACTGAACATTAATTTATGACAGCATACCATGTCAAACATTTGCTGATAAAAGCCTCTAAAACCCAATACATTTTGTCACATAAAACCAAATATTAAAATATACTAAATTAAATGCAAAATGTATAGTTCTTTTTTTTGGTTGTGGAATTGTAATACCCCACTTTGTACCTAGACAATTTGAATTAGTTTGATAGTATTAGAAATCAATAAAACATTTTAAAAAATGTATAATGTGTAACACTTCCGCATTGAAATGTCTAAAAAAAGACTAGACCCATGTTATATATTTTGTTGAATTGTGCACTTACATTATCTCAAATGTTTCCAATAACATTCAAACCCAAAGAAATCTGTAATTTTATTTAAGGTAGCAGCCCGTTACAATTGGTTGCCTGTCAATGGCAACATAAAACCTTTGACCTTTACCCCTTCTAGTTGCTCTAACTTCTAGGGAAACACAGGAAACACCAGATGGTACGTCAGACTGTAATTGTAAGTCACAATATACAATGTCACAGAATTATACTCAGTAACAGTAAGACAACATTTTTCCACACAACTTATTTTTTCATTATTACATACCATTTTGCAGTAATCCAGTAGAGAACTAATTTATCTATTCCAGTTTACGGCAGAAATCTAACGCTGAAATGTTCAGCGCACTTATAAAAGCTACTTTTAGATTGTTATGCCCGGGGATGAAAACGCTGGGCTACACAACGATTAAATCTGCCCACTACAGTAGCTCTATGGGAAGTTGACTCATGATAAGTTAGCTAGCTAGCTAGCGCACCCTTGCAGTCTTTCCGCCTCACTCCCCGCCACTAGGAGACTCTGGCGGGAGGAGAGTGGATAGCATTTCTGGAGACGAGCTTTCAGTTAGCCAATGTAGCAACTCAAATTCAGCCAGTGCAAAATCCAGCGCATGGGGTCAGAACGGTCTTGTAAACCGCGCCAGCTCTGAGTCAAACCAGCATCAGAAAGTATGCTGATCCGTCAGGTAGTCTGTGTGGTCCGGGATCAGACCCTCAGCGCTGTGAACCTTAATTCTGCTGCGCATCTAAATAAAGGCTTGGCTATGCAAGAGTAGGAATGGACAATTGCAGGTGGCAGTAGCTCAGTCAGTAGAGAGTTGGATTGGGAACCCAACGATCCCCGGTTGGACCATAACAATGGTAAGCAGGGCACCAAACTGCTCGGAGCTCCTTTCCCTCACTCTCAATTAGTGCATGTATAGGTACTGAGCATGTCTGTAATTCAGGCATGTGTGTAATAACAATTGTAATTTCCCCTCGCAGTATACATTGGGACGGAAAATGTAACAATTAGACCTTACCCTAGGACTAAAGTGAGTATAAATGTGAGAGAACATGTGTTGTCCTCACCTTTGCCAGGCCAGCCCGGTGAGCTCCTTGACCCTCCATATAGACAATGTATTTGGCAAAGTCTTTGAACTCCTCCATGGTAGGCCGGAAGGTCATGATCTTGCAGCTGGGGTTCTTGGTGCTGTTTGGCAGCAGTGGGGCCAGGGGCAGCTCAGAACTTGGAACAAGGACTGGGGCCACGTCTGGGTCTGTAAGCAGAGCCGGGATGACATCTGGAGCAGCATCCTGTTCCGAGGTCCCTGCTGTGTCTGGGATTTCAGCTAATGCTGGCTCCTGGGTGTCAGTAGCCATTGGGTCTTCTCAGGGTTGCAGGTAAACCTGGAGAGGAAAGATGGGCAATCAGGGCAGCTTCAGTCTATTTTAGCTTTATCCAAAATTTACCTTTTTGCAAATTGGGAGCTGCTGCAAGGTAGGCAACATGTAAGTGTTTCATAAAAGGGTCAGCCAGCAACATCTCTTTTATTTAATTTTTTAATAGTGCAGCTGAGTGCCTTCTTAAATTGAAACTTTTTAACAACATGACCAGACGTGTGAATTTGTAGGAGCTAATCAAACTGACAAAGTGGACAGAATAAACATTAAGTGCTGGTAGATTAGCTGTCTAATAAACAGGAAAACATTGAGGACAGGTTCTGTGACCTTTGAAACCCTGACTCTCTGTATTTGTGTTTTTGAAAAAAAGGGTACACTGCAGTACCAAAGAGGAAATGTTTAGCCATGGCATTGACTGTATTTTGCTGAATATGCTATACCAAGCCAATTTAATAAAAACATACTATGGCTAGTTCCAATTAAATTTGTAAGTGGCCAAGAGATGTCAAACCTTGCCAAATGGACCAGTAACAGGTAGAAAAACTACAAACTGCTGTACTGTGTGGTTTACTGCTGTGTGACAGTGAAGGATGTTTGCGTAGATGTTTCAATAGACTTGTTTTGCATAAGCATTTAAGCAAGCACATTAATTCTCTTACTTCACTCGCAACTTCTCCAATTATCTCTCTGTCATCCACAAAATTGCTACCATTATTTTACTCTTTTTCAACTTGTCAGGGCAGCTTTTACATAATTTTGTATTACAGGACCTTTCAACCACAGTGCTTGCTTACTGTGTGAATGAAGTTGTACCCAAATCGTAGCTGCCTTGGGGCTTGTGTTGGACAAACCACCAACTTCGTGGTAAGTACAACAAACTCCACCCAGATAGCGTCAAGGACAACTGAAAGCGCTGTACTCTAAAGTGCAGACCTCTCTAGGGCAAACTGAATTGACTAAAGAGTAAAGGAAAGCTTGGCTCAAATCTGTGCCTAAAGGTTATTTATCAAGCATCTCAGTCGTTATTTAAGTTAAGTGTAGGACTACATCTTACATGTCAGTCTTGTGATTTACAACATTTTGCTATGCCTCAAACAGGATTTTGGATGACGACATAGGCATGGACCAATCACTGAATAGATTACCTCTTAAGAATATTCTCAGCTAAATTCCCATTCAACACACATTTGACAATAAATTAATAAAGAATTCTCAAGAGAATACATTATGATATACAGTGGCAAGTTAAAGTATGTGAACATTTTGGAATTTCATTGTTTTCTGAATAAATTTGTCATAAAATGTGCTCTGGTCTTCATCTTAGTCAAGGGTATTGACAAATGTCTGTAAAATAATAACATTATTTTAACTCATAGTCCCTGTGGAAAAAGTATGTGAACCCTTGAGTTAATGACTTCAAAAAAGCTAATTGGAGCTCACTTGGAGTATCATTAAGATTAGAGAGTTTGGAGGAGTGGACTATAGCTACTTTGACTGATAAAGAAAAACCCTCAATCTTTTGGAGTTTGCTCTGCACAAGAAGAACACGCTTATGCCAAAAAGTGCTTTCAGAGGCTCTACAATCAAGAATTGGTGGTTTACATAAAGCTGGGTTGCAAAGTTCCAAAGTTATTTCAAAGACTTTAGAAATTCACCAGTCTACAGTTAGGAAAACAATCTACAAATGGAGACACTTTGGGACTGTTTGGGCTACTCTACCAAGAAGTGGGCGCCCAGTCAAAATGACATCAAGAGCACAACGAAGACTCGTCAGTAAGGTCAAGAAAAAATCCCGAATTACAGCCAAAGATTTGAAGAAATCATTGGAACTAGCTACCCTCTCTGTTCATGAGTCTACGATACGTAAAACATTGAACAAACAGGGTATCTACGGCAGGACACCACAAAGGAAGCCACTGCTGGCAAAAAAGAACATTGCTGCATTGCATTGTTACATTATTTTCCTGAGGTTTGCAAAAGAGCACATTGACACTCCACAGCGGCATTGGCAAAATGTTTTGTGGACTGATAAAACTAAGATTTAACTATATGGAAAAAACATAGCACTACATGTGGGGTAGAAAGGCATATCATCGGCATACAACAGCAAAAGTGGCATATCATCATGAAAACAGCATCCCAACTTTAAAGTATGGTGGGGGAAACACCATCATTGGGGGCCCATATCATTGACAATTTTCCAGGAGAATATCTGTTTGTCAGTTGAAACTAGGGCTGAACAATTCATTGCATTTGCAATTAAATTGTGATATGTTAAAATTAGATTTTCTAATCGCAGAGGCTGTGATAATACCTTGGTCACGTGACAAGCAAGAGTAAAACAGTCTGCAGCAGGAGGTTGCTGTAAACAGTCGTAACGTATTGTGCAAAATGTGCCTTGTGTGATTCTTACTGACTTTAATATAAATGTTTACACCAGGCTTATTTGTCAGTGCTTTATGTTGCCATGGTAATTATTACATGTCATTGTATTACACGGTTGTACGTTCAACAAATCAGTCACTGTGATTAAAGTAGTTTATATATAAATGTCTTTTATATAAATTAATTAATTCAATAATAGTAAAAGGACAGTTTAATTCATCTAATATTGTGTTATTCATACAATCATTTATTTGTCTTAATAATTGTTAAATAATACAGGAGATAATGAGCTTACCAAATAAATCACATTTTAAATCGCCAAAAAAAACAAATAAAAAAATTGAACACAATTTGATTTTTTTCCAAAATCGTTCCGCCCTAGCTGAAACTGTGTAGAAGGTGGGTGATACAACAGAACAATGACACAAAACACCGGAGCAAGTCCACAACAGACTGGCTTCAGAAAAACGAAACCTGCCTTTTGGAGTGGCTTAGTCCAAGTCCAGACCTCAACCCTATAGGGATGCATTGGATTGACTCAAAGAGGGCCATGAGACGTCCAAAGAATAAAGAGTTAAAGCCGGTCTGCCAGGAAGAATGAGTTAAATCCACTGGTCTGATCCACAGCTACAAGAAGCGCCTGGTTGAGGTTATTGTTGCCAAGGGAAGGACAACCAGTTACTCATTTTAAGGGTGCACTTACTTTTTCCAATACCATTTGAATGTTGAATAGTGCGTTCAATAAAGAGTGTGTTTGTGTTATTTTGTAGACACATAATGTTTGTCAATACCCTTGACTTAGATGAAAATCAGGTCACATTTCATGACAAATGTATTCAGAAAACAATGAAATTCCAAAAGGTTCACTTACCTTTTCTTGCCAGTGTACACATCAACACATTTTCCACCATGTCACCCATTTAAAACTGGTGTGCTGTTAACAGATACATAAATACATACATATTTAGCCTGGATTTTATGATATTTTGTGCTGCAAAAAATGCAGGTAAAACGTTCTAGAGTTACTGGAAAAGTTACTGCAGGCAAAAAAGAGCTGTAGATGTTGTTTAAGTAAGACTTACACTACCAGTCAAAGGTTTGGGGTCACTTACCAATTTCCATTTCACTCCATTATAGACAGGATACCAGCTGATTTGAGTGGGTGGCTGATCTTTAATGCAATATCTACATTTCCCATTATCAGCAGCCATTCATCCAATGTTCCAAAGGCACATTTTGTTTACTAATCTGATATTATTTTAAAAAACTAACTAAGAAAACATTAAACAACCCTTATGCAATTATGTAAGCACATAATGTAATCTGGAAACTGCTGCCCTGGTTAAAAAAAAAACAAGGCAACTGATCTCAGCTGGGATTCTGTCTATAATGGAGTCCAATGGAAATTTGTGAGTGACCCCAAACTTTTGACCGGTGTATGTCTGGTGTTATAATGTTATAATTATGAAGGATCAATGATTTTAGGGGGCAAAACAATTAGATTTTAATCAATATTGAGGAGAAAAAGAATAGATTTAGACCTAATGGACAGCAAACTGTAAAAGCCCAACAGACGTATGGCTTCTTGCTTAGTAGTTCTGTGTTTGGTGTAAAAATAAAAGGATTTTTTTTCCTTCCTTTGATACTGCCAAAATATTTCATTTCACACAACACAGCAACCAAAAATGCATCTATTTAGTTGAATGTAAAATTTAAAAAGAAAACTACTGCGCTGAATTGCATGCAACATGAATTGTAATTTAACTTTTGGGTTGTCCTCCCGGGTCAAAAACGGACTAAAATTTATCATTTTTGTCCCTTTTTTTACTAAACACCACCTTACTGCCACTTTTTTTACACTACTTTAAGGAATTCATGGTCAATAACCCTCATTTATATAGAAGTATACCTAATATTTGAGTTAAAAAAGCAGAAATTGAAATGAATCATTTTGACTAATAATTATCAGTGGAATGAAAGTTATCCATTGTATTTGCAATGAGCGATGTATGGAATCTAATCCATTTTTGTGGTAATTTGGTTAAAAAGAAACCCGTATTTCAGATAGACATTTTTTTAAAGGGGTCAAATTTGATGGAATTAAAACAAGTTCTTATTAAAGGTTTTTTTTTTTTGTTAACACATTAAGAGTTAAATGTAAAATAATATTGTATAATGATGTAAAGCATATCCCCTAACTCTACATGCAGGCCATTAGCAACTCTGAATATGTTTAAACCCACAATTAGGCTATTTGTATTAGCTGAATCAGAACAATAATGTTAACTTCCTTAAAAAGGTGCACCTTCCTCAAAAGCACAGCTTTGTCAGCAGGAGAATAAAGTTGTGTATTTTGAGTAGAGTACACAGTTTTGTGCTCTTGAAAGATTCTGACTGCTCTGGGGGAGAATGCACTACAAACATTACAATTCTTTTTTTCTTTCTCTTTTTTTTAACAGGTCACATGAAATTAACGGATTGTTTTTCACACAAACAGGAAAACACACAAACAGTTGGCGAGAAGTTTTCCGTTTGCTTCACACACAAAACAGGTGGTAAGAAGTTATCAGTTTGAAGAGGCACTGGCAAACACACATGTGCCTCCCAAAAAAATTAAAAATAAATCAATCAACATTTTCTAAATGGCAGTCCATAATTGCCAGAAACAGCCCACTTTAAGTGTCAATCACACATGATAATATATCGGTAGGCTAGATAAATAAAAAAATGAAATAATGATTATGGAGAAAAAAAAGCTTTAGGATTGGCATAACAGAAAATACATCTGCATTTGCTCTGCAACACTTACACGTGGTTTAGATTAGGTTCACTAGCCTGGATCAACGGATGTACATTTCCAGGATAATTGCCTGACACCTGGCGTGTGTGAGTCTCTCCGCTTCCGCACTCTGTGGGTTGCCGTTCACAAAACCTTGAGCTTGCAAGCTACATGCTGAAAATGGCCAATTTGGATTATGTAATAAGGCAGGTCTGCATTGTTCTTTCAAAGAATGGTTGTAAAGATTTATAAAGAATAGGTTTACGGCATTCACAATCTAACTGGGACAATTAGACATTTTTTGGACAGATTGGTTGGGATTTCTACAGACGGACGGACCGACGTGCGCAAACACACACACTCTGTAAATGCAGCAACAAATGTCAAAACTTAAAGTTATTTATTTCTGGAGCTCTTTCATTTGTTGTGTGATGGTCCTAAATTACCTGTAACTGCAACTGAGACTAACTGTGAAAAAAAATACTATTTTTATTTAGTTTTTAGGAAGTAAGTTTTTCCAATGAAAGTCAGGGAATGGCTTGCGGCAGGTAGACGGTGTTACAGTGACACATTCAAATTGGTCACAGATTTATTTGTAACACCAGAAAAGCCTGAATTAGCATAACCAGCCAGGGGAGCCAGGTAAAAGGAAGGAGATTTCTTTATATAGGCCTAATTGTATTTTAATGTCATTTTAGAAGTTATATGTTGCAGTAATGGCTTATACTGGGGCAGCACCATCACAGGAGGAACAAGAAGGAAAATAAACAATAACTAAAAAGGGGAAAGTAAAGGACAACAGGCGATAACGTGGTTTAACTCACGTTTAACAGATTGAGACAATAACAGGATTGTAAATTATTCAAAACACACCCCAAATTGCCCTTCAGGTATGTAATATGTCTATTTCATTGATAACAGCGCTTGGGAGCACTTTAAAATCTATTTAATACAGTCTATGTTTAAAACTCACAAAAGAAAGTAGTAGTGGTTCTGATTTTGTGATGCAGTCGGCTCATAACATTAAATGAGAATTTAAGTCGCTTATTTATTTTGAGCAAATTTATTTAAAAATAAAATTGTGAACAGGGTAAACCGAGATTGTGATATTACAACAATTAATCGTGCAGGCCTAAATTCCACTACACAATGTACATGGTATTTAAAACCCAGAATGCTATTGAATAGATCACCCCAATGTCACAAATACCAAATCCAGTTAATTGAGTCGATATTGGCCTGCTATCCCACATCCGTATCGGAGCATCCCTTGTTTGAATAGTGCCAAATAACGTTTCCGGTTTAAACAAAATACAAACAAACACACAAACACAAACACACACACACACACATCACTGCATCCCTAAATATGCACTTCATGCAGCTTTTCATGCGCAACTTATAACTTGGATTCCTACTACAGGGCAATGCAAATGCAGGAAATTCAACAAGTCATTTGCATCAAGCACAAACACCCTGTAGAGCAAGAAACATGCTGTGGGCTAGCAAGAGTTAGGTATACTTGTATATTGTATTCAATATAATACATTTGTAAATAAGTCCCACTTCAACACAATACTATTTCCTTCTTAGTGACTGAGAAATGCATGTCTTCCAAAATAAAAGGGTTGTCATAACCGACAATTTGACGATACTATCAGTTTTATTTGCAAAATAGTCACTTTTACAAATTTGTAACGTTGTCTAACAGAGACTCTGGATTCTGGCAGGCCACATGACACCCAGCTGTCTATCCACAACAACAAAAAAAGAGGCCTAAATAGCCCCTTTAACTCTATCTGGGCCCGTAACTCGATTCAATATTGCAACACACTGTCCTCCTTACTAAGTACAGAAATGGTAATCCTCATTAACAGTATTCATTCTCCTGCTAGCTTATTCATATTTCTGACGTGACAGGAAAGCGAGCCTGCTAGATTTAAAATGAGCAGTTATTACAGGCTGCTGCTGCTGCTGAGGGCGAGGATTGCTTTGCACAACTAACATTAACGTTACCCGTTAGCATTTTACATAAAAACCGGAGCTAAGCACTTCGAAATGGGTAAAACATTCAACTCAAATTAACCTTCAATGCAATCTACTTAAGCGGTGCATATTACGGTACGCAAAACACACAGTTATATTTAACTACACGTCACTGTGTCTTAACGTGTAGCTATGTATTCTTAGCTAACGCTGGTTAGCTTCCAGCTAGGTAACATTAGCTACTTCAATATCTGCATTTAGAAAAAAACAAAACAGCGCGACGACAGCCATCACACAACACCAAACGAGAATACGGTCTTCGCGATTGAACACAATGAATACAGTATGGGAAATATTACCTCCTGCAGCAGAGTACTGTCCTCTCCCTGTTTTGTTCAATCTATTTCGTTTCGTTTTGTATCTAAATATTCCCTGGATGGGTTTTCTTCTAACATTAGCTAGCTGAGGCTATTCTGAGTCACGCCCACCTCAGAAACTACGCTTTGCGATTGGTTTAATCACCCGGATGATAGATATCTCAAACCCGATGATAAGGTTTGTTTATTTGATTGACACACAAATCAACCAATGAAAAGAGACGCCCATTACTGCTCGCCCTCGGTGCTCGTACACTCGTACGTGCACGTTGACACTGCTAGCTTCGCTAAAGGCGTTTACGCTTTGTTGACCGTGAGATAAATAAACCGCTTTCTGTGTAAATGAAACCAGTATTCTCGGAAGAGTTCGTCCAAAATTATCATGCTCTTTTTGTTAAAATTCCTAATCCAGTTTCTCTGATTTCTGGCGTTGGATGACTTTCTACATTTAAAATTAGAATAGTATCAAAGAGTAGTATCAAAAGTTCTCCAGTCAAACGGTACTTGCATTCTTTCCCTTTTTTACCCAGATCTAGAGAAAAACCTTGTATGGCTTTGCTTGAAGCAAATCACCACAAGCAATCTTTGATTTAAAGTGAAAATCCGTATCACCCTGAGGGTATCGTAATTGTTTTAAAGATCATGCCCTATAGTCCAAAGGCATGCTCCCCCCCATTTATGGAAGCTGTGCACTATTTGTCCAACCATTTCAGATAATAGAATGACAACAAATCTGTAGGCTACTATTGTTTAGTAAAATCATGATGGTTGCCAAAAGAAAAGAAAAAAAATCATCCTATGGAGCCTACAGCTTAATTTTGTATCAAATATGCCCTTTTCACAGCACCCTTTCTGACGTGGCATTGTAGGGCAAACACAGGTGTAACTAATAACATTACTTATGGCCCTGTTCCATGTAGGTGGGCCCTTTTTCACCAACTCATTTTATTCTCTTGTTCCTCCTATTCATCTGCTTTCTCCACAAGTTTCAACGTCCAATGTCCAGTCATCACCTTCATTCTTCTTTCACTCCTTTTCTCCTCCTCCCCACTCCTCAATTTTCACACTTCCACCTCTGTCCTCTTCTTAACCAAGTTAACTTCTTAACTCTTAATTCTTTTCAACCAATACTCCTTTCCCACCAGACTCTTCTCCTTAGATTAGCAAGCTTCACAGGACTAAATGAAACACAACCCACCCAAGACAACATAAGGGCGGACCAATAGGTGTAGATTTTTTTTCTCCAATTATCTGCGGGTCCAGTCGGAGAGACAAAGTCAAGTAAGTTAAAAGTATTTAAAACCTAAACGATTCAGGGCTTTTTAAGGAAACATTCAAGGTTGTATCCCCAGAAGCCAATCCCAAGCTCAAACGATGGCTGAAACCATCAAGATTAAGTCAATAGTCACCAAGAGAAAGTTCCCCCCCCCCCCCCCCACAAAAACATACATAACAAAGTACCTAATTTTTTACTTTTTAATAACACTGAAAATGTATTGACAGTTTCTTTGCACCAAACGTGTGCAAGCAATTCTAAAACTACATATCAAACGAACGGACTAAAAAAATTATACAATTTCAGAAGAAATATACATTTCCCAGTCTATGAAAATCTATGTCTCCACAGATGGCAGATAGATTATAAAAGATGAAAACATAAAATCAAATTTTAGCAAAAAATACAAGTTTCTAGAATCATTTAGGTTGACGTGTCAGGGACAGTGTCTAATCTACATAGATGGGAGTTCTGCATTACCCTCTTGGTTAAGCACTTTTTGTTTCTTTGGACTTTATCAAAGTAAACCTTTTACAACAGGGGAAATCCAAATCTTCACCACTGTATACAATTGCCTCAAGAATCCATCAGGTTTAGCTTCCAAGGTTTTATCAAATTCATAACTTTTAAAACAAAACATCATATACAAATATAAAATAACGGAAAGAAAATATTTAAGGAACCAATAAACGAGATAGAAAATGCAACCACATTTGATGACACAGTTCCCAAACAAGACACTCCTCTCGGACTGCTGAAAAGAAAAAAGAAAACGAACTGCTGTGTGCTTGTAGTTCAGGTCTTGTCCACATTTTATGAAGCAGCCGTTTTCAAATTTCAATTATCTGATCATGTCAGGACAAAAAATATGTCCCATTTGGAAGTCTGTCAATACTATATTATGTGCATGTAAACCAATTAAAACCTTTGACTACATTTTTTATATATAAATTGCATCAAAAATGACGGCGAACCACAGCCAAACGAATGGCAATAACATAAGACCAGTTTCAAATATTAGCCTTGTACAAAAGAATCTCAAAACAAGTTAAAACGGCTAAACCACTTTTGACTTAGCCTTCTCCTAAGGAGTGCTAAACATGGAGGGATTTAGTCAAACATTTTACAATATGGATAACATTAGAATTAGTAAATCGAACAAAATGAAAGTCAGGGAAGTAAAATCACGGTATAAGGTATTAACGGAGTAATGGGTCAGTTAAAAATTCAAATGCATCTTAAACTACACATCATGGCAAATCCAAGATTAAGAATTGGGCATTTAAATCTACAAAAAAAAAAGAAGTGTAGTTTTATAAAATCATAAAAAATATATTAAGAGAAATTGATTCTTTATTGCCTCTAGTAAAAATTCCCCTTACAGTTACCATCGTTTCCTTCAGGGCTGAGTAGGCAGAACCAATGATCATCGCCCACTGCTGTACCCTGGGAAAAACTGATTTAGAATATCTTGCAGGGATTGGTTGACAGTCATGGAGTAGTTTTTGCCCAGGTCGTGCCTGCAGGCCGGGCATGTGTACACGTCTGCTCTGAAGGACCGCTGAAGGCATTCCTGAGGTAGAAACATACAGCAGTTTTCACTTTCGGACCCTTTCTTACAATGACATGTCACAGTATAACAACTTTTATTGATAAATAACAATTTGTAAATTTAAGATACACTTTGTCGTAACCTTTAGGTAGTTCTTTCTTGCATTTCCCAGAACGCACTTTGTTTTAGAAAAATTTGGTAGGTGAAAGGTAGGGGGTTGTGTGTCAATTGATCTAAAGCTTCCACAACATTTCGTTTCAACCCCACCACTACAGCAACATAAGATCTTTTAGGCCATACATCAAAAACATCCTCCAATGCTTCAGAAAAGGTGCTGCATGATTGAGTAACTGCATTTAATTAAGTCATTTTCAAAAAGCAAGAAGTTCCTATGTTTTCCCTGCATTTAAAAAAAGGAAAGATGTAAATCCATCTAAGTGTGCTGTATCACAAAGGTAGTGTATCCACGGAGTCTTGTTTAACTTTTTGTGGGACAATGAGCTTCTTACCCTGCACACATTGTGTTGGCACTCTGTGGTGATGGGCTGGTAGACCACTTCTTGGCAGCAAATGCAGAGGAAAACTTCTTCAACTTTGTTTAAGAATTTCTGCAAAAACATGTGTACATCAGTTAGAAAACTGCCCCATAACTAGCAGGAGGTTTCAAACAGTTCTCAGCAGGGTTTTTTTTACAGACAGACCCTGGCTTTTGCCAGTGTGACAGATTTCCTGAGCACCTCACTTATCATTTGCAGAACTGACACCAACAAGCTCTTCTGTAAACAGTCGCTTGTAAACAAAATACCCATCTAGAGAAAACTAGTACCAACTGTATTTTGAAGAAGCAGCAAATTCCAGAACTGACAAAGCACCACCTAAAAACGGTCACAAACCAAACTTAATAAAAGCTATTTTCATTCAACAATGCATCCACTGTAAGCATGATTTGTTTTCAATAGAACTGAGTGCAGTGGAACCTTTGCCATTTCTTGTTATCCCGAGAACAATGCGATGCCAGCAACATAATTATTTCCAAGATAAAAATGTTGAAATGTCAAGAAAGTCACACCAATCTCAATCAAATCAATAGAATGTAATGAGTGTTGCTTGTATTAAATAAGTTATGCTGGGGCTACTATTTAACATATTACTTATCAATTCATGAACACAAATCATTATTGCCTCACTGTCACAGAATGTCTCAATTTCTTCGTTGTTCCCACCCAAATGCATGACAAATAAACCCACAGTGTCCCCCAAACCAGCTTAAGCTCACCGGTCCAAGTGATAGTGACTCCATGGCTTCATCCCACAGCTTCTTGTTTGGCTTGTCATTCTTGATGAAGGATTTCTGCTCCTGGGTGAGCTTGTACACTTCTACCTTTGTTTTCTTAGGAGTCTTGCCTGGTGAGGTCTTGGAGGAATCTGACAGAAAGAACCACATTATAAATTTACTACGGAGTTGTACCAATGTATCAATACATATGATATGAGACTAGATATCTTCTAAAGATTTTGGACATTGTAATATAAGAGCCTTGGATTCTGTGGAAACTTTTAAAAAACAAGAGATCTTTTTCGACAAGCATTCAACTAGCAATATGGTTTAATATTTTATGTTTGGTTTTTATTTGTTTTACTGCAAAGCACTTTGTGACCCCTCTCGTCTGCAAATGGTGCTATATAAATTAAGTTTACTTACTAGTTTTACACAGTGCATTGCAGTAAAGAGATGTTATTTTCTGAACTTACCAGACTGTATTAGTAGCCTTTACCCACATAGTTATTAAATGCCCGTTACTGATGATTTATAATCAGTTGGCTATTAGTCAGGACATTTAAAAAAAAAATGTCCCTGGTAAAACACACACATAACTTACCACTGCCCTGAGATTTTCTCTTCCTCTTTGCCTTGCTCGGCGTTGCCGCCTCCTCTTCCACTTCATTTTTGTTCTCTTTCTCTTTCTGGTAGCCAGCAGGATACTGGAACAAGATTTTGTCCAATTAACTGAAGTTATTCTACTGCTAGAAATCAGTTCAAAGCAACATTGACCATGTAACAATTAAAAAGCTTTAACAATATGAACATGCTAATTATTACGTATATAATAAATATTTTTTTTAATAGTTTTCAATTAATTGCATTGTGAATCAAACCAATTAATGGGAGCTGATCTCATCCTAACACCTGTGCAAACAAAGAACTGAGAGCATTTGTATACAGAAGCCCTCTTGGTATAATGTAGTCTGAATGACCATCTCTACCTGCATGGTGAGACCAAGCTTCTTAATGCGTTCCTTGCCTTCTCTGGTCCATGGTGCTGGCTCATCGTCATCACGCCTCAGCAGATACCGCCAAACCAAGAAACCAGACTTGCCCTTGGCTGGCCAGTACTTCACGACCTGAATGAATGGTCAATAAAACAAAGTTAAATAAATGCTCATAGTCACAAGATTATTTATCACACATGAGTCCAATCAATTCTATTCATTTCTTTCAACAGATCTTTGCCACTGAATTATTTAATTTAACAAAATCAGTTAATTGCAATATTGTTGTGCGTGTCAGCCAGTTTGACAACTCCACAAGAGGACAGAAAAATGTCACCACCTTATATATGCCATCATATCGGTTTCCTTCCTCAGGGGAGTATTTACTGTGCTTGCGACCCTTGCAGCTGCGCACAACTCGAACTGGTTTGCCTTCCTTCCAGTTCTTGGCCTCAGCTCCATTTTTGTCGTTGACAGGGACGTTGCAGTTGAGAGCCACCGCCCTAGTGAGAACCAAAGTAAACAATTTAGATATGCACAAATAAATAAAAGCAAAAACAAACAATTCAGAAATCTCGTTTTACGTCCTTTAGCATCATACCGATTCATGTGGGTAAGTGTCTGATCACACGATTGCTCAGCAGTCCTCTTGTTTCCAGAAAGATCTCGCCCTCCAGAGCCAG
Source organism: Etheostoma cragini (assembly GCF_013103735.1). Classification (NCBI taxonomy): domain Eukaryota; kingdom Metazoa; phylum Chordata; class Actinopteri; order Perciformes; family Percidae; genus Etheostoma; species Etheostoma cragini. The sequence goes on along the minus strand of NC_048415.1, from coordinate 9,647,043 downwards.
TGTAAGTGAACTCATTACCATCATCCTACAATGCAAGACCCATCACAGATATCACACATTAGGACTACAAAAGGTTTGGCAGCAGATTTTAGACCACAGAAAACTTTTGGGTTTCATATAACAACTTAAGCGCCTTTAACAGATAAAACATTTATATTAAAAAAAAAAGGAAACCGCATACCACGTCATCCTCATATCCTCCTGCCAGGACCAGAGAGTAGGCACCATCATTACTCCTGCCGTGAATCCCAGCCACATGAGGCCTGTGGACACCAGATTCACTGACCTAGAAAAGTCAAAAGAATACAAACATTATTGGTGGCCACTGAAACAAATTAACAGAAAACCTTGGAATTGTTTGTGCTCCATGTATGTCACAACAGTTCCTTTCAACAGCCTTAATTCAACTCTTCAGTTGTGTGGACTGACCTGCACTCTAAACTTCCACAGCGACCCGACGGGAATGCTGGGGATTGGGCCGTAGTGGTTGGACGGGACGATGGTGCACTGCTTGGTTCGACCGACACAGGCCATTCCCTGGGAGGGGGAGGAGTACATTGTTTGAACCCTTGTGTTTAACAACTAGTATAGCAACACAGCTTGCTGTCTACAAGGACACTGAGCATGTAAGCCATAAGATCATTTCTCATACTGTGTGTAATGTATCCAGTGCCAGAACAAAACTGACAAAACCATAGCGGCATAAAATATTCATTGTTTATCATTTCAACAATGATAACCTAAACTATGACTTTATCCTTTCAAACCTGTGATATAGTTACTGGTACCCCACACCTAGAAGTGAGTTATCCTAATCATACTTTAAAGTAACTACAAAATATTTGTACACACTGTAATAAGATTTGCTGTCAGCATTCACCTTGCCCCAGTCCCTCTGGCTGGAGGAGCTAGCAGAAGCCATCTTGGCTTTCTTCTTGCTCTCCTTCAACTTCTCTCCGGCCAACACAACCTCACTGGCATCAGTACGGCAACCTGGGCAATACCTGAGATGTGGGGGGTAAAGGTCATGTTCAACACATCCTAAAAATAACAAGGGATGACCAAAAAGGCTGAGCAACAGATGGTTGATTTCTGAGTAACAAAAAAAAGGAAAAGACTCATGTTCAGTGTTTTGATTCAAACAACTGACACTTAAAGTGCCCATTTTATGCTCATTTTCAGGTTCATGAGCAGTGTTTTCTGTTGGAGATGGTAAGTCCCTTTGGGGTAGACTTTGAGCTTTTTCACTTTATAACCCTATAACGTGCACACACAAAAAAAGATATATAACATAATAAAAGAAAGGGAAAAAGCATAATATGAGCACTATAACAAATTACAACTACAGCTGCACAAAACAGCTTTGAAGCACTTGAAGATGTTAGAATGCAGTATCTGCAACAACTACTGGGTTTATAGAAACATTTGAGAACATTCAGTTTTTGACATAATTGAACCAACTAGACTGTATAAGAGGAGTGGACGTAGCCATATACAAAATAAACATCCTGCTGTTTTAAAGACTTTAAAACTAGCACTTGAGACCATAAACTTGTTAGGAAAATGTTTTCATTGTCTCAGACTTCTATACAATCTTCTATTCTTTTTTTAACCAGTGAAGTTGCACCCACTTTTATGCACTTGCACTAGCTTCACTTTCAGGAGCAGAGGTCCACTTGGTAGCAACAGCATTATGATTTAGGCCAATATTATTTGCATTTGAAAAAACCCTTTACAAACACAAATTGAATTGCACCAAGCTCTTTAATCATCAACGTGACTGGTAATTTCCCAACATTAAATGTCAGGATATCTAAATGTATGAATGTATGAAGTGTGGAGTTCTGCATATGATCCTACTGACCAGTCCTCGTCTTCAGGGATGGAAGTCAGCGGAGGGTTCAGGCAGTAAATGTGATAGGCCATGTCACATTCGTCACACAGCAACTGCTTGTCAGGATCCTGCTTGATGCCACAGATATGGCAGTTACACCACTGACACTTCTTCTTGGGATCATCCTTACAGTGCTTGCACTCAGGCCCGTTTGATCCTGGAGAATATAGACATGTTACCATATTGTATATTCCATACACAGCATTTTAAAATCAGTTAACATCAAACGTTTACACAAACAAGATCCAAAATCCTGATGATTCACATTCAGGCTAGTCCTGTCAAAAGCCAAGACACACCTTTACAATTTAAACATTTTCATCTTTTAACCTACTTTTTAATGGACTCTCAGATCCAGCCAGGGTGTCACCCAGAGAACCAGGCTCCTCGATTTTGTAGATTTCAGTCAGGAACATGATCCGGCAATCATTAAGAGAGTCACCAGCATCACTGCAGACAAAGAAACTGTCAATGTGCCCTGCATGGTAGCAATATAGTCTTACATTCTACTTCTTACAATACTGAATATGAGTCACTTGAAAAGTTTAGAACAGCAAAAAACATTACATTTAGAAGGGATAATAGATCACTACAGACAGACCTGGAAAACCAAAATTCTCAACCGCACTTGAAGACAGCTTTTGGAAAAATAAAGAATGTGACAAGGCAAGAGATGAAGAGACTGTTTTGTTGTTGTTGCAAGACAGTTTTTTTTGTTTTTGTTTTTTCAACATCGTTAACCTTACGGGACTTTCAGGCTGCGACACAAGTCTGAGCGCTGGTTAACGTCACAATTGTCCCCAGCAGGGTAACGGTTGATCTTTTTCCTAAAGTTGATTCGGACTTTGAATGAATACTCAGCCGGCTCCTCATCAATTGGCATTATGCATAGCCATAACTAACGTGTTTCTATGTTTACCTGGATCAACAGTTGCCTGAAAATGACACCAGGCTGCTACAGTTCAAACATACAGACCTCTACACATATCCCATTGTAACTACACAGTTCTCCGTTCATGGCTGAGAAGGAAGTGAAAGCACTGCATGCATTAGCCAGCGGCCAGCAGAGATATAGCAAGCAGCTTAATCCCAACAATACACCACAGTAAATATCAGCCTGCAAGCACGTTAATATATATAAAAAAATAATAATAATTATTCAAATTCCAAAATAAGCAGCAAGTATAACTTTGCATGGAATTAAGCCCTTACCCAAGGATAATCTTGGCGTAGATCTCTCGCACGGTGCGCGTCTCCCTCTTCCTCTGGATCTCAGCGTCGTACCAGTAGCCACGCTCCTTTGGGTCGTCTGGGTTGTAGTTGACCATAACGACCATACCTGCCTCCAGTTGGTGCCACTGGTACACCGTACGGGCGCGTGGGCGAACATCCTTGGCTAGCAGCTGAATCACCCCGTTCTCTGGGTAGCTGAGATAGTAAATGTGATACCATATCAGTTTTCTGTTAAAAAGCAAGCCACACACCACAACAGGTGCTTCCTACACAGCGCTGCTGGAAGTGTAACTAAATGTATAACAGTATGTTTGAATGGTGTGGATCAACTGCCTGTGTAGCGGGCTTGAATACACCACACAAATGAATGCAAACTTTTAAGTCTAGACACTTTAGAAAAAGTTACATTTTAGTGTCAATTTAAGTCCCACATTGTCTAGCAAGCATTCAACTCTCTGAATCCGATATTGTGCCCCTCCATGAGGATCCGTCACCATAATCCTCTATGTGAAGCAGCAGCAGCAGGAATCGTTTCACATAAGTAGAATAACAGCATCTTTTTTCCAATTCAGCCAATGAAAGTGCAAATAGTGGTTCAAATAGTTGCTGAGCCGTTTAAATTGACTATCCTTCTATCTAGCAATATACATAGTATATGACAGGAGAAAAAACTGCCCCGTCTTTTTGAACAAGAACAGGTATTTTAGTGAGGGGGTGTAACGATACATCAATCTGGAATGGTGTATATTTAATTCAATATTTGATTCAAAGATCAACAATCCAATATCAATTCAATGTTAAAATAAATTATTCTGAAATTGCCATTTATATGCAGTAAATTTTTCTCATTTAAATGTCTGGAGGAGCTCAGTAATACAATTAAAAAGTTATACATTTAACTGATTGTGTTAAATAGGCATAGGATATTATCTCCTATTATTGCAGGCCCCTGAAATATATCAGAACCGTATCGTGGCAGACTGTATGATATTGATTCTTTGGAAAGCAATATAATATAATATTGTGTTGTGAAGAAAGTCTGGTTATCTATTGCTTGTATCAGTTATAACGTTCAGTTGTGTGTTTTAGCTTTGAATTTTCATGATCATGGAATCTTACTCTTCGTATTTAACATGGTACAGTATCTCGTCCTGTGCTGGCTGTGCCTCAGCAGATTCTTCTTTAGGCGTCTTTGTTGTCTTAGTAACATTCACAATCTGGGCCTCAAACCAGGCACCCATGTTCAAGTCCCTTGCATCCACCAACTCATTGGTCTTCAAAGACACAGAAAATAAAAAGTTAGTAGGATCTTTTGAGACATTTTAAAAGCTGATTGTTTTCAGCGCATTTAGTACCACCACCATACATGTCCTGTAAATGTTCCACCAAAAAAAATCCTTACATACACAAAGTTTCAAAGCATGGTGTTAATTGTGTGATAAACAATTATCTGAAGGTTTTACAGGACGACAAACCACTTCTCATAATTAACCCAAGAAGAAACCTGTCCAAAGGCGCAAGAAAAGTCTTAGATGCAGTCCGGCTCCATTGGGTCAACATGTGTAATCTGACCATGCTGGATGACCTTTTCCCAAAATTAGCTAAAAGCAGGTGCTACACTACAGCTGTTCACCACCTATCCCAACCAGAAATAAATTGATTTCCTCACCACAAATGCAAAAGTAACCTATAAACACTATACATAACACCTCATTTATTCCCAGCTAAAAACTTTAAAAACACACCTTGTAAAATCCGAACCCTGGGTCGATGAGCTCTGTGCCGTTTGTCTGGGCAGAGGTGCTGGCGGTCTGAACCTCTACCTCACCATGAGTTGAGCTCTTGTCAGACTCGCTCTGGGTTGAGCCACAACCAGAATCAGAGTCTGAGAGCTCGGCTTCTTTGTCCTTACTTTTGACGACTTCAACGCTGGGCATCTGTCTAACAAGCAGCTGCACTATGTCGTTTAGACCCACGTTGTAGTCAAATATGGTATGACCGTCCTCCATCTGATGTAAAACAAATATAAGACAGTTATTAAAAAAGGACAAAAGCAGCCCTTCTATAAATAAACAGAAATTTGATTCTAAAATCAGATGTTGTGATATTCTTGTCCTAATACCTTGTTGTCAATATTGTGGGGATATTGATTGAGTGCTTTAACGAAATATCTTCACAATGACATTTAAGATAAATAATATTCAAGAGAGATATATAAATAATAGATATGACAGTCGGCATATGTAAAATTTAATGGAAGAGCTAGAACAGTCTGGTAACACAGAATGACATCACTGTACTGTAATGCAGCTTGGCACTATGTTAAAGGGGCGGCAATTTTTTTTTTTTTCATGCTAGAGAGCTTTTAGATTTAGGTGGGACACAATCACAACCCAAAAGCCTCAAAGACACACCCCTATACAAAATTGTAACCATGCTGCCTCACCTGCTTGCCACGGTAGAAAAGCCTCTGTTTCTCCGGCTCCACCTTGAAGAGCTCCGCAATTTTGAGACGCAGCTCATCCACCTTGGTGAGTTTGGACAAGGAATCCACTTGGTGTGTTTCCTTCCCATCCATCGTGCGAACTTGAATCCACATTGCAGCTGCCCTGTGTTTACAGCCACACCATAACCGATTATACCCTCAATAATTACTGCATTTTCACCACACACTTTTTAAGTAATCAGTCTAGTTAAATGGATCAGATGACAGACTCCAGCTGACATCCGTGATCAAAAGCAAGTTTTGTTAAACTTCCATACCAAACCATCAACAGCCGAGCATCATTTGCATGAATAACATCGTATGGCACATGGCTATGGCCTTGTCTAATCAGACTTGACGGTTTGGTCGGTGCATTAATCTTACATTATGGTTTCCGCATTTTCTGCTAGGTGCAACACGGTGCTGCACACTGTTTAAAAATGTCACTTAGTTTTGCAAAGCAAAACACATTTGCTTTGTCTGCGGTTAGCATGTATTAACAAAACATTAATAATACCCACAATTATTGATGTCTTGAATAAGATTTTAAGCAAAACACTATGTATTCATCTAACCATCAATTTGCAGTTTTAAAATGATGAATTTTGCAAAAACCTTTCAATCAGTTGGCTCTTAATCCTTATGGACGTTGTGTCCATTTTACATTTCTGTGTGTTGTGTCTTTGTTATGGACATAGGTAAACCTTTTGAAGTTGTAGTTTATTTTTGTTTGGTCTCATTGTTCTTTGTTTCATATTGTAATTTTGAAAACTGGAGACGTTTTATAGACTGATAGGACTATAAATACGGCTTTACTAACTGTTAATGGGCCATTAAGGATAACTGACTGTGAGCCTGCAACGTAACCAAGCTCTTGTTCCCACTAAGCTGGCCAATTTTAAAATCAATCCTCGTCTTAGCTTTCCAGCCAGCATTTGTAACTCCCTTGATTCTTGCTTGTCAAAAGCCCTGCGCAGACATTGTCAAAGCATGTCGTACATGTCAATCCCAACATTAAAAGAGGTTATGCAGTTTGCTTTAAGAACTAAATAGACTTATTTTTGGGCAAATAATGAAATACATGTTTCTCAGCAAGGGATCTATAATAATCAATATGATTATGCCAGTCCTTGGTCCGTGTATTGTGCGGCTGTCAGCACTGGGCTGTCACATCAACAGAGTATTAGAAAGGGAGGGAACACGCTGATTTAAATACAGTGCGGGAAACTGAGCTGCAGGCCACTCCCAGTTATTTTAAAAGCAAGCTCACATCCGGACGGGAGGGAGCGCTAGTGGCAAACAATGTGCCTTCGCTCTCTGACAACAAAAAACACCGAAATACTACCTAATATGCCATTTGGAATCCATTACGGCTATATTAAAACGCTTATATATTATTATTTCCCCCTATAGAGCGCGCTTCGTTCATAATGACTGGCGTTTACTTTTGCGCTCTCAGCTTAGGTGTCGTTCGGTCGGCTGGCTTGAAATAAACCAAGAACAGTGAACAACACACGAGAAAACAAACTACTTCCTCACACCTAAGACGCGTTATTTCACCGACACCATTCCATTTTTTATAAAATACATGCGGAAAACACGGGCCATTTCATCACCACCCAATATGGAAAAACAGGGTAATAAGCGCTCTGCTTGAAGTTAGCGTTATTTGTTCCGCTTCATAGGAAGTGGCAAAGCTAGTTGTAATTTCACCACGAGTTACACATGATGTGGATATACAAGCAACAGATAAACACAACAATATAGCATATCGTAGAAACCTTAGTCAAGTTCATCACTACCTATCAATGCTTAACGTAACGTCAACAGCAAACCACGTTACGACTTATTGTTACGAGAGCTTTCAACTAGTAACGGTAGCGTTAACGCTATATCATCAAAAAGATACCACCGTACTTTCAACAGCACAAAAACTATTTTAAATTGCACGTTCAAGTGGCTAGAGAACTTGGGGCAGTAACGTTAACCCAAACAGAAACGAGGTAGCTAGGACATTGTCAAGTTAGCAAACCATGGTGAGCTAGCTACTGAGTGAAGATATGAATGAGGACAATTTTAAAAGTTATATGAACATGAAGAACAAAAAACTTCTTTAC
>NC_048415.1:9626814-9634314 GCF_013103735.1 Etheostoma cragini | reverse complement strand
AGTGGTTGGAAAAGTTCTCAGTATTAAAAGTAACAACACCACAGTGCAGAAATACTTTGTAAAAAGAAGTACAGTAAAAGTTATTTCAATTTCTAGTGGATTAAAAGTACTAGCATCAAAATATACATTAAGTACTTTAATATTTCAGCTGGTAAAGCTAGGGCTGATCTAAATTTATTAAGATACTGTATATTAATTTACACACCGCTTAGAGCTTGTCAAGGTTATTCTGGGGATAAATAAAGTATTTTTGACATAAGAATACACAGCTATTTATTTAATGATTGATTAGATTTTGTATTATTAATCTGACTCATACTAAATGTAGCGGTGTAAACAGAATAATATGTGCCTCTTAAATGTAGTGGAGTTAATAAAGTAGCAGAAAATGCTACTCAAGTAAAAGTACTCAAGTAAAGTACAAGACTTGGGTACTTGACCACAGTACTTAGTTACTTTCCACCACTGTTGTTTGCTAAAGGAAGAAAAGGACAAGTGAGAAGTTCTGAAGGTTTAAGTTGATACCTCTCACACACGCGCACGGTCCACGCTGCTATGATCCAACAGGACACACTGAAAACCAGCAGAACTGTGCCGGGGCAGATGGTCATCAGAGTCTTCATTACAAAACGAGTGTCAAAGCTGATCTTGTTGAGCGCCCCGATGCTGCGGGAGGAAGCGTCTGTGAACAGTTTGCTGTGGAGCAGCATGACCCGGCCAATCAGGTAGAGGCGCAGGAACATTGGCACCGAGAGGATGATGTCGATGTCAGCGTCTGCCGCTGATGCTGTGTAGCTGAAGGCCAGTCGAGCAGTCCAGGTGAACACATACTGGCCCGGGATTGGATGGATGGCACAGATAAGGAGCTCAAACACAACAAAAACAATTCGCTCAAAGGTCATTGCTATCCTCCAGTCGTCTGCTCCGTTGTCCACCATGAAGAGCTGTAGAGAGAAGATTTTAGGGTGATACATTTTGCATTTTAAATAACTCAAGGGACCTCAACAGCAGTATTGCAATATTTTTGTTTGGAATGAAGATTTTGATTGCAATGTTTCATTGATGCAATTGAGATGTAAAAGTAAAATCTTTCTTTAACTCTGAATGAAGTGGTGAAGTGATTAGTTAGGCGTTGAACTTTTTTTGGCATGTTGGCAAACACATTTCTGGTAACTTTTGTAAATAAGTACTTTTGTACCACAGGATGTACCACAAATCAGATGAACCCCATGGTTGACTTGGCAAATTTTCCCTGTCAGAATACTAAAAATACCCTGGTATTAGGTTCTCCTGTATAATAATAAGGTAAACCAAGGATAACCATGCAGTTTTCATCCACATACCTGGATTTCCCTGGCATGGTACATCACAATGAGTCCAAGAAGAATAGCAGTGGAGAGGCTGATCAGGCCTTTCAGTATATATGAATATATGGATTCCTGTAAATAATGGAAAACAAAAACATGAACTACTGAGTGCCGCCCGTCGTGAGACACAGTGATGGACCAAAACAGATACAGTAGCCTAGGTGATGTCTGCCCTCAAAACCAAAGAAGTTGTCACTAAGGCTCTTTTTTGCTCAGTCTCTGAAATTTCTTTTTTGCTCAACAGTATATTTTATGTATATCTGTTATACTTCATGAATAAAGTAAGTATGTGAAGGACTAGGATACCTTGCTGTAAAACCCCCTCGACATCTCCGTCTCAATCACCATGACGATAATGCCAAACATCCCACAGACCAAAGCGTAGTCGCTCAACTGTTTCCGCTTCCCGAAGAGCACTTTTCTCTGACCCAGCCGGTAGCTAATGTCCTTGGTCTTCTTCTGTGGTACGCTGCCTTCGTCCCTGCTCCGGTTCTCACTGTTGGCCTTACTGGAATCTTCTCTGATGACTTTGGAGAAGGCGTCCTCCAGGATGGCACTGTGGAGAAGCTGAAGAGGCTGTTGGCCTGAGTGGAGATCTGCAAGACTGGGTCGTAAAGTACCGTGGCTGCTCAACGGTCGCACCGCATCTCTGTTTACTAAATCATCAGATTGTAAGGTGGAGGAAGTTGGAGGAGTGTGTTTAGGGAGGGAGAGTCTTGATCCACTGCGGTGCTGATAGTTTGCCTTCAATAAGAAATTAAGAGTGAGCAAAGGGCGTGTCATTCAATCACACAACACACTGTATGCTGCGAGACAGAGGACTGTGAAAATAAGAAAATATCTTTTGCCTTTTTAATTCAAGAACTGGACTTAATCATTTAAACTGGGATGTACAGCATTAGAAAAACGGTGTGTTATGCTTGCTTCACATTTTGCATGAAAACGAAACCTCTATGGGAAAGTCCAAGTTGCCCAAATAAATACTTTAAAGAGATTTTTATCGGAAAGGTGAAACTTAAAAACAATGCAATAAGTCTCTCCTTACTGCTTCAAACTTTCTTGTTCCTTCACTACCTTTTAATTAGACAACAAACTGGTTAGATGTCTTTTTTTTTTTTTACATGTACAGATAATGAAGTTCAGTTTATGGCTGCCATTTGACATGGATGCCAAACACTTCTATAAGATTATTCTGGGGGAAATTACCTCCCACACTAGGTGATGAAGCTACAGCATTTAGAGACAGGTCATGTACCTGACTTTGTCGCTGTGAGCTGGACTGGCTGGTGGAGGACTGGACACTTTTGTTACTGGCTGGAGTTGATGACCTCTGCACCCGCGGGGTGCTGGTTAAAGGGTTGTAAGCGAGATGACGGCACTTGAGGATGATGGAGGGATCTCCAGATGACTTGCAGGTCTGATCACCGCTCATTGAGCAGTGGGAATCGTGCTTTTGACGTTGCTGAACTAACAGTGGCTCTTTGCCAAAAAGCTCTCTCCAGTTGAGGTCTGCAGGCTGAGGGTGTTGGTGGAGCTTCTGATTTGTCTCAGCACACTCGATAGAGTTCAGAGGAATGTTGAATAAAGTTGCTTGGCTGCTGTCGTTAAGTTTAAAATGATTGCAAGGATGTTGCTGCAATAGCCCCTTTCGACCTTCTTGGTCACCGCATGGGAGCGTGAACGGATCCTGCGGGTGGTTCACTGCAGGTTTCAAAAGATCCCTTTGGTTTATTTCCTGTGGTAAAACAGTTGTCGGAGCTTGAGTGCTTTGAATGAAAGGCTGCATGTGTGGTGAAGATGAAAGGTGTCTCTTGTTTGAAACTCTGGAGAGGCAGTCTTGCTGGACAGTGTCCTGTTTTGAATGCGGATGAAAACTAGAAGCCTCTGGATGTTGGTGTGCGTCAGGACAGGAACAACCACATCTGTCATTGTGGTTTGGAAGTGCCACACTGGTCCCCGCTATCTCCGCTGGCAGTGAATCATCTCTTGCACTGCTAACGTTGCCACAAAGCAGCAGCCAGTCCTGATCACTCAGCTGTGATAAGGTTAGGTTTTGGGTTTTCATTGGCGACATCTGGGCTGAATCTCTTGGTAGACTGATTCCATTCGATCTTCCGTGGGGTGAGGATGAAATACAGCACAGACTCGTCTCCTGTTGGGAAGAAGATGCATCCATAGAGGCACCTGAGCATCGATCACGCATCGTCTCAGGAGTTTGTCTCGGAGGGGAGGGACCTCCTGAGGTACAATGCTCGTGGTCCCCATCACGGAAGACTTCCCCCGTTGAGTCAAGACGCCGCGTTGCGTTGGTGGGTTTAACCAGAATCAACCTCATGCTGTCACTGCAGAGCTGAAACGAGATCACACACAGATCATGTTTCACATGTAAGATGAGAAAGAGGAGGGTAACATGCAACAAAGGTCCTGAAATATCTTTGAAAGCAAATCATGGTTGAATGATGTGTTGAATTATGCCCATCAATTATTGTTTTTTTTCTCTCCCCCTTTTTTTGCCACAAACAGCCCATAAATGAGCATAAAGCATAAAGCCTGGGCTGCAGAAGGATCACCGAATGACCCGAGAAGTATAGAAAGATCTCAATGTGCGCACACTTTTTTCTTTTCAAATTAGAAAAATGTTGTCTTCACAGGCAACAGAAGAAACATAAAAACAATTGAGATTTTACATTAAACATAAATTAATTATCTCGAGAGGCATCAAAAGCACTTCATTCTAGAAATTAAATTTAAAAATAAATAGTTATTAGTCATTAGACTAATAATACACGGACCGGTGTTTACCCATGGAGTACTAATTCAAGGCAAAATCATCACTGTTAAGCAGCAATGTCTTTAATCTCAGAGTGTGTGTTGTGCTGCTTATGAATGGGAACCATTCTGTCAAAAGCAGATGTGACCCCCTCTTATGTTAGTCTACTGGATATGGACATCTCAGAATAGTATACTCACTCAGAATTTTACTGTTTTGTAGAAAAGAAATTGATAAAGAAATGATAAAGAAATTTAGAATTTTTTGTGTCAATGTGCTTGCGCTAAATAAATAAAGGCTTAATTACTATCTACAAAGGTTCAAGTGGATGTAATTTTGTTTAGCTCCACTTTTGTCATTTTTAGTGTGACAAAATTAAACTGTGAAAAAGGATCAGAAACTAAGACCTCTAGGATGTACGTATACACGAGAACTGATACATGATATCTGTTATGTTTAATTCCTAAGATCAGCCCAAAAAGATTGGTATATTTTCATCCTGCAAGCCCATGTTAATTAGACACAAATACATAGCTATACCTGAATAAATATACTGAAAAATAACAGCATGCGAACTGTAATTATTTATTGGAACATGTTTAACAACTTACAGTATATTTCATTTTCTATGCGTCCCGATCATTTTCTAGGAGTGTGAATCAAATGTTGTCTTATTTTGGACTTCAAACCTTGAACTGCAATTTATCATCTTAATTTTAAAAAGATAATATCCTAACGAAAAGATCCTAACAAAAAAAACAATATATGAACATATCCCCATTACTACTAGTGATCCTTACCGTATTCTTCCATGTGTTGTTTTTCTCCTAACTTGAAAAAGTAGGTTACCAATAGGAAATGCTCCCGGACTGCAGAACAGAAGTGCTAAGAAGAAGAACTGCTTGAGTGGGTGCTGGACAGCGGCTTGCCTCCTCCCAGTATACGGACCCTAATAAAGGAGCTTTGGAGATAATTTCCTTTGAAAGTAATGATTAGAATTCAACATGAAGAAAGGCAGTAGCAGCTGGCCTGATAAAGGGTTGCCATGCAAATGGACAGTGAGCGGGAGGGAGCGGCAACAGGTTAGAATGCAGAAAACAAAAACCTGTAAGATCAAACCTGAGTGTTAAGGCGGAACATCACACGTAAAAGCTCAAAGAAATCCCTATCAACTGGGAGTGGACTGATTGGTTACTATGGGAAAGAAAAGAAAACGGTCGCTTTCAATGTGAAAAGGAAAATAAAAGGTCAGTTGAACTTGTCATTAAAGCTCTGTTGTTCAAAGGCCTTCACACAGGCTCTTATCTCCTCCGCCACAACAGCCTGGCGGGACAAAAGTGGGACCTTTTTTAAATAGCTCTCAATGAATCAAGCAAATGAGAGCAAAGTATCCTCAGATTTGTCCCCAAAAATGTAACAACATGAACTATGTAATAATTCGATAAAAAAATCTGTTAAAAAGTACCAGTTTAAATCTTGATTCAGTCAGCAGGAGTGGGGTTGTTTTCGCAACCAAGTACCTATTGCTTTCAAATGTTTTGGTCATTGCTATATTTAGATATAAAACATGAATGCATCCAATTAAAAAAATATAAACTATTAATAGAAATTTAATTGATTTTCTTCATTGGCCAATAGTAACAATCTTATTTCCAAAGCATTCAAAATCGGTTTATAGCTACACTTGCTCTGTCCTCCGGACTGAGAAGTGCCTTGTGTGGTTAAACTCCACTTCCCAAATTGTTTATATTGTTTTACCTAAAATGCTTCTTACATTTAAGTTTTCATTCCTGTTTCCGGTCTCTCCGCCTGGCATCAAACAAACTTACAAAGCCTACAGCTTGCTTTCTCAGCAGCTCAGTGTGAATGTTGCTGTGCTGGAGAAAACCTTTGTGACCAACGGCAGCACGAGGCACCCTTGCTGGCCATGTAACGGACTGCAAAACCAATCCCATGGCTGTGTCTAATCAAAATCCTACAATTTGCAAAACATGTCGCACATAACTGGATTTATGAAGTTTTTGTTGTTGTTAAGACAACCTGAGACATTTCTCCAAATATTTCCATAACATATGGTTCATATGGTTCATATGGCTCATGTAACCATTCTGCATTTATGTGACTTTTTTCTTAAAAACAAAACAAAAACAGGTTTGCTGCGTTTATGCAAATTGCAGCATGAGCCAAAACTTTAAACATCGACACAGTTTTGAGTGTTTGGATCATAACCCGGGTCCTCTGTTTTTAGAGGTCACCATCACCTTACAATAATAGGATAACAGTCACTGTTGGCTAAAGGGTCTGCTAAAGAGACGGGTGGCCAAATTCAGCCACTGTTTGGGGCCTTGAGATGGTTAAGACAAGGAGCTTTTTTGATTATTACATAATATGTTATATACAGATTTGTTGTGTACATGATGAAGGCTGTATGATGAAGTTTTTCTGTACTAATAAAATAAAGAGCAACTGTAGGCCTGAAAATGTGGTTGAATTAGTTCTCTCCCTCTGTAATAAAATCACATAGTGACAGGTTCTATAATTGGTAAAAGTAGATGAAACAGGCTTCTGACAATGTATGTTAATTTCTCACTCTTGCATTGAATGGGCGGTCATATTTGGCTTTTACCTGAAACTATGCGACCAATCCTGCTCTCTGCAAACCCGTCAGAGGACGACTCCTTAAAGATACTGGAGGGGAGGCATCAGCCAACTAATACGTCCGGCACTGAATAAACAGTGAACAACGTCTTCTTGTAGGAATACCTGAGCTTTAGCATTTACCATTTGCACTGCAGGTAATGAGACAGTGGCACTAACTTGAAAGACGGGAGTAACAATTCAATCAAGTCACATTTGCTGCATCGAAAAGAGCAGTTGTTATGGCGAGTAAACCGGCAATAATAGTTATCTCTGTAGCCACTTGGTCATCCAGCCATATCTTAGATTAAATGTGAAAGCACCAGGAGTTGTTGTTGTATGCCTAAAACAAACAGAGAAGATATCTTGGAAGAAAACATACTTTGCACTGTATGTGTGTATATCCAGGGCGATACTCTTAGTCAGCTGGCGACGGTGGCTTCAATGTTTAATGCCAAATATTTTGGTATTTAAGCATACAAGATTCCTTTGAAAAAACTGGTTAGTCACTTGACAAAGTAACTTAAATGAAGTTAAAAATAGCTGTTTTAAAGTTACCACGATTATTGCTGGTGAACACAGTTTAAAAGTAAACTCTGTAACTTCATCTTCTTTTCGGAACAGCAGCAGTTGACTTCAGTGTGTGACTTGATGTACAGTGGGTACGGAAAGTATTCAGACCCCTTTAAATTTTTCACTCTTTGTTTCATTGCAGCCATTTTCCAA
>NC_048415.1:9574299-9626714 GCF_013103735.1 Etheostoma cragini | reverse complement strand
TTTGGAAAAAGGCTGCAATGAAACAAAGAGTGAAAAATTTAAAGGGGTCTGAATACTTTCCGTACCCACTGTACGTGCCTCAAACCAACAAAGAAGAAGTCTTGCATTTAAAAGCAACAAGAGACGTTGATGATCGAGTGGTGAACTTTAATAAGTTACTCTGAAAACATCTGGCATCCCACCTCCCCACAAGGTGCTAGGAAAAAAAATGTAATTCAATGTATTGGATGCTGAAGTGGCACATTTAGGGCCACGTGCCCACAGGAATCATGTGAGACCTTGAGAGGTGAAAGGGAGCTTCTCCTTGCTGGTCAATGAAACAACCAAGCTCATCTGGCATTGGAGAGATTGTTTGTAGGCGGGAAGTGGTGAAACTCTTATTAGCAACACTTGTTTTTTAATTCTTTTTTTTCATTGGTAGCCTCCTATGTGCATAGGCAGACAGTTTTCAAATTGAGTTATAAGGGGAAAGAGTGCATTCACTTTGAGTTGTAGGTGGCAAAGCATTGGTTCAGGGGGTTCTCTGGCGACTTCATCCACTCCTTCTTCAACATTTGCTTCAGCTGCGACAGCCTCATGTTGGGGTTCTCCTGTTTTAAGCGAGGCATGTTGGCCTCCTCATAGGCAGCAAACGCTGCTTTCATCCTGCGCTCCGGGTGGTGATCCAAGTCCTCAGGCCCAGTGCTGGAGACAGGAAGAGAGGATGCAATGATGGCTTGTTTACATACACAACTTGTCATTGTTTTGTAAGCCTAAGAAACTTAATTCAAATCAACATCAGAGTAATCACAGGCACAATAGGATATCACACACAGTACAAATTTTACCTGAGCACAGCGATGGCATCTTCTACTGTTCTGGCTTCCACAGTTCCTTCCTCAAGGATAATTCTGTTCACGTTCTCCTCCAGGGGAACCTCCAGATGGCTCTTTTCTGAGGGAAGAAATTTAATTTGGATAGTAAAGAAAATGGTTTGATGGTACTGGTTTGATCCCAATAACACCCAAGTCTGCTCGATTTTATCTTCACTCATGTTTCATCTGTATTCCAACTAGAGATGCACCAATTGACCGGCTAGTGACTGGAAGTGGCCGATTTTCACGTCATAGACCATGACCGAAGACCGAAGACCTGCCGGTCAGTCTGACATTTGCCGATGTTATACCGGTCAAATTCACTCGCGCGCCGCACGATTTACATTGCGCAACTTTAGCACCACGCGTGCACATGCAGGGTTTCTGATATGCATGTAGCAGCGGCTCACTGCCGCTAATTCCGTTGTTTATGAAATGTCATAAAGTCGTAACTATACACTGCTCTGCACATCCGTCTACTGATATCAGGCTCTCTCTCTCTCCCCTCTGAGAATGAAAAACTGAAACATGAAAGCCGCACTCACGCGGGTCCCGTGAAATATGACGATGTATTCCTCTGACAGCTGTATTAACGTTACTGTTTAAAACGCTTCCAGATTAGCGTACTGTAGGGTACTGCTGTTCAAAAAAACATTAAAACGGAGTAATCTTCCCTAAGTGTTTAGTTTTGTTGATAAACTGTGTGTAAAATGAGCAGTGACGTTAAATCATCTGTCAGGTAACGCACCTAGGCCTAGGGTACCGTCTATTTGCTGGATTGCTCCGAGGAAACCGGCGGTCACTAACGTTAGCAGATAAGCCCGTTGACAACCATATTGTTCAAATTGATGCACAATGAAAAATAAAGCAAACTTGCCCAAAAAAGGAACTACACGTTGTTTTCAAGTAGAATTACTGTTGATGTTCAAACAGGCCTGTGTATGTGTGTTTTAAGAAATATCATTATACTTATATTTATATATTGTTTTATTGCCATTACCTTTTTCATACATAAGCCTACAGAAATTTAGTTTGCTAAATATATCCCATTTCTTTTGTTGGATATTGGATGTGAAGAAGGAAATGGTTCTTTCATAACATTGCACTTTAGATGTGTGTGAATTTCCCACACCAGGATTCATTTATATAGTTTTATTTTATAGTGATTATTCATCAAAACATTTTCTGTGTTCTTTGCAAAATATAAAATTTTCTATCAAAGAAAAGCTAGAAAATAAATATTTGTGTGTGCTGTGAACTGGTTTGAAAAATTAAATCGGAATCGGCTAGTCAAACCCAATCAAAAACGGAAATTGGCATAGAAGTTGGAATTGGTGCAACTGTAACTCTAACCAGTACAATTTTGTTGTCCTCTTAAAGCTGAAAATGTACCTTTCGGTTTGAGCTCTAGCTCCTGCTGTTGCTTGAGCTCGTTCTGAAGCACCTCATCGATCTGGGCACGAGTCACTTTTCCTCCAGGGCCAGCCTCCCTCTGGGCTCTGCTTTTTATGCTAGAGCTCTCCTCATCCAGAAGACGTTGGTTTTCCTTTTTCCTCTCCAGAAGCTCGAGCCTCTTCTTTTCCTTTTCATCCTGCAAAAGCAGAAAGCTGCCTTATCAGACTTTCGTGCTTAAGAAAACATGTTGTTTTAAAGTAGTTTGGCCACTACATGCACTATGACACGTCATAAATATGCTTTAAGTTGCTCTATAGTTGGTTTGTTGAATAAAATATTACTGGCTTTACGGAAGTTTACTTAAAACATGCTGATCTTGTGATCGCTTATATGCTCATTAGAGTATACCTCATTTTTTCCACTCTTGCTGTTGTTTGTTCTGTAACTGCTTAGTAGTACAGCACCCCAATGCCCCACCGGGGATAATTGTGGAAATGTGGGAGTGTATGTGCAAAACAAGAGGCCACAAGTAGGGTTCCTGTCCAGATCAAACACTTCAGAAACAAATGTGAGAGTTCTGCTAACATCTTGTCTTTTGTTTGTATATATATATATATATAATTGTTCCTTCCTTATTTGTTTTAATCATTTAGCTAAAAGTTACTCTGACTGTACACACAATATCCAAAAAGTATCACAGTGATGAAACAAAACTGCAAATTCTTGAAGACCAAGTGAGCAGCATGATTATGAAATTTCCCAGATTTGAACATCACACTGAAGAGACAGCTCACCTTTCTCTGTCCTTTTTTGAGAACATGTTTGTCGGTTTCCTGCCATAGAGCGTCCTCTTCCTGCTGCTTCTTGCGGGCATCTGCCACTGCCTTGGCCTCGGCCTTGCGGGCTTTGGCTGTGGCCGCCTTGGAGTTCTCGCCCTGGAACTTCTTTGGCATCACAGCAGCTGCTCTTCAGCTGAGAGACCAGGAAAGACAAAAAATACAATCAGAAGACTTTTAACTGACAAGAATTTTCAAGGCTGATGCTCAATACTGATATTTCCTAAAATTATTCATAACCTTACATACAAATTATTTTTGTCAAAGTGTAAATATTTTTCTTTTTGGTGTATTGTAAAAACTGTTCCACATGTAGTAATATATGGGTAATGTGCCGCAGCTCTTTTTAGATAGATGAGTAGATAGTAAATAACATTGTAGTTCTATGCTACTAGTAGGTCTAACGTTGCCTATAACGTGTGAATACATTCAAGGAAGCCAATTAATTAATTATTACATAATTAAATATAATTATTCTTGTTAGATGGCCACCATAACTAAGCATCGTTTAGAAAATATGGATTTTCAAACACAAAACAGACGAGTTGGTGAAGAGTAGGTTAACTATTGTACGCCATAAATGAATTATCTAAAATAATACAAACGATTGCATGTTGCTTGTCAGTGAGTTAGCAAGCTATTGCTAGCCGATGTTAGCCTGATAAACAGGTTTACTTGTCAATAAGCCGGCCGTTCCATATTTCATATTTTGCCGACTTTACCTACGACGGCAATGATCACAATCCACAAAGTGTAAACATGGTTTCATACCAGTATGAGAGGAAAAACAGGTCGTAAGTAGACGACAGTTGACTATTGTTTCGAAGAGGCATCTGCCTACCTCCTCTCTGAAACCAGCGCGCACTCTAATGACGTCGCGTGTCCTTCGACATATCATTTCTATGGTTACAGGGATTTCCACTTTTACACTTTATACTCGTAAAACACAATCCTTTTAACTTGTTGGACAAATACTTGCTGATTACCAAGTGTTATATTTTTATCTAAATGACATTTAAGAATATTTAATTATTTTTTTTACGGAAATTTTAACAAGCCATTATTGCCAAAGATCAAACATAATGTCCTGGACAGCTTAACATGTATATTTGAAAGGCATCCCTCTACTTATGAACATATTTTTCCTCATTGTCCTTAATTAGAAAGTTAATTATTCCAGAGAAATTCTGTTTAATGAACCTTATGTTCTACTTTGAAGATCAAATCTTGTACATTGCAACTGCAAAGTCTCCATTTGAAATTCTTTATGTTTTTCATTTGAAAATGTTCCGCCACTCTAATCTTTATCGACCATATGTTAAACAATATAAAACTTTATGTAACTATAAAATATTAAACTAATGTTTATTTAGTGTAACAATACAAATATAATATCTGACAACAAAACATTTATCTAAATGCTACAGCAGAGTTTAAGTAAAATGGAGTAAAAACTATAAAACTGCACAAAATACTGTAATACTCAGCCTTTATATATGACTGACTGACTCTTAGGACATTACCATTTTATGCTGCTGTCATACTTTAATCAAGGGACACAGAGGAGATATTAAATCCTAATATTTTATTATGGTAAACAGTTTACACAAATACAAAAAAATACAAACTATATGATTGTCTATGTTGCAGTATCAACATGATGGAACTTAATAAATGCATCTGTTTCAGAAGTAATTAGATGGTTTAATTTGAGCTGGAATACAGAAACAGCTGGAGCTCATCTGTGTTCATTTAGAAGTCATTGTCGCTCTCCTCCAGCAGAGGCGGTCTCATGCTCCCCTTGGAGGGGCGAGCACCCCTGGACACTGGGCCCTCCAGAATGTTGTCTTCCAAATCCTTGCCCTCCTCCTCCTCCTCGCCTTCATCATCATCCTCATCATCCTCGTCCACATCAATCTCACTGTCTCCAGTCTGAAACAGCAAGCAAGCAAGCAGGGAAAAATAATTTCAACAATTACAAAAAGATCAGAGTCTAGTCAAATGAGTCCTGGACAGTTCTTCCCCACACAATGTGAAACTACACCAGGGATGGACATCATGTATCACATAATGTCTCACAACCAGACAGATCTAATCACTAAATCACCTCTTAGGCTGTAATGAAAACATGCCCAGTCTAGAAGTTATTTTACTACAGGGACCAGTTAAACCATTTACCTAACTAAAAAGGAAAAATCCATTTCAAACACTTCAACAAATAAACACTTCGTTACAAACAACTGCACCAACATTCAAAAACTATACAGAACAACATGCATTACTGAAGAGACAGAATCAGAAATTTCTACATTGATGCTTCAGCGGAGCAATAATTTCTCTCTCTACAGTTACTCTTTCTTCCTCTTTTGATTTGTCTCAACAACACTAACACAGGTGGTGAGGTGTATACTGTATGTATGCTTCAATAGTGCCACAATGCAAATAATGGTCATTGTGTTCTCTGTGAGAGATAGACACGTGTGTTCTCTGTGAGAGATAGACACGTGTGTTCTCTGTGAGAGATAGACACGTGTGTTCTCTGTGAGAGATAGACACGTGTGTAATCTGTGAGAGATAGACACGTGTGTAATCTGTGAGAGATAGACACGTGTGTTCTCTGTGAGAGATAGACACGTGCCAAACCCACTGCAGCAGGTTTGCAAGCTCTAGGCGTACTTCTCCTCCACACCTTTTTACCTGCATGAACCTATACCAGAAAACTGACTAGGAACCGTCCCTACTGCATCAGAGAATTTGAGAATGGATTTTTCCTATACATACACAGAGGAACAAGGAGCGAACCGGAACCTGGTCCTGCACAAACCTTTCCTTCCTGTTGTTTTTTGGTACGAGGGATTGACTTTCTGGAAACAGCTAAAGAAGGCTGAGTAAATGAGAAAAATAAGATACGGAACAGAGTACAATAACCTGATCAAAGGTGGTTTAAAGGATACTTAAAAATGATAAACAAGTAAACAGCATGTAATTCTGTGGAAAGCTAGACAGCCCAGAGAGCACCACCTAGGGCTACTAGCAGTGAAAACAGCAAAAACATTTGACAAAATGAAAAGATGCTTGCTACTTCAGGCTTAATTTAGGAAGAAAAAAGAAGGAATCTTGTATTGATGTTGCTATGACAGTACCAACCTCATCACTATCACCACCCTGCATGTTCCCGATGAATCGAGCTCTTCTGCCTATGGTGCAAACAGAGGCAACACAGGTTATGTTAAGTTTGAGGGGTCAAAATTCTGAGATCTACGCCATGTTGACGTCACATTGGCACGGACAAGCTTGGATGAGTCAACTGTAAATTGGCCATTAGGCTGCATGCAACACGTAGGGATAGTAAGACAAGGGGATTAATGTTACTAGCTAAGTTGACCTTTAGTAGTTGTGTTTAGTTACTCAATGAGCATGGTTACCTTAGCTGGTTGTAACAATTTATTTTTGGGAACTGCAGATATTAAACCAATAAGAATCATCCAAAGCAGAACATAATGGAGATAATTTTTTGTCTATAATGAACCTAAGACTTGATTGTACCTAAGTAGGGACACTGGTACAACTAACGGGGATCCTACATTTAATAAATCATAACAAGCACATGGCTGTGTCTGTTTACCTGCCATGATGCCGTTTTGTGTGGGCCGCGGCTTAGAAGGTCGACTCTCGTCCATGTCGCTGTCTGAACCTTCGTCCTCTGGAACGTCCATGTCAGAATCCTCATCTTTCACTGCAAAAAACATACTTCATGAAACAAGTGCGTGAGATCATAAAAGGGGTTAAGATTATGGGACTAATGCTTTGCTTTCACAGCGTGTGATTGGTTGTCTCACAGGAACTTCTTGTCAGATCCCTCTCCTCCTCCTCCCTCAATTCATGCTGCATCATCCTCATTATGTTCTCAGCCTCCTGCAGTGGAGAGAAAAGTACAAACATATAGAGCCTGCATGAAGAGGATCGATGAGAGCTGGAGTGCACATTTGCACAACCCTTCATATATCTGTAAAATCAGATTTCCTTAATGTCTCTCAAGTAACGCCCATCCATGTTTGTGAACAGTCTTGTCTTACGTCTCATCATCACCGGCCAGTAAATTATATTTTTACATAGAAGGGAAGGAGGCTTTTATGTTGTTTGAGGAAGTTCAAAACATGAGACAAGAATAAATTAGTCCCTCCTGATGGAAAAAATGGAAAAGACTAAAGTGTTGGTAAGTCAAGTTCTTCCATTCACAGAAAACTGACTTGCTTTCATATTTTTCACATTTCTGTGTCTTTTATGCTGAGCGTTACTGAGACAAAGTAGCAATATGCTCTGAGCAAAAGTATGTAAGTCTTAGTTATATACAAGCAGTTCCATAGGAAACCTTATATAACACATTGAAGGATAACTGTTCTATGTATCATACACACACACACCTCAAACCTCTCCTGCTCCAGCCTATGGTATTCATCCAGCTGAGACTCCAGGAAGCAGAGGTTCCTGAACTTCTCCACAAAGGTTTCATATTGCTTTTGGAGATCTTCCTCAATCTTCTCATATTCATCCATGAAGGCTGGCCTAGAAAAATAGGACAGAAACAACAAACAAGCACTTACAGAAGAGAACATACAGTACAATCCAACTTGTCAGTCAAGGTTGTGTTTAAAGACTTGGTGGACTTGGTATTTAAAGAAAGATGCCAAAGCATTCAACTCAAAATCAAGATGAATCACATTTCCTCTTAGCATTGATTTCATTTCCTTTCTCATTTTTTAATCTGCTACCTGTCAGGTTGTGAACTGACCTGACACTCTGCAGTGTCTGGAGCCTTTTCCGGTTCCTCTCCAGCTCCTGCTTCTTCTTTTCTATCTTAGCGTCCAGACTGGTTTCATCAGAAACAACGTTGCTCAGCATGTCTTTTGTCTCCTCAACACTTTGCTTGACATCAACACAAAAAGCATAGTGGCAGATTCAGTGCCATTTCATACATAATAACCGGTTCTATGAGAGTTTTTAGGGGATTTTCAGGATGAATACACACCAAAACCTCCTTGATGGCAGCTCTTAGGGCCTTTTCAGTCTCATTGATCTCCAGAGGTCTAGCAATAGCTGCGGTTCTCCTTTCCTGTGAGAAAACCAAGAAAGAAGAATTACGCCCTGCATCACCTGAATCAATGCCACTATTGTAATTTTAAATAGACTGCATTACAACTGTAGAGCTGTTATCATATAAGAGCAGCCATTTGGGTTAATATCTGTGTTTTCCCTCACCCTTAACTCCACTTCTTTTCCCAGTAAATCATAGAGAGATGCTCCTTTAGATGTGACCTCGGATGCCAGCTGACGAGCTGCTTTAAGATCTGAAACCTAAAGTGAAGACAGAGTGAGACCTTATCAGAAACACAGTTTTCTCTTCCATATAGGATGTGATACAAATAAAAGAAGGGAGAGAGCACACAGGAAATACAATAGAAAGGAGAAAAAAATACTTATTACATTGAAGTTTTATACAAATGAAAAACCCAAAAGATATCAAATAGAATAGGGTGTTAAGTCAAACATATGATATCGAATACACTTACACTGTTTTAATCTGAGAGTCAACATGCATGTGTGTGAATGACAGAAGACTGTTTAAATTGCATCTCACCCTTGAGCTTAGGTCAAACTTGAACTTGCTGTTGTCCTCCTCAATTAGGTCTCCCAGGGCCATCTGCTTGGTCTTCATAGCACTGTACAGCACTGAAGTAATCTTCAGCATCTCTTTTACTGCGTAGCCATCAGCCTGGTAGAGACGCTTGGTGTTCACCTTGATGTGAGCCTTAGTTGCCTGCAACCATGTGAGACACTGGTTAAGACAGACCGAACAGTCATTCAATAGCTTCATTTAATATATAATATAATACTCAATAGAGTAATCTGAACATTCTTTTTATTAAAAAAAAGACGTCACCATAAACTGGGCCACGGCTTTGATGAAGAATATTCTGTCTGACTCTGTATCTACATCAGTTGGGATGTCCATCTGAGGCTCATATCTACATGTAAAAGAGAAAGAGATGAATAGGGAGCAAAAGACAAGTAGCTAAATATATGACAGTATCCTCCATTACATACATTATCTCAATACATAGTCTTGGCTGATTTAAGTTTAAAAAAAGATATCCGATCCAAACTAGGCAGCGGGCAGAAATTAGTTAATGGCTTCCAGTTAGTATACTGTACGTATTAACTACACTAAACTGAAAACTGACCCTTCCCTTTCTAGGAAGTTCTACATATAAAGTACAACTTTATAGTGTGCAAAAAATGTATGGAAAACAAAGAATTGGTCAAGAGAAGTTGTTATGCCTAAAACATCACAGATTTATGGATTGGACTTTTTTAAACTTGAAGAAATGGATTTTTTTAAGCTTAAGCATACCTCTTTACCAGCCATATTAGGATTTCTGCAACTAAAGTGAAATTTGGGGTTCTGAAGTTCTCCATAGATATCAACCGAGGATAACCCAGGGCCCTCATCATTTCTGTGAAATCTGCCAAATGAAATGTAACTCCAATTACCATGTACAACACAAAATGGTATATTTTATATGAAGTGATATAGCTAATGGTAATGACATACAATCACTTACTTCTTAAGTCTCTAAAGGACATTTTGATCTGCCAGCGCTGTCCAGCAGAAGACGCAGTGCTTCCTTCTCCTGCAGCAAAGGAGAGAGGGTTTATTTACAGACAACCAAGCTAATGCACATCGATTTGGATTGGTCGAAGATAAAGATCGAAGGCGTCGTAGTTATGCTGACCAGTCATGTGACGTTAACGTTAACTCATGTAGCACATTCTCTTAATACAGCCATGCTGTAGCAGAGTTGTCATTAAACAGCCTAGCTAGCTTGTGGTTATCATGAACGTAGCTAGCTATGTTTATGCGAAAGCTAACTAGTTAGCAAAAAGTTAACGCTTGGTGTCGCCGGTGGTTAGCGGCAGCTCAGCCTGTAACAATAGATGATTTTTGTTAAGTACCTAATTAATGACTAGCAAATGCAGCATATCTTGTTTACGGGCTGATAATGGTTTTGTTACCTTTCGTTGTAGTATCTGTGCTAATGCTAGCTAAGTGTTCATTCGCCTCCACCGTAGATGGTCTCTATGGAAACTGATACTTGTCCTACGGAAGCTCAACGCGGTTAAAATGATTAAGGAGGACATTTTGATTTTAGTGGCATCAGAAACATCTGCATATTGTTGTGATGATGATGACTTAATGGATTCCCTTAACGTGCACAACGTGTACACTGTGTTGGGGCATGCTTTTTGTTGTTCCTCTTAATTGTGAATACATACATTGCCATTTAGTTGTTGTAAAGTCTCTTCCCAAAGTAGACAAACATACAGTAATGAATTATAGAATGTTTAGATTATAGAATTATTGAAATAGGTAGATTAAATTCCTCCAGCATGACCTAAATAATAATATTTGTGGTTTAGGTGAAATATTTACAGGCAAATAATATACCTGTCATAAATTAAAGTCCTGTATGCTCGCTTAATCTATAAAGATTCACCACATTTAAAAGTTAACTAAACTATTGAAATATGTCTATGCAAAGTGTAACAAAAGATGTCATTAATATGAAATAAACAATAAATACATTAACACACACACAAACATGCAAAATATATTTTTAAAATTAAGAAAAAAGATGCTGAATGGTTTAGTACAGCATGTGCAAAAATGTTTAGGGATGCGCAAAAAGTTTAGGATTTAGCATAGTGTGTGCAATGGGCAGGTAGTCCAGGATGCAGTTACATGCATTTTTAGGGGGGTTAAGAGTCAATGTCAGTGGGGTCCGGGGCCTTGTAAACAAGGCTGACTGCAGAGGGGAAGACGCTGTTTTTGAGGCTTTGGTCCTGCTGTTAAAAAACGTGTGTATGCGGGATTGGCCACAATCTTTCCTACCCGCCTCAGGCTCCTGGAGTACAGGTCATGATGGGAGTATTTGCTCCTTAAGTAACGTACATACTCAGTAAATTGCAAGTAGACCTCAGTACAGTAGGCTACGGTTATATCCCACCAGTGCCAAGTATTATGCTATAGCCTACTTCTGTAAGGTTACTTTTACTTAGGTAAAATTTTGCATCCAGGACTTTTACTTAATGGAGTGTTTTTTAAATTCTATTACCTTTAACTAAGTAACGTGATAGCCTACTGAATACCTTTCTACTAGGCCTACTTTCTTCCACTGGCAAATAGCTGCAGTGGTGCAATAACATCGGTAGCCACGGGGAGGTGACACTGCTCTCAGTCTGCGCCACAGAAGCATTTCATATCAATGGGTTGCACTCCTGACGCAGAGCATGATGGAGCAAACTGGTGAGCCTCCTCATAACAACAACAACGCGACTGGAAATGAACCCCCTGCCTGCGGCCTGCACAGTAAACGCCTCAAAGAGCTGGAGAATGCCGCCTTGCAAACCACTTTAATATCACGAATGGAAGCAGAAACTGGGGTGGACGCCGGGAGCTGGACGGAGCAGCAGTCCGACGAGCAGTCCTCCCCAAACGGCTTGTCCTTGAACAACCGGTCGGCCCCTCCGCAGCTCTGCGCGGACACCGAGGTGGAAGAAGTGGATTCGGGTGGAAATGTCGCCAAGGAGCGGGTCGAAGAGGAAAGGACCTTGACGGACCATTTAAACAAGCGGCTGCTCTCCTCGTTTCTGGAGAAGCTAAACGAAAGGGACCTGGCGTTGCCCGGTGTTCAGCGCCTGGATTGTGCTGTAGCGGACGAGGACTCTAACAGGGCCGCAGATGAGTGGTGAGGCACCGGGCTGAAGAAAAGCAGAAGCCGCAACATGGATGTGGTTGAGGGATGCAGGGCCAATGTGCACGGAAGCACAATCCCACAACATTAAAGAAAGACTTTCAGTTAGGCCTACCAGTTTGTTCTGGAAGATGGAGTGTCTGGAAATGTTATGCTTACTTTTGTATAGTGAGAATGGGTAAAAAATAAATAAATAAGGAAATGCAATAAATATCCATCATGCGATATAAAGTGCTTTTGTACTTATTGGTTACGTTGATCTGGCAGCCATAATGGATGTGTGGCAGCCATGTATGTGTATTCATTTGAATTTTGAAGTGACATGTAATCGTCAGCAGGTGTCACTATAACTACACCAAATCCACTACCAAATACAGCATAATACCCTCCTTAATGCCTCCAAATAATCACACAGTTTATTATTCTCTTTTTCTCATTTTGAAGGGCCTTAAAATGAGAACTGGAATAAAGAAATGGTATAAAGACAGTGACTTACTCAAGTTAATTTCCTAATTTAACAAGAGATTAAGCAATTGTACTTGTGTAGAAAAGCAACACAGTTTAAAGATCATTTTATAATAATAAATATGGTCCAAACCCATTAAACAAATATGAAAAACTATAGCGCTCAATTAAATTTAAAAATATACTTAAATCTGAAATTATACACTTACTAACATACTCATAAAAGTACAAGCACATGAAGATGCTATATATTAAAAGTAATGACGTGTTACTCTTCCATGTTTTTAACATTACTCCCGATTTGATGTACCATACTGTATTTAGTCTTACAGTACATGCTAAAAAAATTCATTGTTAAAATCTGTAAATTATAAACTTTAAAAAAAAAAGTTTCATTTTATAACACTGGAATGTGAAGGAGTCAGAAGCATCCAAAGAGTGAAGTTTTGACAGGCTACCATTATCTTAGTAGTTACCACTTTTTTACTAGACACACTCACAGGAAATGGTTTATGACCCAGTGCATTCATACAATTGACAGCCAATTTCCAGCACACTGGGGACTTCATGCATGAATGTAGTCACATACATGTATTGTGCAATATATTTTATTTAATGTTTTAATAAAGGTTGTTCATTAAGCATGCACTATAAAACCAACTTAAAGTACTACTTACTTACTTACTTACTTACTTACTTACAAAAAGAGTAAAAGTGATAAAAACGTCTAATAACACTGTCAGTTTTACCAGGGAGTATCTGCTACAATGTTACAATTCATGAAACAAGAGTTGAATTACTGTTATTGCACACAGTTTACCTCAGGCCACTTTTTACATTTCGAAGTCTAAAAACTTTAGGAATTAAGAGTTGAGGTTAAACGGTGGAGGAAAAGCCACTGTCTTTGCTTTTTCGAATTAAAATAAGTTCAGTTGTCCAACCTTAGCTCTTAGTAGTGATTAATTATTGCCAACATCTGTTGGTTCTTCTACTTCATTTGTGTCTTCTTTATGCAGGTCTTTCAAAGGCACAAGGTGTGCTTTATCTGTCGCCTTGAGTACCTGCAAAAAAGACCAAGATTCTCGCTTTAAAACAATAAGAAATGGACACCAGGTTACTCTGACACACAGCCTATATTTAACATAATTCCCAGGTGCACTTTCCCTAAAAAAAATGAAATTGATTGCGACTGTAGTAGTTGTAGGGTAAAGCCTTCTAGAGTTGTTTTAGATGGGATGCTGCATGCACTTATCTACCATATCTGCCATGCGTTATATTTATAATGTGTGCATGCTTGTAACTGCAAACTGCATGCATGTGTAAGTTAGTTTAGGTAAGTCATATTCTCATTAGGGGGTGAGCCCCGTTAAAGGTCTGATCCTAAAATTGCCCCTGCTGTGGAGAGCAGGACATTTGCAGTTTGAGGCTACATTTCTTGGAGCAACTATGGCAGGGAAAGTAAATACACAACTTTTTCGGAACAAAACCCTTTTCACCAACCCAGATTCAAATGGTTACCCATAAAGTCACAGTCAAATTTGTTAAGTAGCCCTTGATAATACATGGCTAATCCCCTGCATTCATTAAGATGTCTAGTTCATTCTGTTCTAGTATAAATGTTTCTACATTCTGTAGGTGTCTCTACACTAATAAAACAACAGGCACCAGTGTCATAAGCTTGTGATCTAATAGGACTGTACTTACTTTGCACTCTGATGGGACATCTACTTGCTTTTTGTTTAGATCCCACCATAACAAACCCTCTTTAATATGATGCCTTTTTGTTGGTCCTGTGTGTAGAGAGAAACAACAATGTAGTGTAATGCAATTCATCAAAGCAAATGACAACAGAGTTGAATCATACAAAATGGAGGAAGCTGGTGTTAGATGTAGGTTGGTAAATCTAAATTAATGGCAACTCAGTGTAGTTTATTAAAAAGCAGTTCTGAATAATTTGTCATTGTGTGTCAGGAGTTTTTTCTTGTTTCTCTTCTTACCTGTTGCATAGCTCACAATCAGCCCAACTAACACGACTGAACTAGTTGCCATGGCACCAAAGTAGAGGTAGGAGATGGCGTACAAGTGAAGCAGGCCCCTAGTTTTAGAAAAGAAAGAGTTCACTAAAATAGTTTTATTGCTTTAACATGTATTCTTTGACAGGACTTAGTCTAGTGTTTCACTACTCTATAGTATTAAACACCACATTAAGGAATTCATCTATCATTTTTATTTGCATTGCTTTTAGTAAAAATAAATTGCGATTATAAATCGTTCTTAAACCGATGTAAATCACATGTGGGAGAAAGGCATTGTTAGGCAACTTCAAGGCAAGGCCCACCCTTTAATTGCATTCACACACCACCATTGCGTCCATGCTAACGCAAAGTAACGTAACCCGTTTTTTTGTTCAGGTCCTATCCCCTGACAAATTGGCTAGCCTTAACCACCCAAGATTAATGCCTAACTCCAACCAATTAACATGCTTAGTAGGGCGGGACTTGCCCAGAAGTAACATGGGATCTATAACAACGCGAAAGAAAGCCGTCATAGCAGGCCTTGTTGAACAAACTGACCCTGGGTCATTGGGATAAAGCGGGGGGGAGATGGAGGGTTGGTCCTGGTGTGGGATGCTGTTCAGGGTGATGTTGCTGGGTCCACATTCACCTGCGTAGCTGGGCAGGACACCCATGGTATCCTCACTGGGTGGGTAAAGAGTTGAACCAACAGCCAACCACAGAGAGACACCAAAGCCCACTAACATTCCTGAGAACGCCCCCTGAAAGACCAAGTATGACTTTAAACTGAAGACATGGTGGAATTTGAGGCAAACTGGATGCAACACACCAGTTGGTTTTGGACGGTGCTAATTCTTTGAGATTAGGTCTGTAAACAAATGTTTAAATTACATACTTTGGAAGCGTTTTGTTGCAAAATGAGACATTTCAAATGGAAAGGTAATACCTGTCTGTATATAATGATCAACTTTTGATAAAAAAAAACTTGACAATCTCACAACACACCTAACCTAAAATTACCGAAATCATTACCACCTAACATCAGTGACATTATCATTATAGCATTATTGATGTTGATAACACAGACTGCTGAGGAAAACCGAAAGACCAAATAACTGTCTCTGTAATGGGACAATAGTCAGAAACATCTCTAAAAGTTTTCTCATGAGAAGGATGTGGAATGTACAAAACTTTCAAGATAGATAGAAGCACTATTTTGGAAATGTGCAATTATGCAATGTCCACAAGATGGGACATTGTTGACAAAGGGAGCGGGGCTTACATCATAGACATCATTGTTCATTTTGATTTGAAGCTGAAGTTCTGATAGAATGAATCCCATAAAATTCTTACTATAATTTATGTGATAAATCATGCAAGAAGCTTTATGTCTGAAAAAAAGGAATCCAAAGTGTTCCAAAACTTTTGAGACATTCTTCTAAATTCAATCCAAAGCTAATGGCTTTTACCACACTTAAGGTTTTAAGGGATGTCCATACTGTTTATTGGTTTTCCTGAACAAGTTAGTCAACAAATGAACTACGGTGCACAACACAGATAAATAAAAAATCACTCACCAGCCTGTTAGTTGCTGGAACAAACATACCCAAGATGAATACGCCCAGTAATGGACCACTGACCACGCCCATGACAGTGAACGACCCCTGAATAGAGAAGGCAAAGGCAGTCAAACACATCAATGAGACTTTATAACAGAACACAAAGTGTTGTACTTGAACTAGTTCAGTTCAGGACCATTTCTTGTTTACTATTACAGTCATAAATGGATTAAATAACATTTAGGTATTATACCTGAAGAACTCCCCAGTCAAGGAAGGAGGAGAGAGCAGCCATGGTGATACAACCAACACCGTACAGGAATGCTAAAAGAGAAAAGAGATTAAAATAAAACAACAGAAAGTAGCATCCATCCATGCATCTGCTGGGTGGATGTAAAATGTAAAATATGATGGAATGATGATATAATATGATTTGTACTCCAAAAAGTAATAGTTGGTGCCAGTGTGAATCAAGTGAGTTTTCTGTCTAATACCATGATTGTCTGTTTGTTAACCATTGTTATAACCAACAACAATTTTTTGACATAATTCATACAAGAGTAAAAAAACTTAATTAAGTGGATGTTTTTGAGAATTGACCTACACAATCCTTTGGAAACAAGTATCAATTTCTTCTGGGTCATGTGGCGCAGATGAGGTCGCAGCAGATCCTCCATTGTTACTGCAGCCATGGCATTGATACTTGTGGAGGCAGTGCTGTGAAAAAGACAAGGTCATAAGTTATTCCACGTCAGCAGCTCACTGGTTATGTTAACAAACTATTAATGCTCTTTCTTCTGACTACCAGAACCACTGAGGACAGCAGAATGCTCAACTATTTGTCTTTAAGGTTTGTTACAATCTTGAATCTACACAAAGTATTACTTTGAGATGTCTGAAGAAAAATTCATTTATCTTGGTAAATACTAAATACTGGTATTTAATCATGATACTGTACCAAACATAGAGCCAATAAGACACAATATATTTGGTAATTCCACTACTTTTGGTAATTCCACTACTTTACCAAATTAAAGAAAATTTCAAACTCTTCACATTGTTGTTTTAATGGGTTGGAATTTATTCCAGTGGTAGAAAACTTACTCATATTGTTTGCTTAAGTAAAATGACCAAATCCAAAGTATAAAAACATACCCTGTCACAAGTCACAATCCTACTTGAGAAAAGTGCACCACTATTAGCAGAACAATGTACTGACATTAAAAGTACTTGTTCAACAAGTAATGGAGTACAAAGTAAAACATTTTCCTCCCTGGTAGAAAATACCCAGGTCTAAGTACCTCAAAATTATACTTAAGTTTAGTAATTAAGTCAATGTACTAAATTCCCATTTAAGGGGGGAGCAATATTGAAATACCTCAGAGTCCCACTGTATGCACAGGCAAGGAAAAGACCTGCAAATCCAGGGTGATCTCTGAATATTTCCAACACAAAGTACGGCATATACTTCATCAGACGAGAGAGAGAGAGAGAGAGAGAGAGAGAGAGAGAGAGAGAGAGAGAGAGAGAGAGAGAGAGAGGGGGGGGAAGCAACGAAGAAATAAATATCTGTGTTGGAAAAAGAAATTATTTCCACTTGTTTTTTATTGAATAAAATCTGAAACATTCTGTAAATTAATTAAGTCACCAATCAGTAAAAGTAATTTTTGTATCCTGTTACAATCTATAAAATACACTTCAGCCCAGTCAGACTTCATAACCTAAAATGATGGATGATAGAGTACTAGGCAAAGAAACCCCTAAAAGTACAGATGTTGCTCTTTTAACAGCTTTATCAATTGAGCCCAACAGAGCATCATGCTCTGGTCATGGATCACTATGAGTGTCTTGTGTACCAGATCGGGGGCAGCAATCCTCCCAGACTTCAGTGGATCACAGTTCCTGTAATAAGCAAACATGACGATGCCGCAGGTTGCTGCACTGCTCACAATGACACACAGACCCACTTGATTCACAAACAGCGCCCTGCAATCAAAAGCAAACATCATTATAGTGACCCAGGATTGGTTAAAATAAGTTCAAACGAGCCAGAGCATTTTTCTCCTGTCCCAGGTAGATAGATAGGCAGTGTAGCAAGACTGTACTCTAGTGCTGACACAGCACTTGGGAAATACAGTAGGTCTGGGAATGCAAGACTAGGGCTCTGCTTGCAAGATGGATTAGTGTCTTGGCCTGTTGTGCCGTAGTTATTTCACTTGTCATGACACCTATGCATGTCTCTTTAGAAACCTGTAAGTCACAGATGCTACATTTATAAACTCAACCTAAATTCAATTCACAAAAGCTTTTACATTGCTGTTCAAAGCACCTGATCCAGTAGATCTTTATTTGAAAGACGGAAACTCCACTCACCACTTGGCGTCGCTTTCTGTTCTGCAGGAGACGTAGCGCTGGACTTGAGCTTGGTTTACCCCATACATGGATAGCCAAACCAATGCACCTCCGACAGAAAGGCTCCAGAAGGTATAGCGCTGCCGAGGGTCAATACCAAAACTGGTGGAAAATAATACAAACAAATCAGTGACACTTTTAACAGCCTCTTTCCATTAAAATACCTAGAGTTTAAGTTCAAGTGTGACATGAAACATCTTGAATCTGGGTCCACTTACTAGTTTGTTCCAGGGCTTTTGACAGCATCTCTTGGATGCAAATACTCTTTGAGCAGAGATGGGGGTTACAATTTCCCCCTATATACAAACACCTCAAATCTTTTGTTCAGTTGTCATCTTAGGAATAAATCATTGGCCTTCCAGAAAAAGCTGGTAAGTGGACCTTGAGTTGGCTTGTTTCCCAGTTAAAGAATAGACTTTTTCAGTTGTTCCGATGGAAAAAACTTAAATCAAACAATACCAGTAGTAACAAGTAGTATTTTAAATTTTCATCTTTACACATCAGCTTGTTATAATTTTAAATTGATGCAGCATCATTAGAAATATACTTGATACTATTGTCGAGAAACTGTAGTAGACTCTGACAACATTCTATGGTGTGAGCATCTTGTTGTGCACAGTAAACATATTCAGATATGTGTAAAAATGAAAGGGGGGAAAAAACGTGTTTTTACTCGTTAAAATTAATACGTGATCCATTTTTGGCAATCTCCAGCACAACTGCAGGACCACCAACCAGAACTGTGCCGTGGATGAAAATTGCCACAAAGCCGGACAACATGACAACAATCTGGAACACATCAGTCCAGATCACAGCTTTGATGCCACCCTGTTATGATTGTAGAGACAGACAGGAAAACACAGAACAATCTAGGACTTTCACAAAGAAAAACATGTATTAAAGGCAAGATGTATTCTTCACTTACGCTGTTCCACTTGTTTCATTGGCTACATAGACGTAGACAGGAATCATATGATGATGATTTATAAAGCTATGATAATATCAGATTTTGATTTTGGGTGTATTGTATATGGATCAGCAGCCAGGCATGACTGACACTAGCCAGACGTCAAAGAACTAGGGGCAACGAAGAACAAATGTTGTGTCGTTAGTGTCTTGGCCAAACATACAGCAGACATTCTGATTGTGTTCAATTATGGGGGCTTTATCTTTTCTATTAGATACTATAGAACGATAGGAAAGGAGTGAGAGAGGAGATGACATGCAACAAATGACAACGAGGGCGGCCTACTGTACATGGAGCGCACACTCTATTGGCTGAGCTACAAGTCCATTCATTTTTGGCCAGTTTTTACAGCTCTATATTGGGTATTGGATTGATCAGATGAAATGAAGATGAACAATCAGAAGAGTTGAATTGGCCAAAAAAAGCCAACAAGGGTTGACCATTGTAGACTGCCCACCTGAAAAAAGTCCAAATAAGTAATTTGTTCTAAACGTAACTAATTAGTGTTGGTGCCTAAACATAACCAAATGAATTTTGCGCCTAAACCTAACCACACTGTGACCGTTTCACAAAGTTAATGATGTGTTTAAAACTGCAACTTGTACATTCTCTGAAAAGGTTGTTTTTCCTCTCAGCACTAGAGGTGCTAATTTGAAACACTTTTTTGGGTTGTATTAGAGGGTAGGAATAAACATCCAATATTGTAGTATGGTTAGAAGGACTTGTTCACTGGTGGCGACGGTGCAGGAATCACCAAAAATACTAGCGTGGCTGACGGCCCAACTATAACCGACTGCCAACGATCTCCCTGGTGTGTCAGCAGCTTTAGAAGTCACGGTAGCATTGACCATACTGCTGACATGCACTGTTAAATCTTCAATGGCTAGAGTGACAAAATCACTCCAAACGTGAAGCCTGTTTTAAAAGCATTGTGACTCCTGCCATCATGAATTTCTGGATGCACATTTAAATCTTGACAGAAATCAGTCCAGTCTGTTTAAGAGTGTCTTCCCTACATGCCATGCAGCTTTGATGAGATGGAAAGAAATATTTCCTTACCAGTGTGGTGTAGAGGGTGCAAATGGTCCCAGTAGAAAACAGAGAAACCCACATATTGAGTCCAGTAGCTAAAAAAAACAACCCACAGTATTAATGTGTTACCATCGCCTAATTTAACACCTCATTCTCAAACTATAGAACATAACAAGTCATTAACAGTGTTTTAACAGCATTCGCCACACTCTGATGACTCTGAATGGTTTTGAGCACACATTTCAATTGACATCACAATGTGTGATGTAAAAAAGCTAATTTCAATTACTTTATGTACCACCGGGTACCTTAAACCATAAATATACATAAAGATTTATTAGTTTATAATATGTTGTTTTAATAATTTGACTCTGCAAAGTCTGACTAAAGCTTGAATTGTATATTTTGTGGAGTGAAAACCACAATATTTGCATAAAGAATGCAATAAATCTGTTCCCAGAGGTTTACCTTGGCAGGTCTTCGATGTTATTCTCATACATGTAATAAAGTTGTAAATTCATGGAGAAAATCATGTATTACTTAGTATTTGTGAATGATGGACAAAACATCAGAGTTGTGGCAATAATAACCAAAATGTCAAATTAATGAAAACAACCCGTTAATGCACACAGACTATAGGGCTATTGTTCAGAAATGGCCAATACCGTTACTGTGACTTCATAAAATCCATTTTAACAAAAAGAAACATTGCCCATTGTGGTACATTTCTTTTCCAGCTCTTCTACATTTTCACACTGTGGTCAAGCCTCTCAAAATACACCAACACACACTCGTGAGCCCCCGTCTTTTCTGCATGCTTTTACATCTTCTAGACAGCCGATCAATCACCAGCATTATTAGATATTGGTAAAAGCATGCTGCATGCATATTGGCTCGCTGATGCTGAGGTATTGAATGACAAGTCATTTTTCAATACTCAGCCATCTTTCCTACCTTGGTTGAGGATCAAGGCAGGTGCAAAGATGACAATCCCTGTGTAAAGCAGCTGGGGAAATGAAGCACAAGCGAACACAGTGACAGCTTGGTTTGTGAATCTGAAGCAAAGCAAATATTAGTACAAGGATTGTTCTCTAAACGTGACACCCTCTTTAAAAACACTGAATAAAACATTGACTTGGATCAGAGAACATTGTGTTTTACCGTCGCCACTAGAAACTGGACACTCCCCAACAGCTGCATCCCTCTGCCAAATCTCATCTTCAGATACTGTGACAGGCAGATGGCTAGAGTTACAGTACAGCAAAGTATCTCTGCACACATCCCTCATCCTTCCTCACCTGTTATATTCATCCCACACATCAGAACCACAGGTGCATTTCAACATTGTGATAGTCTAACCAACTTTCCTCACTATGATTGGCTAGAAATACTTACTCTTACTTTGGGTATTTTAATGTTTAATTAATAAGCCCTCAAATCAAACCCTTGTCTCTTATAATTCTCCCGAGAAGTCTGCTTTTTATAGTTGGTTCCAAAAACCTTTAACCCATACCATCAAATTTGAAAATGTTATGTCTAAATCTTTAGCAAACAGGTCACATGAAACTGAAATGTATTATTTTCACCAAAACACATTTTTTACAAGATGCTCCTGTTCAATTCACGACATTAACTGGAAGGTCATTGTGACCTGATTGGTGCTGGTGATGCCCAGTCGAAAGAAAACTGGCAGGAATAGGTAAGCTGTCAGCAGGGAGTTGATGCTTTGTCCAAGGCACATGTAGAGGAATTTAAAGCCATAGCGAGAAGCCTCAGCGGGAACACCTATAACCTGGACTGCTGACATAAAACTGGCACAGAGCGACAGCCCAACAGGCACTGCCGACAAGCTCCGACCCCCGGTGAAGAAGTCATCAGCAGTGGCTCCCCCCGGCCTCTTCTTCAGGGCATGGAAGAGTCCGATGGCCATAGAAACAGACAACATGGCAGCAAAGACTGCATAGTCGGCTAGAACGAAGCCTGCAAACTGCTCTTCCATTTTTTTTTCTTTGATGCCCTCTGCCTTGTAGTTTGGTTGATCTGTCAGTGTGAATTAGAGTCAGTTAGTGACCATGTAATGACTGATGGAGACACAAGGCATATATGTTTTTGAAGAGGGATCATTCATGCAGTCATGAATGATTTGGTGCTTTTTGTTCTATGGTGCTTTATTGTATTAGTTTGTCTTGTATTATTTTTTAGTATTTTCTCATTGAGTTTTGTGTTTTTTAAAAGCCCATCTAGTGACGGCCATTGCAAATTGGCTTAGGCTATAAATGGTGTGAATCATTGGTTTACATTCACACCCCTATACAAACAAACGTTAAATAAAATCAAATATTTTCTGAGTGAAAACCGTAATTGACATTTAGTGTGGAAAACCAAAAGAGGTATATCACTGCATATAGTCTCGCTTTGCCAAACCCTCCTCCAAAGCGTGCTGGAGGGTCTGACTACTCCACATAGCATTTGGGGATGGGAAGAAAATGTGATCTGGTTTACTGGCATTTCTTTAAACCAATCAAAATAATTTTGGGAGGCGCTAAGCACCGAGAAAAGCTGCGATCCAGTTGCAAAATAACCTCGAAAGGAAGTTGTTTTGGTGGAACATGTGCATTTAAAAGTTGTTTTAGTCGTGCAATAGACAACTCAGATTGGACAGATAGTCTAGATGGCTGTCTGGATTTACCATGCAGAGATCTGAGAAAAGGTTAATAAATCGACTGCAGTTTAAAATGCCAACACAAAGGGAGCCCAAGGCCATCCGGCCTAAATGAGTGAAATCCGGCAGATTTTCCATCAGCAATCACGGGAGTGGAACATCAAAAGATATAAATCTCATTGCGTGCAACAATTTGTAATATTATAACTGGGGATTTTTCTACTTTGAGTGGTAGTGTAAAAGAATAACATTAAATAATGGTAACCAACAATAATGTAATGTATTGTCTGTTCCTCTGGCTCAGAAGGAAAACAGGGTTGTCCATTAATTTAACAAGGTTGGCTGTTTGATTCCCTGGTCCTCCTCTCCATATGTCAAGTATAAAACACTGAACCCCAAAGTGCTCCTGATGTCCAGGCCAGAACCTCCATGCATCGGTGTGTGAATGAGAGGTTAATTGCTATAAATGTAATCCGTTTACCATGTAGAGAAGGCATACTATGTAAATTTTCTCCCACCACAATATCCTTTCAATTAGCCTAAGTAAAGTAAGTTCAGATGGTATTATTGTTAATACTCTATAATATGTAGCCTATGTACTCTGAATATGACACATTCACAAAGGTTATAACTTATATAAATGTGTCATATGCAAAGTTGATTGGATTAAGAGTACTATAGCTAAAATGTCACAATAAATAAGATGACAAGTTGATAGAAACCTGCTACCGAAATAAATCTACACATTTTTTTCTTGTCAGAAATTTTAATTAAAATTTCAAAAGACTCACTCACTTCAGTCCGGTTGCTTCCACTGGAATGTGCTGACAGTCTTCTTCACTCCTCAGCAGCTGCTTCGCCTCCAAACACCTTCTTTACTACGTGCGGAAGGCGTGCGTACACCGTGAAAGTTCCCTTGGGAGTTTGTCAGGGAGTTTGCACAGTCAGGTGTTCCCAGTGTGTGACCAAAAGTAAAATGATGTTCAAGTGTCTCATGTTGAGGAGCGCAGGGTCCCGCTGGAGCCTCCTTTCTGCAGCATATGACCCCAGTTTGTGTGTGTGTGTGTCTGTGTGTGTGTGTGTGTGTGTGTGTGTGTGTGTGTGTGTGTGTGTGTGTGTGTGTGTGTTTGTGTGTGTGAGAAGGATAGTAAGCGGAGTTAGGAGTAAGTATGAATTAAGGGAATGATTGGTATTCTGTAATATTATTCTGTAATATTATCTTAGTTAAAAAATATGATAGTCTTGTCAGTGTCTTCAGTTACTGTGTAATATGCTGATTAATGTCTTGATTAAACAAAACTAATGTGTCAGACCACAGCTGAATTTTAAAGCAGAATCTCCAATTTATATCAGATACAGGAAGAAGAGGAAATCATTGACTCATGCATGTTCTCAGTATTCCGTGATGTAGATGTTGCGGAAAGTGGACAAACTGGATGTTACACTGGAGATTTTGATTACAACATTCCTTGATGTGAGGACATTGAGGTTTGGTTTCAGAAGTGGTTGGCACTCCATAATGAACAACAATTGTCTATAAAATGTCCAACAGACCAACATGCAAAGCAAATATGAAAACATTCACATTCAAA
This sequence comes from Etheostoma cragini, assembly GCF_013103735.1. Taxonomy (NCBI): domain Eukaryota; kingdom Metazoa; phylum Chordata; class Actinopteri; order Perciformes; family Percidae; genus Etheostoma; species Etheostoma cragini. The sequence continues at coordinate 9,602,112 of NC_048415.1, read as the reverse complement.
GCCTTAGTGCGTAACGTTTTGATATTAATGAACATCCGTTACATTCAAGCTTTTGCCAAAGGAGTTGCTACAAAGCTTATTGAGACTATCAGCTTCACACAACTCTCTCTGTATTTCTGAAGTGGTGGGACACAATAAAGTATGAAGACGTATATAGACATATACATGGGTTATTGCACTGTTACTGTCTGTAGTAATGGTAGTAAAACAAGAAAAATAAAAATGCAATGTAAACCTCTGTAAACACACTAACCCTCCTGATACCTAATAGATACCTGATACTTAAGGGGTAGATAATGGTGAATTTGTACTACAAATAGCACTGTGCTTTACAGCTTTGATGTGTGCTCAGTTCTAGCACATTTTTTGGGGGGGATATTAAATGAATTAAATAAAAAAATACAAATAAGTTATTCATGCCGTGTTCATGTGCTTATTTTAGCCCTCATATCAGTTGAATCTGCAGTATCCTCTCAGTGAAGCCCCGACAGGCTCACTTATTTAAGGTGGGCTGACCTTTAAGGTGGACCACCTATTCTAATTTTAGTGACAAGCCGCTTCTTTTCGCTTTAGAGATCTCTCTCATGTGGCAATCGACAACCACTAAAATCTATGCACTCTATGCATCTTACCATCATGTTAACATGCTACATTTCACCTGCAAAATGTCAGTATTTCAGCATTTAGCTTAACGTGCCACTGTGCCTAAGTACAGCCCCACAGATGTGCTAGCATGGCTGTAATGCGGTTTAAAAATGTTCATGTTGTTTCATGTACCCTGGAAATCCAGAGTTCTCACTAGAGCACAATTGGAATTTGCTCAGCAAGTTACTCAAGCATTGAGTAATGCTGCTTACTAACTATACCCTTGTAGCCAAGCTGCGTTATCCAGTTGCGGGCAGTGAGATTTTCAAATGCACGCTTGGTGCCGCCCCTCAAGATGGGCGACTTTCATTACTCAATGCAAGACCCTTAATCTTTCTTATTTGGGTCTGGATTTCCAGGCCAGCTTCCATGCAGGGGCATAGCACAAAACCTTGGCTCTTGTAGAATGGCATTATCTATGGGCCCCTCCCTACATCCACAGCTATCCATTCTAGAAGTATTTTGGGTCCTCCTCACATGAGGGCCCTGGGTACTCAGTCCCCTTTCCACCCCCCAAGTTGAACACCACTGCTTCCATGTTGCGTCACTCTCTTCAAAATTTCAAATCCGTGCCGGTAGCTGAGTATTTGGCCAAATGTTTGCTAAACAATTACTCTTTGAATGAGCAGATAGACAAAGGAGAAGTTGATTAAACAGCAGAAGTTTGAAAAGTGTGTAGGCTAAAGACGTTGATCAGTTAAGGTTTACCAAAACTATCATTTAATGTGTACCTTGAAATTTACAAATATGTAAAAGCTGAAGATTTTTTCTGCCGTTTAGACCAGGTTACTGCTAAGAGCTACAACAGGAAACTGCTGAAACCCTCAGTGCTGAACAGGGAAACCGCAATTGTCAGCTGATTCTTTTTTTCCGTATCATGTCAGATGAGTACATTTCTGCACTGAACTGCATTTGCTTTCAAAAGATTCATGGTAAATGAATGTCTTCCCTCATGAAAGCTGTCATTGAATGTACCTTAATAGCAGGGCCCCACGTAATCTGGGGAGGTAGACTGTTTTGCAGATTTAAAAAAACAAATTAAGTTAAAATCATGTTAACACATCTCTACCACAAGCAGAAGACAGAAAACTAAAAAGCTGCACAGACTACGAAAACTGCGCTGATCATCTCTATTTTTACAGAGAGAGTGGACACAAAGGATGGACGTATCTGCTTCAGAGCTATGTGTGTTTGAGCCTAAACCATAGACTGTAAATGTCACAGGAGTTTAAAAACATGATGTAGCAATATTATTGCGCACTTAAACTTGCCCAGGCCTACATTTAAAATTACATTCAGGCCTACTGTCAAAAACATGAAGCCCTGGGGAAATGACCTGGCGTGCCAATGCGTGTGCGTGTGTGTTTTGCACTCTAATTTCCTTCCAAATTGTCCATCAAGAAGCCATTGAAGATTTTATTAATCAACCAATCAAGTGTAAAGCATGGAGGCTGTGTGGTTCAGTACATACCACAATATAAAAGTATCTAATTGTAGCTTAGAGTAGTAATGTAGTAATCTAGCTGTTTTTCTATTCTATTATGTTATTGGGTTAAATCAAATAAGTTTATCTTCCTGGTAGCATGTAAGGGCAGTGGTACAACCCTTGTGTATAGCACAGTATGAACCTGACATTTAATCCAATTCAAAAAAGGGAAGTTTTCTTTGTTAAACGTTTCAGTTTTTTAATGTATTTGTAACTGTGTCAGTTTAGTCAGTGGGATGAAAACAGTTTGACAGAGCTGACAAGAAACTGTCAATAGTGTCGCATCTGCTTGTCTAAATCAGGAAATCCTATTTAACTTCCTGTCAACACACACACACATACAAACACACACACACACACACACACACACACACAAACAGATACAGCATTAACGGAGAAGTCAAAAAGCAAGTCCACAATTACAGGAACAAATGATCGAGATGAGGACTTCTGTCGTACATATGTGAAAGGTAACAGTAACAAATACCTTCATTGACACATAATATGGTTCTGTAGATCTAAATTCTGTCAATGTAAAGCTCTTATTCAGAAGCTACGAAGTTGTTCTTTAACTATTTCAAGAAGGGGTTGCTGAGATAATTCATACCTACATTTTGTTTGTGTGGATGTTTTGCCAAGATAAAGTAATCAGATCAGTATTGTTGTCAAAGTAAACATAGTATTTGAAAACCAATTGTGGAAATGTGAAACACTATGTTGTATTATTACAAAGTTGTTTAACACACTTCCTGATTCCGCTACAACAGAAAATGGTGAGCAGTGACGTCTGATGTAACAGGAATCCCCACAAATCAATATTTTACATTTCAAAACATAATTCAGGGTCATGGTGGGAATCCTCCATATGTGTGATAACACACAAGCATTAGTATATACAATGTTCTATACTTAACATGACATATATACACTGTTACCATTATGATACATTCCACAACAGAAACGGTCTGAGGTTGCGTCTCAGCTGTGTGAATGGGAGGTTTGGGTGTGTTTTTTAGGCTTGCTTGTAAAGGAACATGGCTCTGAATAGCTTTTCCTTACCTCAATAACTGCCGACAGGCCTGTGACTATACATACAACTAAAACTACGTGAATTTGTATTAGTTCAGCAAACCTGTTGTGGCTGAATGATGAATTAATGAATCACCAAATTATAATATTTATTTGACATATTTGGCAGGGGTGGATTGTAAGGTACATTTCCTTATATGTACTAACTGTAAGTAGTAAGTAAGTACAATTTTTAGGGGGTTGTACTTTAATTGTATGCTAATTTATGCCCGTAGTCCGCCACCATTCAGAAGAAAAATGTGTTCTGTATAATTTTTATTGCAATAAATGTTCCACTGAAGGTATCGTCAATTTTGTAATATTTGGTAAAATCATTAGATTTAAAAATGTGCATTGTTACTTTTTATCAGTAATTTCACTGAAAAAATCACAATACCTTCTCGATCACTGACATTTGGAAACATAACAATAAAATGAGACGGACGAAAAATATTTGATTTTGCATTCAGCTTTTCCATCGTATATATTTCTCCAAAATAAATAAATAAAATTGTTAACAAACAGCTTTTGTTGCAAAAGCTGTTTGTTAACAGTTGCTTATTATGGTGCTTATTATGAGAGTGCATATGACATGGTACTGTGAGCTGTATTCACCACTTTTTCCTTCTCACTCATATTCTCCTTCTATTGTTCAAGTGTGCTGCTAGCTTCTAACACTGATTACATTACCTTCTACAAAATACCCCTGCGACTCAAATCCATACTTCAGAATTAACTGTAAAGCCACTAAGCCTGTTTGGAAATGAACACCTCTGCTGTGTTAAATTTGTTAAGGATAGGCTATATGACGAGAAAGCACCGCCGCCATCATAAGCTGACTGGGGGGACATCAACATGGAATATCATTGACCCTTTTGTTTCTCTCTTGATCTCACAGTCCGGAGAAGAATCCATAAATTATGTCAAGTAAACGTAGCGGTACAATGTTTTTTCTCCTGAAGTAGGAGTACAAAATAGGTCAGTAGTGGGCTATGTAGTGTATTCCAAACAAGCATATTTTGAAAGGGCACTGCATTAGTCTAATTAAAAGTCTTTTGCTTTGATCCTCAGAAGTATCCATGGATCTCAGTGAAGAGGAGTCGGCCCCTCTGGTGATCAGAGACCGAGGAGGCAGCCAGAGGTCCAGTTCTAGCACTGGTCCCACTTTACAAGTACACCTCTACTTCTTCCCAGCCACAAAAGACGCAACAACAATACACATTTCATCTGGCCAAATCTCTGCTGAAAATGTCTCCATCCAAGCAGGCAAAACATGTGGTAAGATTTCACTGACAAATCATGAGTCTGCATGAAGGCATCGTCTCCTTATAGGCCAAAATTTGCTAACCAAAATCATAAACACAACATTTTGGTTTTTGCCCCATGTACACAAAATGCTTATTTCTCTCACATATTGATCACAAATCTGTCTAAATCTGTGTTAGTGAGCACTTCTCCTCTGTCAAGATAATCCATCCACCTCACAGTTGGCGTATCAAGATGCTGATTAGAGAGCATGATTATTGCACAGGTGTGCCTTAGGCTGGCCACAATGAAAAAACACTCTAAAATGTCTCTCTCTCTCTCTCTCTCTCTCTCTCTCTCTCTCTCTCTCTGTCTGTCTTTCTTGTTGCATTTATAATTATTTTGTTCACTATATTAAGTGTTTATCCTGTGTTTATTCTTACAAGTGTACAAAAGGCTAACTGCTTGGAAAATCATTATAGGATGGCTTGGTCTATACAATGGTATATGTGATCTCTTTCACCAGGAATCTTACCTGTGTACCAAAGTCTTTTTGGTTTGGCATCAGCCGATTTGTCATTTTGGTATCCTCCATCGCACATGTTCAACACAGAGGAAAACTTACAAGTCCATTTTAGAGTCAGGTAGGAGAAAAATAACAGCAGAATCATACATTCATGAATTTACTTACAACATTAGTGTACATTACGCTATGTTAAGATATTTTATAAAATCAGTTGTCATTTAGTTTTGGACAACCATTAATATATAATTTTGTCACCAACGTATCACATTAAAACCTGCATCATGTATTTTAAAAAAGTGCATGTGCATTCTTTTCAGAAGTTGACTTAGTGGTTTGTTGTGTTATAATGGTAAGCTGAATAATTGACTTGTGATGTGCAGATTTTTCTTTGGAAATTGGTTTGGACAAGGACCAAGATCATCATACCGCTACAGTTTGACCAGAGATAGAATCAGTCCAGTCCTTGACTACAATGTCATTGATTATCTCTTCAGTCAGGTAAAGTTTAAAACATTTGAAACATGTTATTTATTGACTCACTGAGATACATAGTATTTTTTATTATAGTTTACTTCAATTAATATTTATTTTAAGGACATTTGTGGATTGCCGCAATATTCTTCTAGTATTCTTTATTTAATTGCCAAGGTGGTTTGATAAATCTATTACATCATATTTGAAGCACTGGCATAATGTGCAAGACATCCTGACCTGCTATTCAAAACAAACAATGATCAGGTTTATGGAAAAGTAGAAAAAAAAACATTATTAATATCTCAAAATACATGTTTCTTCAAAATGCATCAAAAGTGTCATATTGGAAAATTGACCATATTTTAAAGGCCATGTCCATCACTGATTTCTTTTGGCACATAGTTGCGTAGTGACTTTATAGGTAGTGAGGCAGGAGTGTGTCCACCTTTGAGTGCCCAAGAAGAATGCCTCGGCCTTGCAGTGCTGGACTTGTGGAGAATGGCTAAAGAGCGCCATCAGAGTGTAAGAGAGCTCTGCAGGACTGTCAGGTATTTACATTTGGATATGTTTTGTTTAAGTTAAAGTTCAAACAACCAAGAAGTTTGCGGAATTATCTTTTTTCTCTTTCAGAAATATGACTTTGTTGTTGTAGTTTGCAGTCATTACAACATCATTATACTCTTCATCTTTCAGCTACAAATCATGCCTTCCTAAATCACATCGCCATGACATTGAGAAACGAAACCGCCTGGATCGTTATCGAATCCGAAACACCCTCAAGCGTTTCTTAAAGAAGCTTGGCAACTGCTCAGTAGATGAGTGCAGCTTGAAGATCAAGTACCTGATTGAACTGACTGCCATCGAGCCCTCTCTGGGAAGCGAAACCTTCCAAGTGAATCCTTCCTCATCCCACTCCAAGTCAACTTTCTCTTTTGTGCGGGTCACTGGGGAAACTGGAATTGAAACCAGTGGAAGTTGGCTTCCTGATGGTTCCCTGGTAAGAACAGGGTTAACTTGAGATCGGGTTGGAATGAAGCATAGTTAGTATTTTATTCCATCTGTTTTAACTTGAATCTGCTTGTCCCCGCTTCATTCTTTGCTTTGTTATCTCATTATGTGGAAAGCACTTTCTATTGTATTTTTTTCTCCTGGTACCTGTTACAATGTTAACAATCTAGGGGAAATCTGTTTTCCTAAGGTTTTGCCTGTTTGTGTTTGACTTGCAATCTGCATTGCTCAGTTATATGATTTAGTGCCCATCCCGAGTTAGGAGATGTTGATTCAGCCTCTTCTTTTTTTTTTAGGAGTGGCAAACCTTCTGTGATTTCAAAGAAATCATTGACATCAGTACAAAGCGGGTATGCCATGAGCAGGTACCCCAAGACAGCAGGATGGTGACAATAACTCGTAAAGATGATAGATGCTTGGTAAGGGACATATTTAACATTCAACATTTCCCCAATCATTATTCTCTGTTTTAATATGATGCAAAAGATGAAGTCTATTTATTCTTGATTTGCAAAACAGGAAGCCAACTTCCAAAGTCTCAAGGAAGCACTTTCATTTGTGTCACTTGTTGATGGCTACTTCAGACTGACCACAGACTCTAGCCACTACTTCTGTCAAGACACTGCTCCTCCAAGTATTCTGGAGGGGATCAAAAACCATTGTCACGGCCCAATCACGTGAGTCATTTAGATGAAAACTGAATTCAATGCCACCATTCAGAGGCACCTGGGTCAGATATTTCTTTCATATCTTGTTGTATCAGATCAGAGTTTGCAGTCAACAAGTTGAAAAAGTCAAGATTTAAAGGCGGAACGTTCCTTCTCCGGCAGAGTCCCAAAAACTATGACAAATTCTTCCTCACTGTTTGTGTTCAGGTAATGGTTCGTGTTGAAGCACAGTAATATTCACATAAAAAGACTGATTTAGAATCTAGTCTTAGGAGTCGTTTACTAGTTTTGATTTAGTAGTATGCATAGCCCTGATGACCAAAAAAGATGTTCTTATGCTCTTTAATTATTCAGTATGTGACAAGCTCAGCACAGTAACATTAATTTAAACGGTTGTAAGTGCGAGCACAGTTTTGGGAAATCACAGGTCTTGGTCCGTTGCAGAAAATGTTATCTCTACGCAGATGATGAACTTGTTTTTCTAAACATTGTTTCTAAACAATATAAAGTTGTGAAAGTTTCTGCCAATGTGTGCAAATGCTGATACCTCGTTACAAGAACCACTTTAGAGGTGTTTTGTTTAACTTTTATATTTCTGCAGACTCCACTTGGACTTGACTATAAAGACTGTCTCATTATTAAGAATGAGCACTACAGTCTTCTCGGTGTCAATAAATCATTTTCCAGCTTGAGAGAGCTCACTAGCTATTACCAACACAACAAGCTGCTACTGGCTGAAGTACCGGTCAAGTTAGCCCGCTGCTGCCCACCCCGACCCAAAGGTGTGTTTCACAAGCCATAGATATGATAATGTTTCCTAACATACACTACTATGTATTTTGATTTGTATTTGTTTCAACATATGAGCCTTTAGTTTCTTTTTTTATTCTCATCTATGTACAAAACTCTGTGTACAAAACTCAGCTGACATGTAATCAAAATGAATGATGTTCCAAACTGTGGTAATACATATTTGTATGTAGTTCATCCCAATTATACCCATTGTCACAATACAGAACACACTGTTATTTTCTAAGTTTAAACAGGCAGGGTAATATAATGCCAAATTTTATTACCGGAACAAAATAAATCCAAATCTTCCCATATTGACAGAACTTTGAGTGTGTTTACATCCTCCCTGGTGTCCCAGATAAAATATTTCCACTTATTTGTGTAGACATCATATCTTGGTTATAGCCACATGCTGTATCCATGTTTTGAGAAACCCAAATATGAGCTGGCTATTTTGGAAGAAACTAGGACACTGTGTCGCGATAGGCTACATCTAAATTGACTCATATCTCTCGTCATTAGCCTATATCAACTCAGCAACTCAATTTCCTGCTTGAAGTGTGATATGTGCCTTCATATTTGCATCTTTTTACATACTCTTTAATAACTAATATGTTTTCTGCTGCTCCTACAGAGCTCACAAATTTAATCATCATACGCAATAGCAGCTCTCTAGAAGCGCAGGGCTCTCCAACACCTGAACGAAACAAATTCAGTCATATCCAGTTCCACATGATCAAATATGAAGACCTTAAATGGGTGAGTGTGCACACATTACTGCACCTGACACAGGCCTGTTACAATAGTACCAATCAATCTTAGTCTTCTTCTACTGTTTTGCAATCAATATTATTTTCACCACTCTTTTCTAGTTCCTCTACTACACTTTTACCACTGTTGCTCCAACTATACTCCTTCCACTATAACAACTACTATTGTGCAACAAATTCTACAGTACTTTGATTCTGTGGTCAACCTTATGAAAGGTACTTTGTTATTAATGATGGAGGCAACTTGGATAGTTTTAGTGTGTGATTTTTCTGTTAGGATGTAAGCCTCGGACAGGGATCCTTCACTCGGATTTTCAAAGGCTACAAAACAGACATTCGCGATGGGGAGAAACATGTGACAAACGTTTTCCTGAAAGAGCTTGATGTTGATCATAAGAACTACTGGGAGGTAGGTTTTTTCATATTAGAATACACTGTAATGTTAAGTTATTTTGTAAATTACTCATATAGATACAGTATATAAAACATTTTGACACCATACACATGCTGTTTCTTTCCTTCTCTCAGTCATTCTTTGAAGCTGCCAGCTTGATGAGCCAGATTTCACACAAACACCTCCTTCTTGTATATGGTGTTAGTGTTCATGGAGTTAAAAGTAAGTTCAAACCAAACTGCAGGTTCTTCCAGACTATTTCTTTGTTTGCTACAGTTTGATGATTGTTGTCCTATCAGCATGAATGTGGTTTATGTTTTCTAGATGTGTCAATGCAGGTACAAGGTGAGAAACAGTATGAGGTTCAGTTACAAAGGCCATTATGTTTATTGTTTATAAAGGATCCCCATTAGTCCTCACTGTAGATTCACTGTAGTGAAGCCTATTCTTCCTGGGATCCAACAGAAAACACACATACTAAAATATTAAAGCACCATACATGTTTCTCATATCAGAACAATAAAAACACAGTAGTATCCCCTCATTGTTATTAGACAAAGCACATTAGCACATTTTCAGTGTTATAAAACAAAACTGACATGAAATAAAGTAAATAAAAAAAGAACAAACAGCAACAACAAAAATTAATAACAGATTTAAACATGTTTTAACCTAATCTCTTCACTGATAACAGCGTTTTTCTCTAAAATATGTCTTATTAGGATTCAAGGCAGGGAGGCTGTTCCAATATATTACAACTGGTATTGGAAGTGCAATGGTAGTGTGTTGGTTCTGGGCATAGGCAGGGTATAGCCATAACGTAAGGCCAGTCTGTATAACCATGCATGTCATTGGTAGGTAAAAGCTGTGAACAGAGCCTGTATTTGCAGGCTCTGTTCCTCTAAAAGTCTGCACATTTTCAAACTAAAAAAACTAAATAACTTGAAACCTTAAATCGTTCTCTTCATATTGAGCAAAATCACTATCTTCACATGATATCCTCATTTGACCAAACTCAGTCCCTTGTTTGTGGGTGAGCATTTCTGACTATGTGTTTGTTTGAAGTACAGCTGTTGAAACAAACCTTGCTGTGCCTTACAGATATCATGGTGCAGGAGTTTGTCGAGTACGGGGCCCTCGACCTTTACTTACAGAGAGGGAGATCTGTGTCAGTGAGCTGGAAACTTGACGTAGCCAAACAACTCGCATCTGCCCTGAACTTTCTGGTAAGAAACTTAGAGCATTACTTCTAGATCTTACAAAAGGAATGGCAAAAACCCTAATATACAGCAAGATTGGCCATTTAAACTCCAAGTTGATCACACTATAATGTGTCACCATTAACATGTAACTGTACTGTAGGAAGAAAAGAACATCGTTCATGGAAATATCTGCGCCAAAAATCTGTTGCTGGCCAGAGAGGGTGACCCGTCGCAGGGCAGCTCTCCTTTTATCAAGCTGAGTGACCCGGGCATCAGTGTGGCCATGCTGGCCAAGGATGGTAAATCAATGAGGGTTTCCCAATACACCTGTAACCATTTACAACACCATCAGGTCCATTTCTAGTGCATATACTGTAACAGTCTGTAACAGTCAGGAGAGAAATGTGATCATTAAATTGCTTATCGTTTCCTGTAACCACATATGCATACAGAATGTTAATTTCAAATAATACTTTACAACACAAACAAAATAATTGTGTAACACCCAAGTAAGTGTGACACATTTAAAATGTGCATCATTAATGCGTTTGTGAATATGCATTTCTGCGTATCTGGTTGTTTAGTGATCCTTGACAGGATCCCCTGGGTGGCCCCTGAGGTGCTGGAGTCCCCAGACAACCTGACTCTGGAGTGTGATAAGTGGAGCTTTGGTGCCACCCTGTGGGAAATCTTTAACAGTGGAGAACCCCCGCTGCAAGGCTGGGACCTGGACCAGGTACTTACACTTCTTTCTTGATAAGTCAAATAAAGTGACAGGGAAACAGGTAGTCAACATACTCCCATTAAACAAGCGACAAGTGACTTTAAAGGAGGATTTCAACACGTAGCTCTGTTTGGAGTGCTGTCAGTAGCAAGAAAAACCAGAACAATCTGGTTGCCTACACCTTGTTATTGCACAACTTTCATGCATTTCTTTCACGTCTACTGCAGTCAGATTCACTGTGTTCACTCAGAAGGAATCACTTCACATGGGCCGGCATTTTTAATGGCCTTTTGAACATGTTAAGAAGCTTAAAGCATGTGTAAAACCTGCCCTGGTTTAGCATCCTGGGTGCAAAGTGTAGCAGGAGGATAACACGGTGTAGGCAGCACCTTTTTTTTGTTTTTCTCTCTACTGAAGCACTCCAAATTAACAAACAGAGCTACATGTTGAAGTACTAGTACCTGTATTGAATGCCTTAAGTGCCTATGGGATTAAACCTGAGTGAAATATAAAAATGTTAAACATATAGTTTACTATCTAGGCGTTCGAGCAAACATACAGCGAATAATGTGAGATGTGTTTTCTGTAGAAGCGGCAGCTTTATGAGAGCTACTTGCAGCTGCCTCCTTCTCAGTGGACAGAGCTAGCTGATCTGATCGGTCATTGTATGGACTACCAGGCAGCCTTCAGACCGTCCTGTCGCAGTATCATTCGACAACTCAACAGTCTGATCACTTCAGGTAATCATTACACTATTCAGCTGATAATGCATACGAACACTATAAATCACATATCTTACCAAATATCAAGTTTACTTGTCTTTATTTATATATTTTTTTAAACTAGAGAATTTACAAATTTACAGATTTTAAACTTTTCTGATCAGTATTGATCTGTGGGAAAAAAATCTAATCCCAGCCCATTATTTGCCCAATTAATAATCTTAAATGCTTCTTTTGTCCTTCTGTTTGGTTATAAACATCTCTTTCAAAATGGGTAGTTTTCTTTGGGATTCAGGCTATTCCATTACATCAGAAAACCAAAAAGTCATTACCAATGTGCTTTTGTGTTTCATGGCAGACTATGTGATACTACATGCAGCTGAGCCCGTCACACAGAGTGTTGTGTGGCGAGCCATCAGCCCCGCTCAACACGACCAGACATTGTTTGAGGAGAGACATCTACGCTACATCCATCCTCTGGGGAAAGTAAGTCTGCAGTGCCAGAATAACTAGAGGACCACAATATTTATAATGCAGATCCCTTTGGGCCAATCACTGAAATGATCATGACCTTGTGTTTTAAGAAGATCTGATGACCTTGTCCAAGATATTGTGATTGGTCGTTGTCTGTATCATGATGGATAGACAATTTAAATTACATGGCCAATTTTGTATTTAAAACATGTAAATGACTCTTAATAACCAATGACCTTTTATCAAGAGGTCATTAAGGGTTCACAAAACATTGTTTGATGGACATGAATAAACATGACAGCAGACAGGATATTAACTAAATTTAATTGAATTGAAAATTGAATTGAATTGAATTGAATTGAATTGAATTGAATTGAAATGAATTGAATTGAAATTGAAATTGAAATTTATAATTCTTTTGAATGTGAGCAACAACTGAATGACTCAAAACTTTTCTAGGGAAACTTTGGCAGTGTGGAACTTTGCCGTTATGACCCGCTAGGTGATAACACCGGGGAACTGGTTGCTGTTAAAAAGCTGCAGCCGAACAAGCAGTCAACCCTGGAGGACTTCAAGAAGGAGGTCAAAACGCTCAGCGTTTTACACTGTGACTACATAGTCAAATACAGAGGAGTCTGCTACAGCACGGGTAATTTAAAAAAGACTCACTGCAAACATAGCAAACAATGTACTAAAATAATCAGCTTCAGTAAAAAAGACCTAAATTGTTTGACTGCTTAGTTTAAAAATTCATGTTTTTTATTGAATCTCTTTTTTTTTTTTTAAGTCCAATAATAAATAAATAACTTATAAATAAACCTACTTGTATGATGAACTCTGTCAGTTGTATGTAAGGAGAATTTTGGCATTATTACATGCACAGAACTATCTCAGAACTTGAGTTTAATCTTGTGACATAAAAGCTGAAACAAGAAATGTCTTATGTCTACGTCTAATGTCTTAAGAACTAAAACAGTTGTTGGTTGAACTTATTTTCTTCTTCCTTTATACCATTAGAGGATATACATCCTCTGCATGATCCTAGGTTACATTTTAAATGCACAGTTGTCTACAGCCACATACGGCTGATTCAAGGAATGAAATATGATTGGAAGGGTCTGTCTTCTGGGTTTGGAAGGTTTTTTTCTCTGCTAAATGACTTTAACGTTTGTTAATGTTTTCCTGTTCACAGGTCGCCTCAGTATGAGTTTGGTAATGGAGTACCTGCCCAACGGCAGCCTTATTGGCTATATGGAAAGTAACCGACATAAAGTCACCACCAGGCGGATGCTGCTTTTTGCTTCTCAGATCTGTAAGGTAAGAGTCAGATACATGAGTTCTACTCTTGCAAGTATTAGTCATCACAAAATGTAAAAGTAAGATATGTTTGAATGGATTTGGATTTGACAAAATCTTTCAGCTTCTACATTGATCATTCAAGTAGTGTGACTTTGAGTAATTTTCCTAAACAAACTATTGCCAAAAAATGTCTTAATCATTAAAAAGAAGTGTTGTTTTGAAATCACATTAGTTTCTTAAAAGAAAAGTCTTAAAATAAATCCTTCAGAAACATTTAAAGATCATTCCTCCTGGAAAAACAGGTCAGTAATCCCTGGACTAAATGAAAGAAGCTGTTTAACTGTGTAGACTACTTACTTTATGGTACAAATATCTACAAAAAAATAAATAAATAAAAAGACCAAATCAACAAAATCTGCATCAGGCAGGAAAAACCCTCCTGGTGTGGTATGGGAACGGCAGAGGACAGAACATAACCACTGCTCGGAACTTGAATTCTGGCCATGAGCCTATTTCTTAACTTGTGGCTCCATAAATCATTTTTACTACCTACTGGTACAGTCTTACTGTAAGACAGTACCAAAGATTAATTACACGGCAATAAATAAAAGTGACAAGATTTATTTCCTTTTCTTTTGTTTTGTTGTTTATGATTTTCCCAGGGGATGGAGTACCTGCAGACGCTGCGTTATGTGCACAGAGACCTAGCAGCCAGAAATATCCTTGTGGCCAGTGAGTCGCTGGTGAAAATCGCTGATTTTGGGCTGACCAAGGTTATTCCTTGTGACAAGGAGTACTACAGAGTCAGTCAACCTGGAGAGAGCCCCATTTTCTGGTAGCTTTCCTTGTTTGAAAACTCAAATTAAAGCTACTCTTTAATCTATTGTGTTAAAGGTGCCCTGCCATAGATATTTCATTACTTTGTGGGAATTTCTGAAGTTCTACCATGGACCCTATAACATTTTGTTTGGGATAAAAATGCCTTGGTTACCTTGTTTCAAGCCATTGTAGTGTGGAATAGAAAGCCTGAAGGAAGACTCAGCTCGATTTGTGCCAACGAGCTTAGCTGCTTGACTTTGATTGGTAACAGCTAGCCAATGAGTGCCTGGCTATCAGCATCCTTTACCCAGCGCAACTAGGGGAGCTCATGAATAGTAATGAGCTCAGGCAACATGACGTCAGACTGACCAGCGTTTGTAATTGGCCTGATTTCTCCTCTTATTTACTTTCAGTGGCTAGAGCTGACAGAGGAGGTAGCAGTTCATTTTCACATTCACAACATGAGACAAACACATATGGACCTAACATGTTTCAGAAAATGCAAGTAAAACGGTTTTGTGTGGCAGAGCACAGCAAAAATGTGTAACTTTCTGCAGTTTGTTGACTGCTGTTACTAAAAAATATCCTCAGCAATGACAGCAACATTGTAGTAGAGGACTGTGGAAAAACTTTGTTGGATATAGACATTGCAAAATGTTGCTAGCATTTCCTTGCACAGAGCTAAGCTAACCGACTGCTCACTGTAATCTTATTTTTAAGTTTTTAATTCTGGGAGGTTGACCTCCCCATTGCTCATCTAATAACAGGTACGCCCCAGAGTCGATCACTGAGTCCAGATTCTCCCACAAGTCAGATGTCTGGAGTTTTGGAGTCGTTCTTCACGAGCTCTTCTGCTACTGCGACACCAACACCAACCCAAAAAGAGTAAGAAGGTTTACTATCGATAAATTCACGCATGGACAATATTTTAATACTATTAAATTGCCAAGAATGTTTTCATCAAACAGCAACAGTACTTTGGTTTCCCTGTTTTTTTTACATTGTTTTTATGTTATGTTTTGTTAATGTCACTTTTAGCTATGTATGCAGGAGATTGGACACAATGTGCAGAGTCCGTCCATTTCAATGCATCTGGCAAATATTCTAAAGAATAACTGGAGGTTACCGGCTCCTCCAAACTGCCCACCCAAGGTATGTTCACTCTATATGATTCAATAGTTTAAGGCAGTAGCCTTTTGGGGAGACTCATCTTGATAATAACTTATCAATCATCATAATTTATAGTTTTTTTGCCACTTTTCTACATTCCCATACCTAAAACTGTGCTGTGATGTTATAATTCCATTGACAAGATGATGTGGCCAAGGTAATAAATCAGTGACAATGTGCTCCTCACAATTAAGACACTTCCCAAAACATCCTCTCTCCTTCTTTTGCAAGGATTTGTATTTTTAGTTCATCATCTGCTGTTGGATTGGAGTGATAACTTCGAAAACGGGGGTGCACATCACAAATTACAGGCCTTTTTTGCTACTTGCAAAATTGTCCAAATTACTACAAACAATGTTTTCAATACCAGACACATTTCTAGATAAATATAAATAACTTTCTGACAGTCAATACAGATTCAGATCAAGCAGTTCAACATCACTGGTATTCAATGAGGAAATTAAAATGGCATACTGCTGATCACAAACAGTATGTAGTTGGTTTTTATTGATCTTAAAAAACGTTTGACACAATCAAACATAACATATTAATCAATAAAGTGGAATGTATGGGAGTAGGTGGGTAGTTTTGCATTAGACGAAAAATATTCAGGAATAAATTTAAAAGAGCTACGGGAGACTTTTAATCAGAATTGTGCTTATTAAAAAGGTGGTTTGACAGAAACAAATTATCATTAAACTTAAGTAAAACTAAAATCATGTTATTTGGTCATTTTAAAACAAACAATGTGTAACGTCATAACAACTTACTCCCTGGCAATTTCAAAATTTGTATTTAATAGAGATGGAGGATTTAATTAAGGCGGTAAATTAAAATCATCCTAGTCATCATCATATTAAAAGGTTTTTGTGTTTCTATATGTAGAGTGAAGCTGTGGAAAGGACTGAGTGCAGTGCTAAAGCACTACCCAAGCATACCCCAGTTCAAAGAGCAGTACAAAAATATGGTTTCACAATTAAAAGGGAGGAAAAAGACCTTCTCAAAGATTTATTTACAATATTTATTTTCTATGGTGGGTTTGCACATATGTACGTTTTCTTTTCTTTTTTTGATGTGTGGGTATAATAAAACAAATATATGTAGCAAATTGTAAAGAATGTGTTAAGATAGAATGATTTAAATATGAAGCTATGTGAAGATTAATAAGTAGTGGGGAAAGAGATTAAATAAATGTATGCTTCTTCTTTTTCATGCATGTTAATTTAATATTGTTTGATTAAATTGTTTTTCTTTTAGCTTTTATTGTAATATTTTTACACGTTAGAAATCATTTATTCATTCATTCATTCATTTCTGGAAGAGGCTGACAATCTTCACAGCTGTGGCCATGATAAATCTTTAAACATCTTATTTTGACTCGCCAAACTAGTCGCTGCAACTGTCATACTACAACGCGATGAGCAGTTCTTGCTCTGTCAACTAATATTTCTTTTATATATCATTTTAACACCAGGTGTACAATTTGATGAAGCAGTGCTGGGAGTACCACTTTGAGGAGCGGCCGTGTTTCTCAGACCTGGGAAACCAAGTTGAAACCATTATGCAGGATGAGAGAGAGAGCCCTAAGGGCTGACAAGAAATTTTTGCACATCGCAGTATGAAATTATGAAATTTACCTTTTGAAATTCAGTTCACACAGGTATCACGCACACAAAACATCCGCTTAAGCATTCACATACTGACTTCTCACTGACCATCCTATTAGAGGACATGTATGATTTTCATGGGTGTAAAGGGGTTAAAGGTTAAGGTATCATAGAAACTGGAAAAAACTTAAAAGCTTTAGCCCAGCCTTTTATAATTTATTTTTAAATGCATTTTTTTTTTTTGCATCTTATATTTCCCTTTTTGCATTTATATTTTGAATCATTTGTTGCATTTTGTAGTCTCATTTACATCCTTTACTGTGTTCAAAATAAAGCAATATTGTGGCAGCAGCTTTTGTACTGTAAGAGGATATTGACAATGTTACATTCCCAGAGTATCCTAGGGGATGTGGGAAGGAACAACATTTAATAGCAATAGTATTTTTGAATACAATAAACACTTTATTTTGTCTCATACTGCCCATGGCTGCTGCACCTGTATTCACCCTCTGTCTGATTTCAAATCAGGATGGTGTATTTTATGCCACATAAAATACATTCTAGCTGGTAGGATTGTGTGTACCAATAAAAACGTCTATCTATAACAAGGATGAAATCCACTAAATCAGTTGTTGCTCTGCGTCACTGCAACGCGTACTTACATGTTTTGAGAGGGGCACGTCAGGCTGCAGCATTGTACTAGACTTGACGTGTGTATTTACACGTACCTACGAGAATCAAAGGCGTCAAGGACTATAAATTTGGCTTGAACTTCTTGCCACTTACATAGGCAATGTAGTACAGCAAAGAACCCTCCGCAGAAGCATAAATCTGCCATAAGTCTTGGAGCTACCAACACAGCATACAGTGGGGCTTGAAGGTTTGAGCACCCCAGGTAAACATTTGTATTAATGTGAATAAAGAAAAAGATGGAAAAAAATCTCCAAAAGGCATCAAATGACAGATTAGACATTTGTATAATATGTCACAAAAAGTTAGATTTTATTTCCATCATTTACGCTTTCAAAATAACAGAAAACAAAAAAATGGCGTCTGCAGAAGTTTGGGCATCCTGCAGAGATAATTGATAATTGAGAGTACTTTAGCCTACAGTAGCCTAGCCTAAAATACTTTACTTAAAGATAGTCTTAATAAATAAGTAGGCTAGTCTACAATTAGGACAATAGTCACATATCTAAAAAATAAAGGATTACCTCTCATTAAATTCAACAGTTCACATTTCACAGTATATAAAACTAACGTTAGGTCGAGATATCTAATTTGTACTCGCTGTTAAATCTGTCACCGACAGCATTGTCACTACATGTGAGTTGATTGCAGATGTAAGTTGCGCATGCTCAGATTTAAACGGTGACTGCACAACATGCCATAATGAAATTTGTGAAAATCATAAAATAATCAACTTTTCCCGTTACAAATAGAAATCGTTTGAAAAACGTTTTAGCTTTCTATGATAGTTTGATTGTTTACGTTAACTCAAAACGCCATTCAATTAACAGCCTTTTGTTGTTTTCGATTGCTTACTTGTAGCTAAGCTAGCAGTCGTTTCAAAAACGTCTAGCTATATATGATTGTTTGAATGCTAATGTTGACTTTAAACACCATTCACGTGACAGCCTTGGTTGTGTTTGATTGCTAACTTGTAGCCAGCAGTGGACCAACTTGGATCAAAACATATATATTTCAACTTGCAGAGACAATCTGCTTTTTTAAAGTCTCCGACACAGCTCTGTAGTTTGTAAAGAAGTGAAAAAGGGTTGGGCTGCTCCAGGGCCTGATCAGTACTTGGATGGGAGACAGACTGGTAATGCTGAGGGCTGTAAGCTTTTTCACTGTTTCTTTAGCGGAGAGAAAAGCAGAACAGCTACATTGTTAATGTGACAATGAATCTAAAACCGTGTATGTAACATAACAGGTGAGATTATCATTAGCCTACATAACATTAAGATGAATAATGACATTTGTCTTTGCTAGAATAAATTAGAAATGACACCTACAGTACGTTGTGTGTGCTGTTTGTTGTTGTTAATATATATTTATTTATTGACGTTATCATTTAGGCTAGTTCTGCAGTTATAATCTTTGCCCACAAGAGCGCTCCCCATTTCCCTCTTCCCTTTGGACACTAATTACACAGTAGGCCTACACACATCATGTCATTAATTGCAAACATTATAGGTTGAGAATGTCCAGTATCATAAGAGAACATCTCTTGATGTATAACTAGCTACATGTATTAATGGCCTGGTGAGAGACCTGTATTTTAATGTCACGGTGGATGGTCTTGTACAATAATTGGGAAGAAGAAACACTCCCTTCCTTTGGTTACTGTGAGACCATGGCTCAATTTTCTCTGGTTAATAATTATAACCTGCTACAGGCTAGCAGTATTATAGCAAAGAGGTCTTGTGTGCCTGATCTGTGCATGTAACAGTGACACTTTATAGCTACAAGTGTATACAATACAAACAGGTCAAGTCTGCCAAGGGAGCTACAAAGAAATTATATAATATAATGAAAACTAAAATTACATAAAGCATTTGAAAAGTAAAAACAGTGTGTGTTCTAACTGCCTTCTTATTACTGCAACAGGATATAGTAGATATTGTTTACTGAGAATGGACAGCTCTATGAAGTTGGGTGTTTTACTTTGGAATTTTGACTTATGGATGAACAATTTGGTCAAAATTAAAATCAGGGTTGATTAATAATAATTGAGAGGTGTTATAGTTAAAGAAACCCAAAAGTAAAATTTTCCAGCACAAGTTGAACTCAGGATAGACAGTTTACTCCAAAGTAATTTAGTATGAGTGCATAACCAAGATAAATGCGTAAGAGTTTCTCTTTGATTCCCATGTTTACATGAATGTCTTTTTTGAGCTTATGTAATAAGGGGTTGGTTGGGTAAAACCTATGAACCTATGTAATCTCTTTGACTTTATTAGTCAGACAAAACTTCTGTGGCAGAAGCCAGACCTTGTCCCAACATATATTAAAGTATGTGGAGACAGCTGAGGGAACAGGGTAATACTATTGATAACTCTTTGATCTTCTGATAACCTAAGTTTAGCTAGGTTACTAAGACTCATTTTTAAATAACTCCCAATTTAAATTAAATACATTTTTAACTTTGGCTTTACTAAAAAACAAAAACAAAAAATCGCAAAATTAATTGAGAAATGTTGGTCTTCACTTAATCATACCCAAGGAGCGAGTTGTTTAACTTCCAATAATTGGTTTCACAACCTTTTTTACAACTGAAAAAAAAATGGAGAAAGAAATCCTCTGTGACTGATTAGGCCTAGGCCTAATTGGAACCCTACAAAAAACAGTAACAAATTGTAAAATCAGTAAAACCAAACTTATTAAGCATGTTTTTTTTTTCCAACAACAAAAATACTTCTGAAGTGGATAAACTCAGTCATTTCACTAAGGGGTCATATTTTCAAACAGAGGTAGAACCAAAGTTTAATTAGGATAGGCGGTACGGTGCCTTGCTCAAGAGCACCTAGCAGTGCCCAGTAGGTGAAGTGGCATCTCTCCAGCCACCAATCCACACTCCGTACTTTGGTCCGTATGGGGGACTTGAGCCAACTATCCTCCGGTTCCCAACCCCACACCCTACGGACTGGGCTACTGCCACCCCAAATGGCGGTGTGCGATTAAAAAAAATGAACATGCTGCTGACAGCCCAGTGAATACATGTTTTATAAATGCAGTATAAAATATAGAGTAACCTCAAAGCCATTCCTTTTAAAATCACTCAATAAATAACCTCTTCTGAAAATGAATTTCAGTACGTTCAATAAACTAATGATGAAGACATGGCAATCAATTCTTTTCAATATACAAAGTCCTGAAAGCACACAGTAATCTTACATGAAAATTTGACTCCTTGCAATGATTCTTACTGTTTTATAAAATAAAGGGGATTTGACAGTACATCCAAAATGTCAGTGATATCTGTTGAAGTATTACTGTAAGGCACAAAAACATAGGCTACATTAGTATCTTTCTGGATACAAATATACAGGCGCTTATTTAAAAAAATTCATTTCATCACAGAAAACTAGTCTTAAGAAAACCTGAGTTTACCAAATACGGTATAACTTTTTAAAATCATAATTTCATATCATCACAAAAGTATAATTAAAACAATGTATGTTTTTATGTTTTTCTTTTAATGTAAAAAGGAAACTTGTAGCTGCAACATTTACACCCATTCTGGATTATGGTGACCTCATTTATATGAATGCCCCAACCCAAGTAATGAAACTACTGGACTCTGTTTATCATGCCGCATTGAGGTTTATTACAAACTGTAAACCTCGCATACACCACTGTGAACTTTGAACACGTGTGGCCTGGCCAGCATTGGAGAATCGTAGACTCAATCATTGGTATATGTTCATCTATAAGGGTATTCTGCGTCTGCTCCCCTCATATCTGTGTGAATATAATCAACCAAAAGCGGATAGACTGTATTTTTTACGCTCACAAGACTTACTGCTACTGTCTGTACCAAGTGTCCGCACAGAAGTTGGTAAGGTGGCATTTCACTATTCTGCCCCCACAACATGGAACAATTTACAAAAGTTCTGGAAATTGAAGGAAGTGGTTGCAATTGGTCAGTTTAAACTCTTGCTCAAAGGTTTGGAAATGAAATCTATGGTCTGTAAATGTTTTAAATAGTTTTATGAAATTGTTATGTAATTGTCTGTAATGTATGGAATTGTTGTGATCTGTGCCGCTGTCTTGGCCAGGACTCCCTTGAAAAAGAGATTAGTAATCTCAATGGGATTTTCCTGGTTAAATAAAGGTTAAATAAAAAATTTAAAAATTAAAAATTAAACAATAAAAATAAAAACAAAACCCACATCATTGAAGTCTGATACCAAGCAACCCTATTTTCAATTCTACTAAAGGTCGCTCACCCACACAGTATGTGGACATTACCCCTACATTAACTACTGCTGTGTCCCTTTGAGACAGGCTGACTGTTGCTTGCTCACATTCATGACAAAGAATAAAAAAATAAATTCCATTTAACTGTGCTAAAGCCTGCAACTGAAGAGTGGTAGAAAAACAGTCCAAAGCTTTTTTTTTTTTTGATGGAATGAAGAGAGTCAAACCTGCACTCACAACCTAACAGCAGGTGCAGGAAACAAAGTGTGAACAAACTGTCATTACATGGGAGCTACAGTTTTGGCATGCTAAAGCCTTGACTTGGAGAGACCACATTTCAGGTTAGAATCATGTATTCTATGCCACATGAGATACATTTGAGCTGGAAGGAATCGGTGTACTAGTAGAACTTCCTTGTAATAGCAAGGATTGTATGCATCTAGTGTGCTGGAGGGAATGTCCAGTCCTGTCGTCTTCACACCCATATGAGAATCAGGACCAAGTCCTGCTTTGGCCAGACACATCCCCATGTAAACATCATCAATGGGATGAATGGGGATGGACTTGGACATATTGTATATGACCAAAGCTGTATAGCCAGACAGTAGGAAGCCTCCACCACCACAGTAGGGAGGATATGAGTCTGACTCCTGCACCTGAACTGGGATAAAATATTTGCTCCATGATTGTCTAATGGGCCCTACATTCTGGATCAGATGGCCAGTAAAGAGGTGCTTGCTTCCATCGTTGTCCTTGAGGCTCTGAAGATACTCAACCATATTGTTTGTGTTGGCAAAGACGTCATCATCACCATTTAGCAGGAAGCGAGCGTTCCGACAGTTACGTTCCATCCATTCCAGGAAGAGTATCTGCTTTAAGGTGAGGTTGTAAAATCTTTCATTAAAGTCCCATTGGAGGATGTCATTGTATTCACGGTTCTCCAGCTCAAGTAGTTTGTTCAGTCTCTCCTTCTCAAAACCAGTATCACTTGTTCCTGAGATGAAGATCCTTCGGATCCACACATCATTGTGTAACCTTTCTTTAGCCCAGGTTTTACGCAGCACCTCTCGGCGGTCGTAGTTCACAGGGGAACTTTTAATGACCAGGAGAAGAAAGACTTCTGCAGATTTATCAGCTCCTCCACATTTGTCAGGAAGGTCCAGCAGCATGGGGAAATGGCGACAGTGTTGATAATAGAGAAAGTCTGTTATATCACCAGGAAGAGAGCTGAAGCCTGTGATGTTGGCAGCACTCATATTTTGTTGACATTTTGACCAGGAGTATACATAGGAGTTTTTTGTGTTGGGTTGCCTTATTTGACTGTCATCCACTTTAACATCTACATGGAGTTGGCTGGTTTTGTAGTAAAAAGAGTCTTTAAAAAGATGGAGGGCCCACAGAGCAAGAGCTCCCACCAGCAAGAAAGTTGTTGTTCTGACTTTTCTCATCCTTGAAAATCTGCAGTGACAAAACAAAACATCTCAGCATTACAGGACATCATTTGTTAGGTAACTTAGGGTTAGAGGAGCATTCCAAACAATTCCAACACGTAGCACTGTTGTTTGTAAATTTGGAGTAATGTCAGTAGCGAGAAAAACGAAAACAATCGGTGCTGCCTACACAGTGTTATCCTCCTACTAGTGTTAGCTCCCAACAGGCTTAAACAAGGCATTTCACTGTAAATGTGTGTTTAGCCTCTAAACATGTTCAACATGTCATTAAAAGGGCCTTTCCATGTGCAGTGATTCCTTCTGAGGAAACACAGTGAATCTCACCGCTGTAGATGTGAAACAAATGCATGAAGGTTCTGCTAATTCAGCTGTGTTTAATAAGCATATGCGTATTTTTTGAAGTAAGTGCTGCAATACAACTAGCAGGAGACAAGTAATAATTGAGGTAAGGTTGGAGACACTATTTAATCATTAAATTGATAGCCTACATATTTTTGTTTTATCTCTTTTCTGTGTTATAGTTTGTAGACATTTCCTAAGCTCTCTAACTGCCACTCAACACTGGAATTAAAAACAGCTGAATTAGCACAACTTTCATGCATTTCTGCCACATCTACTGCACTCAGATACACTGTGTTCACTAAGAAGGAAGCGCTGCACATGGCTAGGCACTTTTAAGGACATTTTGAACATGTTTAGAGGCTAAAAACACGTCTAAAACTTGCCCTGTTTAAGCCTGTTGGGTGTTAACTCTAAAGGATAAAACGGGGTAGGCAGCACCGATTGGTTTTGTTATTCTTACTACAGACAGCACTCCAAATTTACAAGCAACAGAGCTACGTGTTGGAATTAACCAGAATTACAGCCACTGTCACACTACATCAAGTTAACAACAAATGTGAAGAGCTACAGTCTTATTTATGTGTAAACTACCTGCTCAGTGCAAAGTAAACCGGCAGCTGCTGAAGAAACATATAATATCATAGACTAATTTAATTTGCATAGTTTGTCATGCAACTAGCTGGTTTAGTGTTATATTTACTCATTTCTCTTTCCTTGGCTGCTGAGATCTCTTCCTGTTCAAACAAAAGTTTGGCCTTGGGGGGATACCTTTCGCCTTCATAATGATGAAAGTGAAATGTTTTGCTTTCTGTCTCATCAGAATTCACATACTGTTAAGCCCCGGGACTGTTTCAGTATGAGTATTTAGTCATTTAATAAATTCCCCTGTATTTCTCTTTGTCTTCTAATGACCATGTCTTCATAGTAGGTGTTAAACAACTACCTAGTGATTTTGTTTACCATCTGTGAACTGTAGTTATGGTGGACATGTTAATATACTTGGAGCAAAAACATGAACAAAGCAGTTGCTGTGTGTGTTAACTTTAGAAAGCACCAGTTCAAACACTGACATTGAATTTAGCACACACCAGAGTACTTTGGTTGTCTGTTGGTCATACTGAAGTCAAAATTGTGCAACTCTTCTCTAAAATGAGCAATATAAATGCTCATTCTGCAGACGAACGAAGCATTAAACTTTATTGATGATGCAACATATAGTCTGGAGGGGGTTTTAAATTTACTTTGGAGTAAATAAAAACAAAAAGATTTTCTGAACAAATGAGACATTTTGACATTTTAGGCTTAGCCTCAAAATATGAGGCACAGAGAGGATGAATGTCTATAAGTTAAAGCTTTCGCACATTTCATCTGATTGCTCTGAATGACAAGCAGAGACCAACCGGAGTGAGCAAACTGAGCTTCAGAGCAGACATGAGGTGGCTTGGCATCTGCATGCTTCAAATGTTGTCATGTCTCTTTAAAATGGGTGGAACATGTCACATATGGATGATGTCAGACATTAAAGCATCAGAACAAACTAAGTACTCATTCAGAGAAGAGTGGGGGAAAACGGTGAATCCCCCAAACAAGCATTCAATTTCCCTGTCAAATAACACACCAGAGTTAACACCCTTAACCTGATACTTGAGGAAATCATGCAGAAAAAAAAACCCGAACTATATGAAACCTTAAAATGTACCATATCTAGGTTAACAAGCTAAAGAGCAGTATGTATGTAAGTATGTTTATTATATTTCATTAATGAGTATTTTCTTCATCAAATTAATAACAAATCATATATTATGCATAGGCTATATTATGGTACTACTATCATAGAATACAAGACTAAATGGTTTGTTTTGTTATTAAGACTGTCAGAGGTTTTTGATTAAGCTTATTTCCTGTATTGTTAAAAAAATTACTAGTAAATATGGATGATGTTCAGGGACTGAGGTGGCTGTTTACATGTGAAACACATAAATTAGCTACCGGTAATTATCTTGAGAAAGCCTGGGAGAAGAGTAAAAAAGCTCTTTACTGAGATGATCTGTAGATGAGGATTTGTTGTTTGTACATGTTACAGGTCACAGGCAAGGAGACCGACTAAAAGACAGGTGAAATAAAAGGAGAGTTTGACACAGCTTTTCTTGTCTTCTCCCAAATGCATCTGAGAGCGAGCGGACGTCCGTCCCTAAAGCAACCGGATTGCGAACTGATTGTGCTGTGTGTCACTGATAATATGTACAGTATATATACATAAACTGTCTTGTGGACACCTACTGGGGTGTGCCACATATATACTGTGTGTGTACATACATACACACACGCCAAAGGTTGGAACACACCTTCTCATTCAATGCGTTTCCTTTATTTTCATGACTATTTACATTGTAGATTATTACTGAAGGCATCAAAACTATGAATGAACAAGTGATATTATAAGCTTAACAAAAAAGTGTGAAATAACTGAAAACATGTCTTATATTCTAGTTTCTATAAAGTAGCCACCCTTTGCTCTGATTACTGCATTGCACACTCTTTGCTTCGGCACTCCATCACGCTCCTTCTTGGTCAAATAGCCCTTACACGGCCTTGAGGTGTGTTTGGGGTCATTGTCCTGTAAATAAATAAAAGATGGTCCAAATAAACGCAAACCGGATGGGATGGCATGTCGCTGCAGGATGCTGTGGTAGCCATGCTGGTTCAGTATACCTTCAATTTGGAATAAATCCCTAACAGTGTCACCAAATCTCCTCCTCCATGCTTCACGGTGGAAATCAGGCATGTAGAATCCATCCGGTCACCTTTTCGCCGTCGCGCAAAGACACAGCGGTTGGAACCAGAGATCTCAAATTTGGTCTCATCAGACTAAAGCACAGATTTCCACTGGTCTAATGTCCATTCCTTGTGTTTCTTGGCCCAATCAAATCTCTTCTGCTTGTTGCCTCTCCTTAGCAGGGGTTTCCTAGCTGCTATTTGACCATGAAGGCCTGATTTGCACAGTCTCCTCTTGTATTGTCTTCACTGTTGAGACCCTTTTGTATCCCTCGGGTCAAATTGACCCGTGACTAATATAGGATTTTAAAAACAATTCAGAAAATAAAAATTTCATAATCCATTAACAAGTATCGTCTTCATCTCAATTCCAAACAATTGAGATAACATATATGTTTAGGGAATGCAATAAGTCTCTACTACTCACAATTAAAAATGGAAGTGTGATTCATTTTTTGTCATTAGGTTTAAATTCATGTTAAAAATCCACTATGGAAAAAAACATAAGTGGTCATGTCCAGAATAATTTTCAGAATTGAGTCAGGAATACATGTTTATCACAGAAAATAAGGTAAGGCCATTGATTTTCAGGTAGAAAAAAATTATATTTGTACCATTTTGAAATTGGTCAATTTGACCCAAATACCATACAAGGGTTAACAGTTGTTCTAGAGATGTGTCTGCGGCTAGAACTCTGTGTGGTTTTCATCTGAGCTGCTGTTATCTTGCAATTTCTGAGGCTGGTGACTCAGATAAACTTATTCTCGGCAGCAGAGGTGACTCGTGGTCTTCCTTTCCTGGGGCGGTCCTTATGTGAGCCTGTTTCGTTGTAGTGCTTGATGGTTTTTTGCAACTGCACTTGAGGACACATTCACAATTCACCAGACCGACTGACCTTCATTTCTTAAAGTAATGATGACCACTCGTTTCTCTTAGCTGATTGGTTCTTGCCATAATATAAATTCTTACAGTTGTCCAATAGGGCTGTTGGCTGGGTATCAACCTGACTTCTGCACAACACAACTGATGGTCACAACTCTATTAATAATGCAAGAAATTCCACTAATTCACCCTGACAAGGCCAACCTATGAAGTGAAAACCATTTCAGGTGTCTACCTCATGAAGCTCATTGTGGGAACACTAAGGGTTTGCAGAACTATCAAAAAGGAAAAGGGTGGCTAGTGTGTGTGTGTGTGTGTGTGTGTGTGTGTATATATATATATAT
>NC_048415.1:9557690-9574199 GCF_013103735.1 Etheostoma cragini | reverse complement strand
ATTGGCTGCTTAGAAATTAAGTGTTAACGAGCAGTTGGACAGGTGTACCTAATAAAGTGGCCGGTGAGTGTATACCGTATGTGTATGCGAATACTGGTATATATGTACGTATGTGCAAGGGAAGTATTCAGTCTTGACCTAGGCGACTTCTTATATTATAATATGTATTTACAATAATTGATACTTTCCAACATTTCTTTTAGAAAAATGTCATTGTCCTGAAATAAAGTATAATGAATTGGCTGAAGAAAAGTGCACAACACCCCAACAACTATGGTTCTTGTGAGAATGTGATGATGTTTTTTTTTAAACAGGAAGTGTCACTTAAACTGAAACAAGGGTGCGGATCAAGTCCTGTATTTGATTAGTTTTTGGCTCTTAGTCAACAGCACATACTTCATATAATTAAAATACATAAAGTAAAGTAAAACAAAACAAACGTGTTGTTGTTCCCAGATTATTAGATTACCTGCAATAACATGTAAAGGCTTCATTTTTAGTTTCTATTCAGTTTTCTTTCCTTTATAAAGTAGTCAAGGCTGTAAGATGCTGCTTAAACACTGATGTATCAGTATTAAAAGTCTAATTATGTCATAGTTTATATAATATTAGCAACAGGGGAAATTTAACCGCAGAACGACTTTTGATTCTTTATAGTATGCTTCTTTATAGTTGGCCTACTCCTGCTTAGCCTAAATATTCTAAGTAGTCTACTTAACATCACCAACTGCTTTGAACCATATGGAATAAGAATATTCTTCATTTCTAAGAGCACAATCATTCGTCCATTTCGACACATCAAAGATGGTCGTAGTCACACAATACCCACAGTGCATGTGATATAGCCCTATATCAGGCCTCACGTAAGAGAATAAATAAAACAAACGCTTTCACAAAAACAAGACAAGCATGGACACTTTTTTTCCTGTGAGGTGTTGTTTTCCGACCTGATGTTAATCTGTCATTTGTTAATCAATCAAGTATCCAAATTAGATGTAAACGGTCTAATGCAGCGACTATCGGTTATCGCGAATTCTGTTTTCCGTTAATTTAATACGGAAACTTGTAGGACAATTTGAAAAAGCTCCAGTATGTACAGCATTTTATGAAGTTGGTTCGTAAAAGTTTACGTAGCCTACCGTTAAAAGGAAATAGTTCCTTTCGTGTCTCTCTGTAGCTCTAGAGGTGATCGATAAGTCCAGTGTGCAGCATGGCTCTGTGTTCCGGTCTGCCGTCCGCCTGCTGGGCGGTTCGGTTTCTCCACTGGTTTTTGTGTGACTGATGGATCCCAAATGTCACCACGACGAAGAACAAGGAACAATTAAATTAGATTTTTCGAGTTGGTGTTATTTGCAAATTATCAAACAATAGCAACCGTTACCTCTGGACACTTCTCAGATAGAGAACCTAGGTGTAGAACACACTCTATAATTTACAACAACAAAAAAAACAATTTCCCACAAGCAAGCATTTGGTGCAACAGTGGCAATAAAACTTCCTTTTAGACCTTACCGTCCCGGGGTCTGTGGGCGGTCTCTGTCACTGGCAGAAAGTTACATAGACACTTTAACTGTTTTATGCATTTGTCGTAGTATTACAATTAGGAATGAATATAAATTGACATACAATGTCATGTTTTATCTCCAAATCATTCATCAATTCAATTTAATATTGTATGTTTGGGGAATAGGAATGAAAGTAACGCTACATCTGTGGCAAAAAAAACTTGACCTCATTGTCTTCCAAACGGGCGTAACTGGAAAGATTTCAACAAATATGGAGGAAGCAAGTCCTAAACAATAGTGAATGTTAACGTTGCATAACAGTCCGTTGGGAGACATTTTTAAGGAGGACAGTGTTGTATTCTGTACAAGCAGGAAACTACTCTCATTTTAAGATTTAAATTGAAGCATATGCTTCACATGTTGTTGTTGTGTCCCAATATATAGCTGTTGCAAGAACTACAAAGAACTATGCATATTTTTTCATTACTATATACAGTATATTTTTACTATGCATATTTATTTATTCATTACTTTGTGTACTATGCATATTTATTAATTTAGTACTCTGAGTCCCCTTCAACTGTGCTACATGTAATTTCTATTCATTTGCTGCTCACTCATCTGTATATCTTTGTATAGTATATATATTGTCTGTTTATATAAGGGTGTTTATTGTGTAAATATGTTTGTATTATTACTATCATTATAACTAATTCAGTTTTTTATTTCTCATGTCTATTTAATGTGTATTTGTGGTATTCTGATGTGTGTACATTTTTTCTTTTGAGCTGCTGTAGGAGAAGAATTATGGGATATCTGTACACTAACAAACGTGTAAACCGTTTTCTTTTTGGTATTATAAATCATTGTGTTTTCTTCTCCACTTGAGAGCAAGAGAGTGGGTGCGGGATAGGGTTTACTGTATTTAAAGTTTACAGTAATTACGTTTCCGTTTTTAGTCTGTTATTTTAGTGTTTTCTCCTTGGGGCCTGTTGCACGAAAGTAGAATAAAGATATCTATGATAAGTGAAAAAGCGCAGCTTGACTTAGTGTGATCCGCTAACGCGGCTCAATTGGTTGCACGTTTATTGCCGAGCCAGGTTGAACAGGTGAAGCTATGTTAAGCCAGGTGTAGATAGCTGGGATAAGTGCACGTTCACGGCTTTCTTTAATAGACCAAGGTATCGATCACAGATTTATTGATGTAGAAATGAAGAAGATGCATGCGGCATATGTTTGACCCAATGAGCAGCAGCGTCTAATGAAAAGTAACGAAAAGGTGAAGCATAGAATATGCAGAAAGGGATATACAACTGTTAACAAACGGAGAGAAAAGGCCCAACAGACTATAGCTGACCGACTGAATGTGTAAGGATGTAAAAATATCTACTTAGCCTATTACTCACTCCACATTTTTTACAAAGTTGTAGGCTACACTGTGCTTTAATTATGCTAGTTTGAGGTTTCTGTTTTTATGTGATAGTGACAAATAGCTACTGCATGTTAATAAAAATAAATCGGAACACATGCAGAAGACAATGGAATAACTTAAACGCTTTCATTTCGGATCAGAGCGGCAGCTGATTTAACACATGAGACTCCAGGATTAATTTTACCCTGGCTGCTCTGGACCAGGCTAGCCACAAAGAATAAATCTCCATGGTTACTTGGCTGAGTTTAATTCAATCTGGTTTCGTGCAACAAAGTCAAAGCTAAATTCATCCAGGATAACTTGAATATCCCGGCTTAATCCCTTATCCAGGTTTCGTGCAACAGGCCCCCGGTCTTGTGTGGTGGGTTCTGTCTTGTGTTCCCCTTGAGTGTCTGTATGTTCTGTTTCCTGTTTTATTTTAAAGTCTGATCGTTGTCTTGTCTTGTCTTTATTTTGTACTTCCTGTGTTTTCTCGCCCATGTGAATATCAGACGTCTTCCACCTGTTTCCTTCTTGTCACCTGCCTCTCCTTATCTCGTTACCCGGTTTATTTATTGTCTGTGCTCCCCTCATCTCTTGTTGGATGCGTGTTGCTGTTCGACTTTGGATTTTTTCTCTTCCCTATAAGGTCTCTGTTTCCTGTGAGTTTTTCACTTGGGACTTTGTTGCTAGAATTTTGGTTTCCTTTTTGTATGCCTCGTTTCTTTTTGGAATAAATCCATAACATACTCTCCTGCCTGCCTCTTCCCTGCGTTTTGGTCATCACTTCGATGAACATTGTAATAATAGTACTTATTGTGTCCCTCGCTGGCTTCCACATATTGATCTGTGGGCCGTATCTGTCACTGCTGGAAACTGACATATAGCCACTTTCACCGTTTTATGCATATTTGCCGTAGTATTACAATTAGGAATAGATACAAATTGACGTACGATGTCATGTTTCATCTCCAAATCATTCATTAATTCTATTTAATATTGTATCCACTCTAATGGTTAGCAGGTTGTGAGATCACAGGAAATGTTTTCAATGTACGCAGATTTCCAGAGGAAACCTTAAGCAGGGTGTTTCCTATCACATATGACAACCTAGTCCCACAGTCTTTGATTTATCTTACTGTGGAAACATATGACAAAATGTAAAAAAAGATTTTTATATAAAATTAAACATATATACAAACACACACTAAAAACTCGGACTTATCCACCATGTGACAAATCTATAAACCAGAATGTTGATTTTTACTATAGAACTTAATGTTTAATGGTTAATATTATGGTATCTGTATTGCCGATTTTGCAGTGTAATGATGAGTCTTTACACACTGACAGTTGTTTACAGTTCAATACCCAATTGCAATTCATCAGTGTGCTTTACTTATTCATATGATAGACAAGGATCACTTCACATACCGTACATAACAGTATTGATAGTAATGGGGGCGTCGGACTGGGGGGAAAAAATGGGCCTGAGTATCTAGGGCCCTCATGTGAGAAGGGCCCAAAGAGATGCTAGAATGAATAGCTGTCAATGTGGGGAGGGGCCCAGAGAAATTGCCTTTCTACAGGACGCAGAATATTGTGCTATGTCCCTGGATAGGAAACATGAGTGTACACCATACAGCGTTTTACACTTTTTTAACACTTGAACATTTGAAATATTTACTTTGTTGAAGTGTTTCCATCATTTACAGGCACTTGTTTACAATTGGCAAGTTTTAGGTCTAAGTTGAGTAAACAGTTAGTGTTGATGCGACCTGAGTGTGTCTGACCAATTTGGGGCGATATTCCTCGTACTCATCCTTTTTTAACCATAACAAGTTATTGAATAGAAACCTTTTGACACGCAAATGAAATGGCTTAAAATCATTATCACTTCCTCCAAACCTTTCTTCTTTGGTTCTCAACTATCTGTTCGAGGAGTAGGAATGAAAGTAACGCTACATCTGTGCCAAAATAAACTTGACTTCTTCTTTGTACTTTGAATTACCGTCAGATTATATGATCTGTATCTAACACATCACACATGTTAAATGTGTGCTGCCAAACTGGTGTAACTGGAAAGATTTAATCAATTGCGGAAGAAGCAAAGTAAGTCCACCCGTTGTGAACAAAGGTCTTTGATAACTTTTGCAAAGAAAGGGGATGTTAAAGTTGCACAACAGCTCGTTAGGTGAAACCTTTAAAGAGGACTGTCCTGTATTCTATACAACCACGAAACCACTCTCTTCTTAAGTTGGAAATTGGCGAAGCATGGGATGTTTGTTGTTGCTGTGTCCCAATACAGAGCTATTGCAAGAACTATAAAGAACTATGCATAATTTTTCATTACTATATACAGTATATTGATTTATTACTATGGATATTTATTAATTAATTACTTTGTGTACTATGCATCTTTATTAATTTATTACTCTGTCACCTTCAGCTGTGCTACATGTCATTTCTATTCATTTGCACCTTACTCATCTGTATATATTTGTACATATACTGTTGGAGCTGTTCATTATTTTGTAACATATTATAAATAATTATTTTAGTTCTTTAGATTCTGTTTTGTTTGAATTATACAGCTACGTAAATTCATTTATCATTAGTATTTTATTTGGGTTATTTTTAGTGCTTTTGTTTTGAAGGTACCAGGCAGCCTTAATCACCATGTGTAATCTACATATATGGTCTACATGTATGGGTGAACAGGTATGTGGGAGGTAGACGCCGGGGAGGGCTGATGGTTTTTTAAAAGAGTTAAAGAGTTACAGAGTTACAGCGTAACAGAGCCTAGAGACGCCCTTGATCCTTTTTGTGAAATGTTTGTATGACGAGAAATGTGATTAATAAACCTCACAGAATGCCATCTCTGCCTGGACAATGAGAGTTTTAATCACTGCGTAAGGTTCACTCCTTCGGTGCCTAAGTAGCTGTGGAGTTTTTAGTTTGTTTTGTTCAATCTGAAGACAATTCGCCACTACATATACGGTCTGTTTATGCAAGGGTGTTTATTGTGTAAATATGTTTGAATAATTACTATTATTTAAACTAATTATATTTTTTCTATTTCTTATAATGCATTCCGTATGTTCTTTCTCACGGCTATTTAATGTGTATTTGTGTTATTCGTATGTGTGTAAATTTTTTCTTTTGAGCTGCTGTAGGACAAGAGTTTCCCCATTATGGGATATCTGTACACTAACAAACATGTAAACCATTTTTTGGTATTATAAATCATTGTGTTTCCTTCTCCACTTAAGAGCAAGAGAGTGGGGGCAAGATAGGGTTTACTGTATTTAAAGTTTACAGTAATTACATTTCCACGCTCCTGGAATAGTTGTGATGGTTTCAGTTTTTATCCAGTTTTCTGTTGTTTTAGTGTTTTCTCCCTGGGGCCTGTTGCACGAAAGTAGAATAAAGATATCCAGGATAAGTGAAAAAGCGCAGCTTGACTTAGTGTGGTCCACTCATAGTGGCTTAATCGGTTGCACGTTTGCCAAGCCAGGATGAACAGGTGAAGCTATGTTAAGCCATGTTTCATTCGTTAAATATGCTAGTTTCATGATTCTCACCTGCCTCTCCTTATCTCGTTACCCTGTGTATTTAGTGTATGTGCTCCCCTCATCTCTTGTCAGATCGTTTTGTCTGTCTGTGCGTATTGCTGTTCCAGGTGTTTGGCTTTGGATTTTTTTCTCTTCCCTAAGGTATCTGTTCCCTGTGAGTTTTTCCCTTTTTTTAACTTGGGACTTTGTTCCGGGATTTTTGTTTTCCTTTTTGTATGCCTGGTTTCTTTTTTGAATAAATCCATAACATTCTCTCCTGCCTGCATTTTGGCCCTCACTTTAAAGAACATTTTAACTATAGTACTTAGTACCCAAATATATAATCGTCGAGCCTGACAATTTATGAAAGCAGGTGGATTCAATCACCATAGAGCTAAACTTCTGCCGCAAAAGAGAGCCTTAAGAGACTGTAACCAATGAAACAAGCTGCTGTGGTGTCAGGTTGAAATAGAAACATTTACTTCCCTATTAGTTTATTTTGCTTAGTGGTACTATTGTCGACTCAATCACGTTTGTCTTCTAAAGCTGGTGTATGCTTGTGGACTACAATAGGTCTAAGATAAAGTCATTCTGATACTCACTGCAGCCCACCACCAGGCATCTGGGAGACTGATAATAGGAGGTCCGTCAGTTTCTCCCTCGAAGGAAGGAGGACAGAGA
Organism: Etheostoma cragini; assembly: GCF_013103735.1. NCBI lineage: Eukaryota > Metazoa > Chordata > Actinopteri > Perciformes > Percidae > Etheostoma > Etheostoma cragini. The sequence continues at coordinate 9,567,048 of NC_048415.1, read as the reverse complement.
AAGTAAAGATTCCCATGGCAATGAAGAGTAAAATGCAAGAGGTTTACTGGTAACATTGCCGCAGCGTAAACCCCAAATGCTTTCATGTAGTGGACTGTCGAGCCAGCTTCAAAATCCAAAAGATTCACAGCAGCTTGATGACTTTGTGTAAAGAATGTCCTAAGATCTTCCTGTGCATTTAAGTTCTCCGTGTCAGTAAAGGTTTCAAAGATGATCTGAACGAAACAAGGCACAACTGCCACTATGTCCACAAAGTTAAGTCCATTCTTCAAAAACATTGATGTTAGGACTGGTTACAAGGCAAAACAATAGTCAAAGATAGAGAACACAATGATAATGATCTCCCCCATTCTGTCCCCCATACTTCACCTCTAACTCAGCCAACAGCTCCCTGTCCACCGGGTAGTCCTTCACCTTGTCCACCTTCTCCTTGAACATCATCCAGCAACAGCGCCGGGTGTCCTTCAGACTCAGGCCCCAGTATTTGATCTCCTCCTCAAAGTTGAAGGGGCCCATTTCCAGAATGACCCACAGCACTCCACTAGTGTAGAAAGGACAGATGTGGTGGATGAAGTCATGGTCACGGTCAAAGAAGAACTCGTTCCTGCGTACAGAGTTATCGTCGAGGAGTTTTGCTCGTTTTTTTTTTCTTTCTGGCTCCGTTTTGGCTGAGATTGTAGTCCAGAGAGTCAGGGAGACTGTTACTGTGCAGACAACACTTGGATCAATCAGACTATGACATCCAAGGGTGGGCAGAAGAGGATTTCATCCATTTAATCTCATTAGTGCCCTTCCAAGTTTCCCTAGGAAGTAGTTAATACAGGTAGAAGGCAGGGTTAGGAAACAAAGTTGATTTAAGGATTTTGAAGTACGCACAGCAGCAAGGGTCATCATGATGATCATAGAATAGAAGATACTTTATTCATCCCTGCGGGGATATTCAACATGGTTGGTTTCGCTGTTTTTTTTGTTAGTCCTTTTATAAATTACCTTTTAATTCCTGTCTACTTTCCTTTCCTCGTGCTACTCTCATAAGTCTTAACTTTGTCTAAAAATGATTCAGTGCCTGTGGTAATTTGGTTTGGTTTTTAATCAATAGCGTGGAATTTATTTTTGAAAAAAACTCAACAGCTATTGGCAATTAGGTTCAACCATGGTCCATTCCTATTCTAGTATTGTTTAAATATGGCCCAAGTAGTTTTACATGAAAAGTATTTCATGTATTTCATTTTTTTTTTTTAAAGACTATTTTTTGGGACTTTTCCCTTGAGATATCATAGTGAAAGTGGATAGGCATGAAAGGGAGAGAGAGATTGGGGGGTGACAGACAGCAATTTCACCCACAAGCTACTCTTTGCCTACTGACATTTGGTATTATTTTTAGATGAGTAAGAATAAAAACACACTTTATCCAAGTTTTATAGAGCTTTAAAATGTCACACAAAGCTACAGGAAGTCATCAAAAGCTGAGACAAAATCCTGTAGAGACTATTTAATGAGTTTGTTCTTTTTAAACCAGAAACGACTCACTGAGATTACAATTCTGGCTAAAAAAGGTAGCAAAACGGAAAAAAACTGAAATGGAACCGTAAAAACTTAATTCATCTTCTTGGACATCTGTACCACATGGATAACAACATTTTATTTTTGTTAAGTTTTTGAGCTTGATGACGTCACAGCAGTCTGATTTTAGGTTTTCTATTTCATTAAAAACGTGTTTTGTTCAAATCTTCAAATCAAACTTATGATGTATTAAAGTCACAACTTTTGCAGGTCGTCATCCATACATTTGTCCCCCCAGACTACATCAGTGTAATACATTTGTGCCACGCAAGCAGCATGGCTCTAAAGATGGCAATATCGGCATACTATTTTTGTCTCAACATCTACTGTATGGATTGCCATGAAATTTGAAAATTGAGTTTCGAGCTGTGGGGTTCAAATGTAATGTTTTTTGTTGTTTTTTTAACATATGGCCTTCTGTTTATAATGGGTTTTAAATGTTATCTAGTATTATCTCCTACCATATGAGAAAGTCCCAGGACATATCATTTAAAAAGTACACAAACATTAGATAAATGGTTTATGCTGCACTACAATGTAGTTGTATGCAGACACTTTTAAGTCTTAATTAATTAATGTCATTAATTTATCAGCAATTATTTTATAACTTCTCTATGAAGACATATTCAACAGTATAACTGTTTTACTATATAGGGCGACTTAAAGTAAAGGGTTGCTACAATTTTAATTTTATTTCGGTCTTATACTTACAATATGTTCCTATAGTCTCTGACATAATAAAATAACAGCAAACGGAGTATGATTCATTCTTGTAGTACAACCTTTCCTGATTTCTTTTTTTACCCGTTATATTGCTCACGGGGATTAATCAAAGACAATCTGTTGCAGTACAAACTGATAAAGATCCAGATTGTTTTTGTTTTGTTTGTGTTCTCATTATTCACCACCTTTTGCATTCAGATACTCATTATGTTTGAACAGTGTTTTATCAACTACTGATTTCTGTTTCTGTCATTGTGACGCACTTGAGATTTCTAAGACTATTCTAGTGCAGGAAAGAGAGGAGTTAACATCTACCAATGACTTCTAGATAATATATGTAGTAAAACTAAAATTACTTTATTTGATTCATATACAGCATTTTACAGTTTGTATCCATGGTGCAAATGGGTGTAATGCTGCTCAAAAATAAATAAAACACATTCTTAAAAATAAATACCAACACACACAACTCAGCAGATGGGGCACACTTACAGAATGATATCTCAATTGCTGCCGATGGATTGTATCAGTCCAACGGACTTACAGTTTCTTTGAGACTAAAATAAGACAAAAGAACAAAGCAATTCAATTAACCAAACACTCACTCCAACACTAACCAGGCTCTGAGCACAAGACCAAACCTCCAGGAGACAATTCACAAAACAAAATACATTTGTTCCCATTGCAGCACCAAAACATTTTTCCAACATTCAAAGACAAAGAATTCTAGATTTTTTCAGCATTTTCTCTCACAATTCTTTTTACCAATTGATCTGTATAATCTCAAAACATTGTGAAAAAATGTCTCCCAATTGATTGTTGTTGTCAGATCCAAATATATATTTAGTTTACTCTCACAAAAGAGAAAACAAAAGCAGAAGCTGGAACCAGAAAATGTTCAATGCTTTTACTTAAATAATTTATAATCAATAATCAAAATAGTCGTTCAATCATTTTCTTTCGATCGACTAAGCGATAAATGAACTAACTGTTTCAGCTATAATCTAAACAGATCACATTTCCCCTGAGATACAGTTGTAACATAACTGGTGAATCACAGAGGAAAATGCTTTATATAAAAGGGTTTGAAAAATAAGGCAAAATATACAAGTTCATCCGTGCTGATATTTAAAGCACAAAAATTTGATGTAGGCTTGTTCTATAGAATATAAGCAAACATCATCATCATTAAAGAGGAATTCTGGAGACACAAGAACTGAAAGTAACACTTTCTAAACTGTGATATTTACCACCGGGTTATTTCTCTTAAACTGCACACGGAGTTGAGACAAGACGACAAGTTTGTTGTCGTCTGTCAGCCTTGAGGTCCCTGCGGGGATTGAGACAGCACCAGGCAGCTGGCCATCTGTGTTGCACCGTCTTCATTCACCGTCCAAGTCCAGCTTAAACAGAGTTTCCTGTCGGCAGAGAAAGCATGCGTCAGAGTCAACACAATGCACCACAATAAGCCTTTAACCTGATGGGAGTCGGTCAAGTTGTGTTTATCCAGGAAACTACGGGCGTGCTTCTGAAGAAAAACAGATGTTTCAATAACAAGAAGCCAATAAACAATAAAGTCTAACTCATACTGGATGTTTTGTATCTGTGTGTTAAAACACCATATAATTTATCATTCAATCTCCTGGTAAAATTAAATAATTAAGGATAATATATATGTATATACACAAGCGTAAAAGCGCGCACACACACACACAAGTTTGGGGTCACTTAGAAATTTCCATTGCACTCCATTGTTGACAGAATACCAGCTGTGATCAGTTGCATTGGTTTTTTTTTAACAAGGGAAGCAGTTTTCAGATTACATTATGTGCTTGGTTTTTTATTTAAATTACATCAGATTAGTTGTACCAAATTTCATGAAAACTCATCCAATAGTGGTTTCAGCCTAGACCGACCGACATTGTCAAACAATTGTTTATCAGCACATTTAAATCACGTGTGTGTGTGTGTGTGTGTGTGTGTGTGTGTGTGTGTGTGTATATATATATATATATATATATATATATATATATAAATAATGAGGAAAATAAGTATTTGAACACCCTGCTATTTTGACAGTCTTCCACTTAGAAATCATTGAGGGGTCTGAAATTGTCATCGTAGGTACATGTCCACTGTGACAGACATAATCTAAAAAAAAAATCCAGAAATCACAATGTATGATTTTTTAAAACTATTTATTTGTATGATACAGCTGCAAATAAGTATTTGAACACCTGTCTATCAGCTACATTTCTGACCCTCAAAGACCTGTTAGTCTGCCTTCAAACTGTCCACCTACACTCTATTTATTATCCTAAATTAGAAGCACCTGTTTGAGGTCGTTAGCTGCATAAAGACACCTGTTCCCCCCATACAATCAGTAAGAATCCAACTACTAACATGGCCAAGACCAAAGAGCTGTCCAAAGACACTAAAGACAAAATTTTATACCTCCCCAAGGCTGGAAAGGGCTATGGGGAAATTGAAAAGCAGCTTGGTGAAAAAAGGTCCACTGTTGGAGCAATCATTAGAAAATGGAAGAAGCTAAACATGACTGTCAATCTCCCTCGGACTGGGGCTCCATGCAAGATCTCACCTCGTGGGGTCTCAGTGATCCTAAGAAAGGTGAGAAATCAGCCCAGAACTACACGGGAGGAGCTGGTCAATGACCTGAAAAGAGCTGGGGCCACCGTTTCCAAGGTAACAGTTGGTAATACACTAATATGTCATGGTTTGAAATCATTCATGGCACGGAAGGTTCCCCTGCTTGAACGAGCACATGTCAAGGCCCGTCTTAAGTTTGCCAATGACCATTTGGATGATCCAGAGGAATCATGGGATCAGATCAGACCAAAGTCGATCTTTTTGGTCATAATTCCACCAACCGTGTTTGGAGGAAGAAGAATGATGAGTACCATCCCAAGAACACCATCACTACTGTGAAGCATGGAGGTGTTAGCGTTATGCTTTGGGGGTGTTTTTCTGCACATGGGACAGGGCAACTGCACTGTATTAAGGAGAGGATGACCGGGGCCATGTATTGCAAGATTTTGGGGAACAACCTCTTCCCCTTAGTTAGAGCGTTGAAGATGGGTTTAGGCTGGGTCTTCCAACATTACAATGACCCGAAGCACACTGCCGGAATAACCGAGGAGTGGCTCTGTAAGAAGCATATCAAGGTTCTGGCGTGGCCTGGCCAGTCTCCAGAACTAAACCCAATAGAGAATCTTTGGAGGGAGCTCAAACTCTGTGTTTCTCAGCGACAGCCCAGGAACCTGACTGATCTAGAGAAGATCTGCGTGGAGAAGTGGGCCAAAATCCCTTCTGCAGGGAAAAATTACAGGAAATGTTTGACCTCTGTAATTGCAAACAACGGCTACTGTACCAAATATTAACATTGATTTTCTCAGGTGTTCAAATGTTATTTGCAGCTGTATCATACAAATAAATAGTTAAAGAATTATACATTGTGATTTCTGGATTTTTTTTTGTTGATTATGTCTATCAGAGTGGACATGCACCTACGATGACAATTTCACACCCCTCCCAGATTTCTAAGTGGGAGAACTTGCAAAATGCAGGGTGTTCAAATACTTATTTCCTCACTATATATATATTTTACATCTTGTACTATTTTTCTTCTATTTGGTCTACAGGATTTTAGCAAAAAGCAAAATTGTTCATCACAAGTTCTAAGAATAGTTTATAAACAAATTTATTGACCATCTTTTTTTTGTTTTAAAGCTGGAACACAATTGGAGCATCTCCTAAACTTCTCAACAACTATTTGCTGCATCGCAAATGACTGACTGGGATATAAAAAAAAAACGGCAATGGCATTGGCAACACACTGGTCCTATTTTTGTCAATAACCTAGCTTGGAAATTGGTAACTTTGCTCTCCGAGTGAATCTTTCCACGCACCTAGCCACAGTACAATCTTAAATAACTGTGGTTGCTGCTTTAAGAACCTGCAGTACTACAGCTCCTACTCAGCTTCACACCATTGCAGAACATTGGTGGTTTTCCGGCTCGAACAAGTGACAGAGAGTCTGAGAAATTATAATCATAAGAAAATTCTTCACAATCCAACAGGTTTTTTTGCGAGAAATAACAGTACCGACTGCAAACAGTTTCAACCACTGTGTGTACTCTAATTCATGTTTTACAAATTTTAAGGATTGTTCTCACCACAGAGTGATCGGATGGACAGAGACGGCAGCTTAAGGTGTAGCTCCTGGCCCAACTTTGCCAAATACCTGTTTTATATGGTTCCAACTCTGGTATTCTACCACTGTGTGTTTGATATAGAGCAAACAAAGGCGCAGCACAACGCAGCAATACTGATAACCTTGAACCACTTTGAGACACCCTTTGCTCAGATTCAACAGGTGGGGGTTGACAACATTGAGAAGCTAACTGCTGTCCATGGAGGTGAAGCTGTCACACGTGTAGGACAGAAAACGAAGATGCAATATCTGCAGTGTCAGGTTGAAAGAAGGGTTAGAAGGTGCTAATGCTATTCAGTATCTCTCGGTCTCAGTGCCTAAGTGGCTTCCAAATCTAGCAGATGTTCAGAATCCAATTTACAGTGCTAGCAAGAATAGTACTCACAAAAAGTTAGATTTTATTTCCATCCTTTACACAACAGAAAACAAAAAAAATTGAATCTTCAAAAGTTTGGGAACCCTGCAGAGTTTCTAGCATGAGACCTGACAGTGTCATGGATTGTTTGCAATCATTGTCTGTAAAAACCAGGTGACGTCAATCTTGAGGTTTTAAATGCCCAGACTAATCTGACATGCCCCAACAATCAGCACAGTGGCTTCTTCTAAGCAGTTGTCTAGAAAAACTGAAAATGAAAATAGTTGACGCTCACAAAGCTGGAGAAGGCTATAAGAAGATAGCAAAGCGTTTTCAGATGCCAACATCTTCTGTTTGGAATGTGACTAAGAAATTGCAGTTATCAGGAACAGTGGAAGTTATAGCAAGATCTGGACAACCAAGATAAATATCAGATGGAACAGCTTGCAGGATTGTGAGAAAAGCAAGTCAAAACCCACGTCTGACTGCTCGATCCATGAAGAGTCATCAGAAGAAAACCTCTTCTAGGTCGTCACAACAAAAGTCAGCATTTGAAGTTTGCAAATGAACACATCGACAAGCCTGATGCATTGTGGGAATAACTTCTGCGGACCGATGAGGTTAAAAAAGAACTTTTTGGCCGGAATGACCAACGGTACGTTTGGAGAAGAAAGGGCACAGAATTTAATAAAAAGAACCTCTGTCTAGCTGTTAAGCATGGGGGTGGATCAATCATGCTTTGGGGTTATATTGCAGCCAGTGGCACACGGAACACTTTACAAGTAGAAGGAAAAATGGATTCAATAAAATTTCAGCAAATTTTGGATGGACTTGATGCTATCTGTGAAAAAGATAAAGAGAGGCTGGCTTCTACAAATGGATAACGATCATGAACACACCTCAAAATCCACGGTGGATTACATCAAGAGCCGTAAACTGAAGGTTTTGCCTTGGACTTCACAATCTCCTGACCTCAACACAATTAAACATCTATGGATAGACCTTAAAAGAGCTAAGGATTTGATATAAATCATTCTCTTTACTAAACTGCATCAACATACTTTATGTCCTCACATTACTCAAAGAGTCCCCTCCTTCATCAGAGCTATGTGGGTGTGGTGTGATTAGATTCTATTGACAGTGCAGCCAAACAATCTTCAGATTTTGAATAAAACCTGGGGCGTTTCTCAATATGTGTTCTTCTATGGACTTGTGTTCTTGTGAAACGTCATGTTTGGTGGCCAAAGTACTGACCCAATACACAAGTTAGCATTTCGCCAAGAACGCTTAAAGTCCCCGGATGTGATCTTGACACGCCCATTTTACCGAGGATACATCGGATGGTGACTTGTGTGAACTTGGCCGGGGCGGTATCCCAACATTCAATTCGGGTGTAAAGCGCGTATGGTTTCCGGTACACAGTTGTCACAATTTACGTCAATTAGTAAATCAATAAATTCATTTTTGGGATGTTTTAAGGCGAGAAATCAGCTGTGTAGATTTTGAATATAGGCAGTTCAACGAAAATTGATGGTGAATTAAAAAAGCCTTCGGAGTTGGAAAGAGCTTGCTACGCCAGCCGGGAATGACTCTGGCGAGCCGGTCAGTCAGCTCACAGACCCCTCTGCCCCACATTTAGACAGACCCCTCTGCCCCACATTTAGACAGACCCCTCTGGCCCCACATTTAGACAGACCACTGCAGCAGCAGCAATGGAATAGGAAAGCCAGGTCCACAATTGTAAGATATTTAAAACTATTTTTACCGCTGTTGTTATAGGATATCCCCTCCTCCTCTATCCTCCTCCTGGCTCTCCTCACTCGCAGGCTCCTCTTCTGCTTCTCGGTAAAGTATACCGACGGCAGTGGCTAATGTTACCCAGTCCATCTATAATTTTGATACCTATTTTAACGTTTCTTTTCTAATTTCAAGTAAAAGTGAATCCCGGAATATGTTACAAGGTTTTCTTCTCGCCGTTGTGTCGTTATTTATACAGTTATTGGCCCGTGATACTTAATAGCACGTTAGATGACCTCTCCGGGGAACCATCACCTTATCGTGGTGGAGAGGTTTGTGTGTCCCTATGAACCCGAGGGCTGTGTTGTCTGGAGCTTTGTGCTCCTGGTAGGGTCTCCCATGGCAAAGTGGTCTCAGGTGAGGGGCCAGACAAAGAATGGTTCAAAAACCCCATGAAAGACCGAGGTAGAGAGGGAGTGACCCTGCCCGGAGGAAGCCCGGGGCCCCCGTCTGGAACCAGGCCCAGACGGCGGGCTCGTCAGCGAGCGCCTGGTGGCCGGGTTTGCCACGGAGCCCGGTCGGGCACAGCCCGAAAAAGCTACGTGGCACCCCCATCTCCATCCCATGGGCTCACCACCTGTGGGAGGACCCCGCTGGGGTCGGGTGCGCTGCCATGGGTGGCGGCGAAGGTCAGGGGCCTCGACGGACCAGACCCGGGCGGCAGACGCTGGCTCTGGGGACGTGGAACG
>NC_048415.1:9521681-9557590 GCF_013103735.1 Etheostoma cragini | reverse complement strand
AAGGGAAGTTTGGGGTCCCCTGCTGGAGCTGCTGCCCCCGCGACCCGATACCGGATAAGCGGTCGAAGATGGATGGACGTTAGATGAAAACGTAACAAAACAACAAGGCGATGTGAAAGGTGATCGTCCATGCTTTATAATGAATACACACATCAAAGCTAACTATAAAGTGGCAGCCCCTCTATGCTGGGGGTGTTGCGCAATTACAGGAAGAACGCTTCGTCTCAAAACTGTCAACAGTGTTTTGTGTGCGTCTGAACTCGCGAGTACAGTCTTCCAGGTACAGCTAGCAAGTACGGTCTCCCCAAGAACACAAGTCCGTTCTTTGCTTACTTGGTATTGAGAAAGGCCCCTGGTTTGTGCACAGACATGTTTGACATCTCCTGGCAACTTCAAACTGGTGAGAGGAGCACAGATGACAACACAACTAGAGAAATCTCTCATGTAAAATAACCCAAACTGTTCCAACTTTGACAGCTTCTTTGTATAAGTGACAGGTTCCAACATGAACACAGTTTTATTGAGTCAGAAAATATGCTTTAAGGGCCTTTAAAAGCAAAGACATTCTACAGCAGAGACATCATATTATGCTCTTTTAAGTCTTTTTAAGTCTTGTCTCATCGGTAAATGAGACAAGACGGTATGTGTGTCTGTTTTGTGTGTACACAAACTTCTCTTGCCTTCACAAGACACTTTGGAGCCATGTGCGGGCCCTGGATGATGAGCGGGTCCTGGGACTCTTTGAGGGAGATGCTCTGCACAGTGAGAGACCTGGATGGTCTGAACTCTTCTCTCCACCACCACAGAGCCATTCCCACCAGCAGCACACTAAGAAACACTGGGAGAAACACGCAAGAATCAAATCACTATCTGGAGCCTCCGCAGACAGGAGGGTATTTTAAGACGTCAACTTATTGCACAGCACCCCCCCCTCACCTCCTCTGACTGGACAAACAGGTGGCTGAATAAAGCTGCAATTCCACAAGGAACATTTTAAATGCATAAGTATACTATATAATAATACATATATGCTAAAAATATGTTCTAATATGTTTATTTCTAACACTGCACTGTAACTTTTATTCTTGTATTTCATATTTGTCTTATATTTGAGCTGTTTTTATATTCTTAACTGCTCTTTAATGTTTAATGTAAAGCACTGTTAATTTCCTTCTGAAATATGCTATAGAAATAAAGCTGCCTTGCATTGTCACAATTTGTAGAGTCCTCCAATAAACTAATGATGCTTTACTCGGTAAGTAAATATACGTGTACTGTAGCTCAAAACCAAGGAAGTAATGATACACAAAAAAGCCTAAAGTAACAGATTTGTCCTATTTTAAGATTCATAGGACATATCTCACCCAAAATCACAATATCTTTCTGTTTGTCTGTGGACAGGCTTGTAATGTAAAGGTGGCAACTTTTGCAGGCATTGCAACACAAACCCTGTTTTTGTTCCTTACAGCCTTTAGTGGTCTATATAAACATATGCCTGAATTCTTGATAAATCTGCATGTGGAACCACCTGCTGAATGTCATAAACAGATGCTGATTGTTGTGTTAATGACTCAGCGGGAGGGACCATGTTGATGACATCACATTCATTTTATTTATCTTGCAGATGAAACATTTAAGTTACATTAAGCTTATGCGGCTAGGAAACTGTAACAAAGAGAATCTGAGGGACAACATTAAATCACAATTTTTCTTTTAAAATCAATATTTGATTATGAGTCCTTACTGTTAAAGCAAATATGTGCCAGTAACAAACTCTACCGTGATCCTACATTTGTTTAATATTTTTTAAGGCAAATTTGTGTTGACGCTCACTGTTTGACAAGTATAATTTAGTATTATTTATTATATTTAGCAATAGTGTGTTCCGTTGCAAAAACGTTTCTTACTGATAAGAGAGAGGATTCCAGCAGATGTTGGGTCAGATAAAGTTGATGTAGGAAAGGTGCGAGAAATGGCAGGAATTTCTTGAGGTGTGTTTTGTCCTTTTTCTGGAGGAGTGCAGCTGAACTCTGGACTCTCAGACAGCAGATCGACAGTGCACCCGTGATCACATAGCGTCCCGGTATGTCCACATACAGATGGACCTAAGAACAAGGTGAAGGTACAGTTGTGGTCAAAAGTTTTGAGAATGACACAAATATTATTTTTTACAAAGTCTGCCGCCTCAATTTTTATGTTGGCAATTTGCATGTACTCCAGAATGTTATGTAGAGTGATCAGATGAACTGCAATTAGTTGCAAAGTCCCTCCTTTCAACAAAAATGAACTTAATCTTAAAAAACATTTCCACTGCATTTTAGCCCTGCCACTAACGGACCAATTGAAATCATGTCAGTGATTATTTTCTTAACACAGGTGAGAGTGTTCATGAGGACCAGGCTTGAAATCACTCTGTCATGCTAGCTGAGTTAGAATAACAGATTGGAAGCTTTAAAAGAAGGGTGGTGCTTTAAAGCATTGTTCTTCCTCGGTTAACCATGGTTACCTGCAGAGAAGCACGTGCTGTCATCATTGCTATGCACAAAAAGGGCTTCAAAGGCAAAGATATTGCTGCTAGTAAGATTGCACCTAAATCAACCATTTATCGGATCATCAAAAACTTCAAGTAGAGAGGTTCAGTTGTTGTGAAGAAGGCTTCAGGGCGTCCAAGAAAGTCCATAAAGAATGGTACCAAAACATCCTCCAAGTGCAACTTCTCCCAACCATCCAAAAACAGTTTGTAGACAAACAATGCCTTTTCCAGCATGATGGAGCACCTTGCCATAAGGCCAAAGTGATAACTAAGTGGCTCGAGGAACAAAAAAAAAATTCAACATTTGGGTCCATGGCCAGTCCCCAGACCTTAATCCCATTGAGAATTTGTGGTCAATCTTCAAGAGGTGGGTGGACAAACAAAAACCCACAAATTCTGACAAACTTCGAGAATTGATTATGCAAGAATGGACTGCCATCAGTCAGGATGTGGCCCAGAAGTTGATTGACGGCATGCCAGGGCAAACTGCAGAGGTCTTGAAAAAGAAGGGTCAACACTGCAAATATTGACTCTTTGCATAAACTAAATGTAATTGTCAATAAAAGCCTTTGAGACTTAGGAAATGCTTGTGATTATGCTTCAGTATACCGTAGTAACATCTGACAAAAATATCTACAGACACGGAATGAGATAACTTTGCGAAATCCAATCCTTGTGTCATTCTCAAAACTTTTGACCACGACTGTACACTCAGCTGAGAGGAACCAATGACTGAAAGGTGACTTTACTGTGGCTCAAAGGCCAGCAACCCAACAGAGTGTCCATCTATCTTCATCTATCCTTGAATAGAGAATGAAGTCTGAGACGTACAGTATAAGTTTCATTTATTTGCCTTCTCGTACCGTTTGGTTGGAGAGCAGGTTGGATGATGACCACACCACCTGGTGAAGTGATGTTTGACAGCAGTACCTGGTGGTCCCCACCGTTGTGTTTGTTGGCTCGGCAGATGGAGCGTGTCACTTCTTCACTCCAATACACAAAACCCTGAAGCAGAAAGGACAGAGTTAGCAGAACTGTTATTTCACGGCAAAAAAACAGAGCCAATGCTTATTTATGATCAGTTGAAGGTTAAGTTAAAGGTGCTCTGTTGTGTTTTAGTGAAAGGAGGTTGTTCCTCAATATCTCACAATACATGGCCCCGGTCATCCTCTCCTTAATACAGTGCAGTTGCCTTGTCCAATGTGCAGAACCCCCCCCCCCAAAGCATGATGCTACCACCCCCATGCTTCACAGTAGGGATGGTGTTCTTGGGATGGTACTCATCATTCTTCTTCCTCCAAACACAGTTAGTGGAATTAGGACCAAAAAGTTCTATTTTGGTCTCATCTGACCACGTGACTTTCTCCCATGACTCCTCTGGATGATCCAAATGGTCATTGGCAAACTTAAGACGGGCCTTTGCATGTGCTGGTTTAAGCAGGGGAACCTTCCGTGCCATGAATGATTTCAAACCATGACGTCTTAGTGTATTACCAACTGTAACCTTGGAAACGGTGGTCCCAGCTCTTTTCAGGTCATTGACCAGCTCCTCCCGTGTAGTTCTGGGCTGATTTCTCACCTTTCTTAGGATCATTAGGACGCCACAAGGTGAGATCTTGCATGGAGCCCCAGTCCGAGGGAGATTGACAGTCATGTTTAGCTTCTTCTATTTTCTAATGATTGCTCCAACAGTTGACCTTTTTTTACCAAGCTGTTTGGCAATTTCCCCATAGCCCTTTCCAGCCTGGTGGAGGTGTACAATTTTGTCACTAGCATCTTTGGACAGCTCTTTGGTCTTTGCCATGTTAGTAGTTGGATTCGTACTGATTGTATGGGGTGATCAGGTGTCTATATGCAACTAACGACCTCAAACAGGTGCATCTGATTTAGTCTAATAAATGGAGTGGAGGTGGACATTTTGAAGGCAGACTAACAGGTCTTTGAGGGTCAGAATTGTAGCTGATAGACAGGTGTTCAAATACTTATTTGCAGCTGTATCATACAAGTAAATAGTAAAAAAATCATACCCTGTGATATCTGAATTTCTTTTTTAGATTAAGTCTCTCACAGTGGACATGCACCTACGATGACAATGTCAGACTCCTCCATGATTTCTAAGTGGGAGAACTTGCAAAATAGAAGGGTGTTCAAATACTTATTTTCCTCACTGTACATACATACATACATACATACATATACTTTTGTATTTATTTATTTTTTTAAGGCTGTCTCAGAAAGCATTAGGTGACACGAATACACCAGTCGATCATAGGTTGTAAAGTATTATTTTGTTTTACCTCAAACACAGCCAGTCCGAAAGGCCGATCCAAATAACCGTTAGACTCTACCACTGTCTTACGGTCACGGCCGTCTAGATTTACTCTGGAGATGCTTCTCAATCCCTGGTCTACCCAGTACAGCAGCTGACGAGGCATATCTAGGGATAAAAAAATATATTTATCACATGAAACATGAATTGCACCATGAGCTGCAACATTGCACAACACGAAGCTGTGATGGCCTGTGACTTCTGCTCAAAGGGTAGACATACACACATATTGTTCCTGTTTTTAAAAAGGGGAAGCTAAAGTTCTCTCTTCATTAAACTTCTTTTAACAATTAATACAATTAGTGCTGTCAAACGATTAAAATATTTAAATCGCAATTAATCACATTAATGTCATAGTTAACTCGTTATTAATCACGCAATTTTATCTATCTACTGTCCCTTGATTTCTTCTTGTCCCATTATTTTTTCTCATTTTAATGCTCTCATCAACATGGAAAAGTGGATTAATTTGCTTTGTGCATTTTTTTTTAAAGATAAAACAACATTGGCATATAGCCTACTGTAGTGTTTAATGTCACATGTAACATTATCACTTGGAGCAGTCATTCACACTTGGAGCTAATAATCTTTCACACATTGTAACACTGTCCATCAATAAAAGGGTGAAAAAAACTTTGAAGAGGGAGTGGAGAATTTACATCAGCTGTGTGCTTGGCCATCAAGTGGTATTTCAAACTGGACGTGCTGCGATGATAGCTCTATCTATCTACTATCTATTGACTATCTCACTGGCATCCATTTCATCGTCTTGCACTCGCCATCCACTCAAAACGTAACATTACTACTCTTTGGCCAGATCGCAAGCCCAAAGCGTGTGCGGCGTACCTTTTGTTTTGTTTCTGTTCTAGCTAGATCCGTTTGTGGTGTTTTTTCTAACGTTACTAGTATTTGCAACAGCATGTGAAAAAAACTAACACTAAATACAATATTTTAACATCTTCTGCAAGTTCAACAGAAATCCAAAACTTTCTCTACCATTACCTCTATGAAATTTTACAACATACCCAGAGAGAGAGCGACAGGGTAGAGTATTAATGAAGTGACCAGAGCCATTCTGTCCCGGCCGTCCAACCTAGCTCTCTCAATCTTTGGGGGGCGGCCAGACTGAGCCCAGAAAAGCAGCCTGAGAAAACAGAAGTAGCAGAGCTGTTGGGATAAGATTCTTGCATCTGACTTTTTTTATATGAAACATATTGTATTGCAACTTTTTCTAGGATATGTGATATAAAATTGTATCACTATTATTATTAAAGGAAAGGTTTTTCTCCAAATTACCAAACAAATTGTGCTTTAACACAGGAAAAAAACAAACAAATACGTGGTTGAAAGAGTCTAAGCACCTCTTACTATAAGTGGGTTTGTGATAAATAATAAGAACCTGGGGAAAATATACATTATATACACAGGTTATTTGATGATTATGATTCAACAAAAAGTCATCTTAGCTTAAGCTTTGAATAGTCCTGATGTGAGTTCACTGAACTTCATTGACGATGCTGTTAACTGAATTAATCTTATCCTACCCTTGGAGAGGATCCAGAGCCACTGCAGAAGGTTTGTCCAGTCGGGTGATAAGCCGGCGCTGAGCCGAACCGTCTAGCAGGCCAACGTTAACAGACCCGCTCTCCATGCTGGTCCAGTAGAGGAGATGGTGGACCCAGTCCACAGCCAGGCCTGACACTGAACCTTGAACTTTCAGCACCAACACTGAATCCTGCAGCTTTCCATCCATGGAGATCCTGACAAACATCCAGGGGTAAAAGAAACATATCTAATTGATACGACAAACATGGTGTTTCAAAGCTCTGCTCTCCCCAATCCATACAAACTCTCACTATGAAAATGCATGGCTGCATCTTTGAATGGGCTCATTAATCTTTTCCTTTAGCTTCACTATGGACTGAAATGCCTCTATAACTACTGATCCCCTGACTTTAAATCTATCAGGCAGGGGGGGGGGTATGTAATACCTCCATGGTTTGGGGATGCCCAAGGAGGAGCTGGACAGAAATATGGAGAAAAGAATGTTTGGATTTCCTTGCTTATCCTGCAGCCTCAGCTGCAGAGATAAGTGGCGGAAAATGGATGGATGGGTTTTCCATTCAGATCCCAGATTGTGCCTTTAACAGCTCTACTTTGTTACCTGTATATGGAGCCTTGTCCTTGCTCGGCCCAGTACAGTGTTTGGTTAGAGACCAAGGTGGCCACTGGGCCTGGTCCTTGTAAATGTGCAGTCAGTTCCCTGTAGTCGGTGCCAGCGATGCTTGTCCAACACATTCTCTTAGAAGAGGTGAAAAAAAGCTGAGCCTCATTCCCTGAAAGGACACAGGAAAAAAAACTGGTTGTTCTTGTGCATTTTAATCATAATTAAAGATTTTCTGCGCTCATCTGAAATTCATGGTCTTGTTTGCTTGCCATTTTTTGCATGATAGTTCTCCTGTGTATCGATGTGCTATTTGATAGAAACAAACCTATACTAACTTAAACATACTGTCAGTTTCAGGACACTTTGCCTCATTCAATAAACACGGTCAAGCAAGAAAAGAGACACAGACAGCAATGAGCAGTTAATAGACAATTGCAAAAGGGGAGCACATCAGAATAGCCACCTATCTGCCAGCGTGACTTTAAGAGAACTCCGGGGAAATCTCTGCAGTTCTCTTCCTTTATTGAAAGTTAGACACACAGAGATTACAGGACATCTGTTATTTGGTTTATGGCTACCTAAAAGAATCAGGGCAAAGTGCAGGCCTGCACTCTGTCTACTCTGATTGACCTCAAATCTAAGACACTGGTTATCTCCGTGACTTACAACAGTGAGACATTTATGGCCTCTTGGTTAGGCAGCACTGACTAAAGAAACACAGACACAGTTTGAAAGAATCACAGTATTGTTAAATGTGAATATAAGATTAATAATAAGCTTAAGATTAATTATAAAATATAATAAGCATGTAAGTTCATATTTAATATTATAAATGAAAGTTATAATATTTTAAAACATTACTACAGAGAAATACGAAATAAAAAGACTTATAAAAATGAATTTCTCTGTCACATACACTATCATAAGCAGACATAATTTAAACCTTCTCATAGAAATTGAAAAAAATCTAAATTAAATGTGTTTTTTCCCCCCAAAATTCCCCAGTTTAAAAGGGATAGTTTTTAGTTTATTCATAGTTAATGTACCTATAGTAGATGGCGGTCAGCATGCCTTCAGTTTGGAGAAGCAGACACTTTGCAACCCTAGGCATAAGACATAACATGCCATAAGACCTGATATTGCTTTTGTATGTGTATTTCCCTTCCATTAAAGTTCACTATTAAAAAAGTTACACTACATTGAATTTGTGAAAAAAAAGAAGAAAAAAAGCTCAACCTGTCAGGTGTATCAGTCAAGTAACACATGGATATGAATACAAGCAACCACAATCAAATAAAACTGTGATGTTATTAGTGGGAGTGTGAACAAATTCAAGTCCATGTTTTATTGTTGTATGGGCCCCATATCAGCAAGGAAATATCACCCTATAACAACACAACTGTAATATCTCTATTGCAATGGAAAGGTCGGCACTCAATAGCAGATTACAATAGAAACCGTCCACTCCTTTGTACTATAGAGTCATGTTCAATAAATACATCTCCAGTGGACAGATTGATGTCCGCTAATGTGTTTGTACAGTCACACTCACACTATAAACCCGTCAACATTTATTAAGGTGGAACAAGTCCTGACTGAGTGTACTTAGCCAACATTAGGTTTCAAACTTAAAGAAACCTGCCATATGCCACTGATAAAATAAAAATGGCACGCAAATACCATGACTGCATGCATTTTCTTTGTTGGGCTCGCAGCAATGGGAAACCAACCCTTCACAACATATGCACATTTGTTTTGTTATGAGGGAAATTACTGACATGCGTAATGAAATTAAATGAATGAAGGTTTCAATAATAAATAATAAAAACTATATTATTTGTTATTAAACCAGATGAACAATTGGTGTGGTATAAGTGAATTAGATGCTGTGGAAGTGTAGAGTCAGATGATAGGGTGTACATTATGTGTAGTCATTGGTTGATGGTATTTCTACTCTCTACATTCTTCAAGCTACACTAATAATAATTTTTATACCAAGTTTTTATAAAAAGTGAATGTAGATGTCAATATTCAAAATCTCAAAACAGCTGTGATGGTCAAACTACAAGACATTTTTTGTCTGATGTTGTGGTGCAGATAAGACGACAAGTAATCTCAGACAAGGTGCAGTCATAGGACTATTCCAGTTTGAGAGATCCTACTTTACTGCACCTAGCTTCCTGTTGTGCTCTCATCTTAGACTGTGCCTTGTTTTTGGAGTTGTGCTATAATCAAATATGTCTGAAAAATCTGAGGTGGCTCACGTCTTGGCTGAGATGCACGGCAAAGCAAAGGGGACAATTCTGTCTGGATTCAAGGATTTTTGTCTAAACAAATTGTGGAAAAAGTCATGTCTGCACATAGACAATGTGTTAGTACAGTGATAAAATGGTAATCTGTCAAGGCTGAACTGTGGGTAAGTTGCAGACTAGATCACAATGTTTGTTTACAACAAATCTATATTAGACTGCACAAACCACATCCTTCACTTTGAGTTTAAAACACTCCCCTGAGGCTGTAGATTTAGAGTACCCTGGTTCAAGAGCAATAGAACGTTTTTGTTCGATGTGCAATAACTTGACTTAATTTGCACAAGTAAATGCAAGTTATTACAGACTGCTGATGTAGTATTGTGTATGACTGTCTTCTGTATATTGTATTACAGACTGCTGATGTAGTATTGTGTATGACTGTCTTCTGTATATTGTATTACAGATTGCTGATGTAGTATTGTGTATGGAATTTTTGTACTTTCTGTTTTTGTATTGTAGTCTTTTCGTTTAATTCTACTTGTGTTTTTTGGATTTCTGTGGTAAGATAAACAAACTTGTGTTTCACCTTTGGCCTTGCACTCTCTGGTTGTTGGATTCATCTGGTAGTCCTCGTGACAGTCACAGGCGAGGCTGCCGTTTATGTGAACACACAGCTGATCACACACATCGTTCTCCAGGCACGTGTCGACCTCTAGATTTAAGAAGGGACACTTGAAAAGGAGTTTCAGAGGAGGACAGAGCATATATGTTTTAAAAAATTACTTTGTTGCAAACACTGTCAGATATATTAAGGTAATTTTGTGCGATGGGTTAGGACTAGTCTTGCATTGCCAGACCTTCCCACACAGCTCTGCAAAGGAGGATCTGGCTTGTACACACAGCATTCCGGGATTGGAGAAAAACGTGCTCGGGTTTATTGGCATTTCTTTAAACCAATCAGCCCGAACACAATGACAGTGCCTCTGCAAAATAGCCTCGGGAAGGAACTTGTTTTGGTGGAACATGTGTAAGTGTCCAAAAGTTGTTAACCACAGTTAGTCCTCAAATTGACCAGAATTTTGATATCGACTAGGTCAGGACAATTGTTCATAACTGGTAATAAAACAGGTATCAAGCTGCTCTATCACTGCCACTCACCCTCACATTCGCTGTCCCCGACCAGCTTCATGTTGCCAGGGCAGTCACAGTGGAATCCCATCTTCTGGTCCACACATTGATGAGAGCAGCCTCCATTATTGACATCACACTCGTTCTGATCTGCAAAAAACAACCTAACATCAGTGGTTTTAAACTAAGAATGCTTACATTTGAAAACATGACTAATATGAAGTTTTTAAACTGCATTTAGGAACAACCTTTTTCCACCCAGAAAAGTTCATGATGTGCGCATCCCGTTCATTGTGGCATTTCCTGATAGAGAACACAAATTACTACATGACCCAGTTACACGACTAAATCGATAAAGAATGAGAATCTGTGTCCCAAGATGCTGGAAGCCATTGTGCAGCATGGAGCAGAACTATGCAGCCCTCTGCTGGCTGGTTAGTAAAACATCAAGTATTACACACAAGTGCTGGAATAGGGTATGAGTTTGTTTAACACCTCATTCCAAAACAACCCTAGATGGACCTTTCCCCGATCCGTTCTCAGTAACCCCAACAGCACTGAAGGTGTCAATATGCTTCAACAGAAGGATTTGTTGAATGGTTGAACGGATACTGAACCCCCCCCCCTGCACAACTTGCAGATTGTACTTCTGTCGCTTTCATGTGCACAACCTAGTGGCCAGCATAAAATCACTCTGACAAGAGACTGTCCAAAAGTGTGCAACCTTTTCCTCATTTGAACAATAATGAACGTGTTGTACACCACTAGTTTGTTTGGAGCACACGCCTGCCTTTAGTTGGCACTGACGCTGTTGTTGGGGGATGAAGACCTGACTTGTGGTCGATGTTCCAGTTCACTCCAAATGTGTTGGATGGGGTTGAGATTGGGACTAAAGTTCCTCCACAACTAACTGGGAAAACCATGTTTTTATGGCATGGTGCACCATTTTCACATTGGAACAAGAAAGGACATCCCTATTATCTGTTCCACCCCCCTGAATGTCTTTGTATGCAGTAGCATACAGATTTCCCTTATTGGGACTAAGAAGCCAAAACCAGGTATGTAGACAGGGTTGTCTACATACTTTTGAATAGTGTAGTGATTTTCATTTGTTTTGCCCGAATCACTCACCACAGTTCTCCTCGTCGCTGCCATCAGAGCAGTCTGGTGAGTTGTCACACCTCCAGTTCTGGCGAATGCAATGCCCGTCTCCACACTGAAACTCAGAAGACGTACACTTGGGAGACGTCTGCGGGTTGGAGGTTTCAGACGGCTCGCAAGAGAAGGAGCCAGGGGTGGTGCAGTTCTGGCAGAGGGCCTCGTCACTCCCGTCCCCACAGTCGTCCACGCCGTTGCAAAGGAAACGTGAAGATATGCACCGTCCGTTGCGGCAAGCAAATTCATCTTTTTTACACCACAGGTGAACTGTGAAGAGTGAGACTCAATAATTAAGTCTGTACAGAATCTCTGTTACTACAAATAGAATCTGAATGACTTCAACAAAAGAAAAGTGTTTTTTTACAGCTGTAGAATTAGTAACATTAATTTCAGATCACTAACATTAGCAGAAACATTAGGGGTTTCCACATCTTAGTATGTGATTTCTGTTGAATGTTTCAGTTTTTAATTAATTTATAAAGGCCGTTTCAGAAAAACTCAAGAGCAACAAAAATGAATTATACATTGTTGAAAAGCTATATATACACGTTTTCATAAGAACCAGCTACGTAATGAGTTGATCATATTAGTTAATATGCAATCCCTCTCTAGATCACATCCACCCGGTTCTTGAGTAATGTAAGAGTATGCAATATCAATAAAATCCTCTATTATATTGATATACAATATATTGTGATATAGAACATTTTTATAGAAACTCCACTGAGAAACTGTTATGGATAAAAAACAAAACAAATCAATACCCAATAAATCAAATCATCACACTGGAATAAAAAACTATATAAAAATCCAATGTTGTCATGAAGAAATTCTGCTGAATGTTTTAGCAACATTGCCTCATCTACCCTGCATTACTGAATTTGCTAATTACTAATAACTCCTTATTCTAACCTGACTGAAATTGCATTGGGTTGCTCTGTGACTGACAACAACTCATGTCCTCCTGCATTTATCCATTTGCTCTGTTTGCACCGTCTCCCAGTAAAACCACAGTCTGCTGCACCTATGAGTGAGAGAAAGTAAATATTGTTCACCAACTACATTTTGCTGGTGGGCATTGAATCCAGTAACTTTCAGCTCCAAGTCTCATGTCTTTAACCTCTAAGCAACACTGCCAATATTCATACCTGCTAGCATTCCTCACATCAGAAGTGTTTATGTTTCATGCCTGCTGCACTCACATTAAATCCTTTCAGAACACTTTGTCCTGCAGAGTTTTTCTTTACAAACGTTATGCAGCTTCCAGTTCACGCTGAACACAAACTCCCTGCGGAATTCAATATCAAAATCTGTAATTACTCCAACAGTATTATAAGATAAAAGTCTGCAGTGGTATTTTCCCCACACATACCAGGAAAATGAGACGATAGTCCGTTTTAATCAGCTAAAACAGCATTGCACAACACTGTTGAAGACAAGAACCAGCGTAGGTAGAAGTGCACACGCTATACAACACAATAATTAGACACTGAACTTGTTGGACTTTGACACTTTGTGTTGGGGATGTCTTTGATAGAACAGAAACTGGGAAAATCCCAGATAATCATCTTTGTTCTACAGACCCCAGCCAGTGTGGACTCGGCATTGTTTGTGTGGTAAAACGCGACCATTGATGATGCAGTCTTCGTGCAGAGCACAATATTTCTGGACTTCAAAGTCACACTGTTAGACTTCTTAGTGTCATTTTTTGGATCCACGCAGCATCAGCCAGTACTGGATGATGTCAGTCTTGCATTTACCGTTATCCTTGTCAAAGCAATCGTCCATCTATCTTTTTCTGCCTATCTTTCGCACTCAACTAAAAAGGGAAGTGCGGCAGAGCTATTTGGAATATCCCTTTTGTTCTTCGGTAGTTAAATGTTGAGATGTTTGCATGGAGAAGCAGCATACCGTTTTTATGCAACACATATCTATAACTAACTCCCAGTAAGCTGGAGGTTTGCAATTGATGCTTAAAACCTTCATGTTTGCCACTTGGATTCTAATGTAAAACCCTTTGGACACCTGCTGGTTGCTGTAAAAAAACTATATAAATAAATGCTGATTGATTGATTGACTACCTTTTATTAAATTAAATGTGGTACTATCCATTCTTGTTTTCCTTCTCCTATTTAATACTTTATTTATGCCATATACACACACATCTTTTTATACTGCTTCTTCTTTTGCTTTATCTATTGTCGAATGCCTTTTCATGTCTTATGTAAAGCACTTTGAATAGCTTTGTCAATGGTTTATGCTGCCAGAAAAAGAGCTCGCTAAAAAGCAAACCAGTGGGCATGTGTTTGGTTTGGGATCACGTTGTCCACATTGTACTCACCACAGTGTTGTTCATCTGATCCGTCTTTGCAGTCTGTGTGTCCGTCACACACCTCCGGTTTTGGGATGCACAAGCCATCGCTGCATCTGAACTCCAGCTGCTCGTGGCAGGCGGGCAGAGAGTGACCTGCAACACACGCAAACAGACAGGTTGCTAAATAGATCATGTTGTCAATACACAAAAAAAAAAATAGCATTTGCCAAGCAGAAATAAATAATAAACAATTGGTATTTAAGGCAGAGCATTTTCATTTTTACACGATTATGTGTCAGTCATGTGATGACATAAAGCCTATACAGTAAAACTGAAGTTATTAATAGACTAAATAAACCTTTTCTCTGCAGATGTATGCTCTTTACTAGAATCCTATCACATTTTCTATCATAAAAAAATTGAAATCAAAGTGTTTTGGTCTGTAGGTATGCTTTACAGAATTATTTGATAAATAACCTGCTCAAATTGTGATTTTAATAATTTCTCTCCAAGCCAATGAGCTCAAATTTGGACTCATAGGGCTGACAGAGCTGAGTTACACTGACAGTTGCACAGTTTTTGATTACAAATGGCTATTAGTTTTATTCCATATTTAACTTAGATAAGCAATTATTGAGTTATATCCTACAACTTTACACTTACATATGAAGATTTGTAACGATACAGTGCAAAGGAGAGGCCAACAACCTTCAGAATGCCGCATTGTTTTTTAATCTTTCTAGCTTTATTGACAAATAAACATCCATTTTAGAACAATTATGAATTGATTTAAAACAAGGTTTAGACTGGCTTCCTGTTACGTATTATATTTGTATAGCAACAACACTCAAACTAGGAAAACATTACCAGTCAAAGAATAGTTTGTGCATACTATAGCAAGAGATTCCATTCAAACTGACAGGTCTGCTCGACTGTAAACTCTCAGTACGTCCCCCTATTTAGAAAATAACGCGTAACACACGCATCTCTTTAATGTTACACACATACAAAAGGAATATCAACACCTTACCCCAAACATGACACCAGGTTAGAGGCGCGAGAAAAAGAAATAAACCTCCAAGGTTCCCCATGCTTGAATGATGATGTCCTCCACATTTGCATTGCACGTGGCGCGGAATGATGACGCAATAATCGATGGTAAATGCCAGAGCCAGAGCATAGACAGTTAAAGTAGTGGACCAACAGAGCCCGTTCTCCTGGACGGAGACGAGACTGTATATATATTATTTACGGTCCATGACGGAGACCAGTGAAGACACATAGAAGCACTTTTAAAACAACTCCTTTATGATGACGGGCAGTTACTACAGCATAATGAGTTCCTCTCCAAATTCCAGTTGGCAGTCACGCCAAGGGAATATGCAAGATGTACTGCAACTTCTTAGAGGGTCAGTAATGACAGCGATCAATCTACTCAGTAGTGGTATGTTCCTTGGGGGAGTTGACATTACCAAGAATAAATAGGCTATATATATATATATATATATATATATTTTCTTCTCTGTATATGCACCTCTGGTTTTGCGTGCGTCTACTGACAACACAGTGATTTGTCGACTACGCGTTGGTAAGTCGTGGGGTTATGACGCAATCGCCTATTTTTACAAAAACGTCTGCTACGGAGCCATAATGTGAAATACAAGGTAATGGAGCCTTTATATATTCACACAGTTGACACTTCATTCAAAATCCACGTCACATTTGTTCAGTTTATAATATGACCCCAATAACTACAAAAATCTTAAATATAGCACATTTTATTAACATTTTTCAATTATACAGGATACAACCGACATCTGCAGGGGTCAGGCCTCTACAGCAGGTTTGGATGGAGAGATTAGGTTGTTGATGCTGAAGGGGTAAATCCAGTTGCTCAGAGGTACGGCTGGTCCGTGGACAGTGTTGGCTCCTTATATACAGCGCCTGGGGTCACTGAAAGCTTTGGGACTTCAGCAACTTGACTAGAAGAGATAAGAAGAATCAAGAAAAAAAAAAAGAAAAAAAAAAAAATCACACTTTAGCTGCAAGAGGTTACTGCTCACATCAGAAGAGTGAGTGAGATCCATACATCTAAGCATTGGAGCACCTGTGGCAGATGTTGCAAAAATGTGCAGACATTTCTGATACATATCCACAGTTGGATTTAAGTGTTTACCTGTCCTTAAAAAAATGGCTAAAAGATATCGCAGCATAGACAAAATTCACCTATCCGTATTTACTTTACTCTGTGACCATATAACATTTCTAGTCATAAAACAGACATCTGGTCAAAAATTGTTTAAAAAGATAGGTGTGTGTGACCCAGCTCTGTTCATCGTGTTTGCTTGCAATGCCTTTTATCTTAATCCAGCTAAGGTAAGATGTTCAATATGTCAGTTGAAACAATCACAGTAATATCCCTATCTGGTTATAATTAGGCCTGTCACAATAACAAATTTTGCTGGACGATAAATTGTCCCAGGAATTATTATAAACAATATTGAAATGATTAGATGACACCATTTTCATCTAATATATATTATATATATGTATACATATAATGATAATGGCACAATAAGGCAGGTACGTTTCAAAGATCAACACTTTTATTTCTAAAGAATATTTACATTGGAAGAAATTATAAATATCCACAATAATTCAACAAAACAAACAAAACAATAAATAACATGGACTCTCAGTCAGTGTTAACAAAACATGCACTGGAAATAAAAATGGGGATTTTTCCGGCCACAATCATTTTAATTAAAAAAATATCAAGCTCATTTTTATTTAACATGCGATTAACTGATTTATTGCATATTGCGACAAGCGTAGTTATAAATCATTTAATACATGTAAGTGCATTGACAGTGAGTCCTTTACCTGCCAGCGGTGAGAGCCTTCTGAGAAGACATGATGACTGTGGCGGGTACTGACTCTCTGCGTCCATCTCTGGTGTAGTAGTAGTTGTTGGCATCCTTGTGGCTCGGGCCTACCGGCAGTTTGGGTGGTGGCTGTGTCCTAGAGAAAAAGCAGATCCAGGATGGTCAGTTTGAGTAGCAGATCCAGGATTATAAGGTCTTATTGGATGCCAAAACACTACACAGTGGTTAAAGCATTATAACATAGTCAGAAGCATGAAATTAGATTGAATGAAAACACAGTACATGGTTTGGTATCAGGTGCTGCCTGAAAGTAAAATGTCAAGGCAAATACAGAACATGCCATAACTTGTCTACTTTTGAGCAGCAAAAATTCCATTCAATTCAGCTTCAGACCTTAAAACTCTTTGGATGACCTTTCATGAGGTGTACAAAAGTCAGGTGCCAAACTATCTGCTGACAGCATAGTTCAGAACTTTTTTTTCCTTGAGAGCCTGGCAATAGGCTCTGCATCCTTGTGTTTCAAATACAACCCCTGATTGGCTGACCTCAGTTAGTTCAACTGTTTTCAAACTGGATTAAATTTTAACGTGATGCAGATTCGAACTTGGATGTCTAGGCAGGTGTGCCAGTTTCTGCTCTGACAGCCTATATCAACACGTCACTCAAATATCACTTTTAACTGTGTTCTATATATTTTCATAGACAATACAACTTCAGTCTTGACTTTAAGCTTTATTTCTAAAGAAACACGACAATGTACAAAAGTCTCCATCACCTTGTAGCTCACGTTATGGCTCCATAGCAGACGTTAACTAGCATGTTTTCGTTAAAAGTAGTTTGCCTGTGCCTTTGTTATCTCCTAACATATAACTACACTCTCTTTCTCTGCTGAATGGGAATGACTGAGATTTCTCTTGGCACAGCTACCAGAAGACTTACAACTTTCAGATACTTTTCCCACGTCACAACCACGTCATCAAGCTCAGTTGGAAGCTGCGTAGTAACGCCTAGCTATCACCGGAAAAGTAGGCTCGTTCGAGATGAACTGCGCCTCGCCTGCAAAGTGGACGAGAGCAGGCGGCAGCAGCCAGGGACGGGGACAAAATTCTGCAGTAAAGTCGGACCGTTTCCAGCAGCCTTCAGACTGAACAGGAAGTGACAAAAACACTTTAGTGCGATTCCGATTTAAGCCAAGAGGCCGGCGTTTCCCAGCATGCTCTGGGTCCGCCTGGGTCTTGCAGTCGGTGAAAAGCAACTGCGCCGCCTGCGTCTCAGAACTGCGTCTGCCTTGCTCTCGTGAGATTATGGCTGCCTGCGTGTGCATGACATCAGAGCAAGTCTGATGTCACGACCCCGATGTGGCTGAATCACCAGTTGGAAAAATCGGTTTTACCCAACCTCCTCGAAATAATAAGAACATCCATGCTTTATTTCAGAAAGCCTTATTGTGAGATAATGTTGTGTTTTGCTTTAAAAGAATTCAAAGTAAAGAAAAGATGTATTTTATTATAAATTTACTAAATTCTTTAGGCAAAGTTTCACATTCATAAATGTAAATTCAGCACTAAAAAAACTAATTTTATACTTTATCTCCATGAAGTTGTATTTTATATAAATGTGATTTCGGGCTCTAACAACAAGAAGGCAGTTAAAACCATAGACCGTAACGGTCTATGGTTTTAACTGAAAACTGTAATGGCCTTTAAGCTTCCCCTGGCAAAATTGTATTGTACTCTGTTTACCTCAGGTATGTTTATATGTTAGTTTGTATACTTTTGTATGTCATTTGTGTTCTGTTTCCTGTTTTTGCAATAAAGATAACCGGCATGATGATCGATTCTGCGCAGACCCGCTCATCTCGAACGAGCCTAATGCTTCTATTTACCCTCACTGGTCTCCATCCAGAACAACGGGATCTGTTGGTCCACTTCATTAACTGCCTATGGTAATATCGCGACCCGGTTCACAGGGTTTAGTGAAGCCTTACCTCTTTGCAACCTCCTGATATCTCAGCTGCAGTTTGGCTTGCAGGTCGTGCTGAAAAAGAAACATCATTACTGAAAGTTGCTGCGAAAACACACTATCAAAAACATACTTTCTAATAATCTTTATGTATTATTATCAATATATTTGTAACGTTTTCTAACCTAACCATCAAACCAACCGAAGCCTATTAAATTAGTCCTGTTCAGTAGTTTATTATGAGACATAACCCGGTGATAGAATAAGATTTCTTTAACAATACGTCCTGGCTCGGATATGAAGTTTGTCCGTGGTTTTGTTTCTTACCCCCGATAAAAGATTTCGGAGCCTCTGTACAATTTTGGTAGCAGTCGCCATGTTTGCTGTTGTGAAGGACACACACGGGACTTCTTCTGTGGTGTGAAATAACGTCTCTCTGCACGTTAGTGACACCTGGTGGGTCGAAAAGAAAGGAAAAACTGCAGCATCACAAACATGGTGTCCTCATAGATAGTTAGAGTCGGGACATTTATTTTGCTTTTGCCAATATACCAAGAAACTATGAAGCAGATTATCACATTTTATTGCTGTTCATATTTGCCCTAATTTTACATTACATTGGGAAAATGTATTGTTTGGATTCACTCAACATGATAGAAAACTTTATTCTGAGTATTACATGGTAAATCTATCTATTTATTTACACATATCTTAGTTTTTGAAAAAGAAGCCAAGGTTTTTTGAGCTGACTGCTAATATTGAACAATACCTTGTTTCCATTTCTACCTGTACAAACAAAAAAATCTGTAAGATCATATGACCTCTGTAAGCTTTACAAAATATTAGTTTGAAGTGTTTTGCTTGTTTTGATTTTGCTTTTTTTATTAACCCCCTGGCTCTTTTAGAACATAGACTTTTAAGATGTACAGAAGATGTTCTTTTCTACTGTATGTCCATATTCTTCAATTAAATTTGAATTGAAATCTTTTTTTAAGGAACCAGAAAAAAAATGCTGACAATAGCTCAATGGCCCCAGAAAACAGGTACTAGTGTGCCAGAAATAAAACACTCAAAACACAGATCACAGATTTGGAAAATGAAATATATTTTAATTCAATTGTATTATGTATAATTAGTGTGGTTTACAAAATGTCAAAATCACATTGCTGGTGACAAAATGCAGCATTTCTTCCTGAAAATTTAACGTTACTGTAATCTGAGTTTAGAGCTGGGCAATATATCAATATTATATTGATTTCGTGATATGAGACTATCATAATTATGATATAAGCACCAATGATCAACACTACAATATCGTTGCGGTATTGATATCAAGGTACTTGGTCAAAAATATTGTGATATTTAATTTTCTCCATATTGCCCTGCCCTATCTGAGTTACTTGTTTATTTAAATGTAATAAATGTGTAAAATGCATTATGTATTAACAATCCAACCTTCATATATCTTGTCAGATGACTGAATACAAAATAACTTCTATGAACAGTGTGGGGCTGTGTTTCACCACATTCTCAGAAACTTTCTTAAACGTGTTACAGC
Source organism: Etheostoma cragini (assembly GCF_013103735.1). NCBI lineage: Eukaryota > Metazoa > Chordata > Actinopteri > Perciformes > Percidae > Etheostoma > Etheostoma cragini. Next base: position 9,537,304 of record NC_048415.1, on the reverse strand, counting down.
CTGCATATTACCTGATTATTTCCCCACACCAGAGCTGTGTGAGAGCTCTGCATGTGACCCCACAGCAAACTGTGTAAACAAAGAATGTACATAAAACATCAATGGAGGCAAACTAAGGGAAATACAAATTTTATTGGTTGCACAAGACAACACAGTACAGGGCGACAGCGCCGGTATACCATGCAATCAAGTATTACAGATGTGTGCTTGTCTCATGCAGCATGCACTGAACAGAAGAGTTCACAGGAGAACACAAGCACATGTACAGTTTGACCTGCCAGTTTGTTCTTTAAGAGCAAGTTTAACACCAGCTGAGAATCTAATCTTTCCAGTAGTGAAAAGAAGTGCAGATTTAGATTTGTATCTTACCACTGTCACATCACTGTGTGATTACAGGTGCTAAACAAACCTGAAGCTTTCAACCAGTAAAGATCAATCAAGCTTAGACTGTATGTTCCCATTCACATAAGAAACCAGGTTATCCGGAGAAATTAGGCATACATGCACTGCAAAAAGGGTTATCTCTAATCATTATGGAAGTAAGACTGGCACATTTTATGTGTTATGTTATGATTTAACCATCAAGCTTTTTTACACTACTGTTTAGAGTACAGATTTTCTCTTACTGTGCCACTAGTTCAAAGAGTGGTAAATTGGCTTTTTGTCTGACGCGTTTACCATTTTTTAATTCATCCCTCTGCAGCATTACTTTACCTGTATATCTTTTTCATGCAAATGTACAAAAAAAAACATTACACATGTTTATATGGCCAATAAATCAGTTTTTCCCCAGCAGTGATCTACTTAACAGGTTTCCGCTCAGCCCTTAGTCTAGTTAATAAAACTGAGTTGTCCTTTGCATAACGTCTATAAAAATAGGCATTTTTCAATAAGCTGATAATAAACCAGTTACTTAAGGGCATGTAAAAACACTAAGTGCTTCTCAGCTTGGTGCTAAATTACTCTTTATGAACATTTTTAAAAGAACAAAAGCACAAACAGATATGTTACTTGTTTCTTTCATGGTATCACGAGTTTAGTTTCTTCATAAACAGCCACAGGATATATTAACTGTTTGTACAGTACATAGCATGTTTGTTCATTGTAAACAATTCTGTCAGACTGCAAAAAATAACAGATCCATTCAGGGACAATCTCTCCATGCTGTTTACCCACACAACAACAGCATCCTGTAAAAGGTCATCATGAGATTTAAAGAAGAAGAGGAACTCCGGTTACACGTCAACAATTCTGATACTTTAGAAACTGCAGACTCAGGAGAAAGTTGGTAAAAAAAAACACTGACAAATAAGACAATAAACCTTAAAAGTCGAGATGTACAGTACATCCAAAATATTTCCTCAAGTCAGACTTCCCAAAATCCTGGTGCCTCAAATTGTCGATGTGCATATCATGTCCTTCAACACATTCAGAATTACAAACATCCTTGTTATCAAAATATACATCAATATTTGTACAATACAAAGACATTAAAACATTTGTTTGACGAAGCCCTGGGTTTGGATTCAATGTGAGGGATTCCCGCTGCCATTTTCACTTTACCTTCAACATTCATGTAAAAGACATTAGTGCACTCAATTCCCCTCGATGTAAACATCACTACACAGTAAATTAAGTAGGAACAAGTCTCGTAGGCATGGGGTCGCTTACATGCTCAGGTAAAAAAACAAAGAAAAGCTACTTTTCCCAGGAAGATACTCCAAAGAAATACACGAGGATCCAACACTTTTCCAAGTACAAAATGTATTGTTATTCTAAGTAAGGAAAGACCAAAAAATAAATACCAAAATGTTTTAAAAGTTATTTCTCTCTAGGCTTTGAAGAAGTAGACTTTGATTTGGGTGCTCAATGTTTACTCCTGCAAATTGCATGCTTTGCGTAGAACCAGTTATTACAGAAAGACATGCTGAATCTGCTTCCAAATTTGAGCTAACTCTTAGATATGGTATCATACTAAGTTTATATCGAGAAGCAACAAAGCTGAGTGTGTCTTATTATGGAACATCCAGGACTTCAAAACTCAACATTTTTAATGAGATGTTAAGATTACAATAGCAGTGGGGGGAAAAAAACATGTTGAGTTGGGATGACAACAAATTATTTGAATTGACAACTTCACAGTCTTCACTGCTATGGCTTAGGGGACACTGCACTGATATCACGGCACATAATACCCCTTTTGAGATGCGACAGATTGTACTTTTAGTGTGCAATTTTACCCTGCACTGACGGTTCTACACCCAAGAAAAACAATGCTGTGACCATGAATTCACGCTGCAAGGGACATGATCAACAAGTGGAAGTGGAAGAACTTTTCTTTGTTTTTACAAATGTGAAGAAGTTGCATGTCTGTCTTCTGTCTGGCAACAATAATTCAGCCCTGGTTCATTCCCCAAAAATGTGATTGTATAATGAACAATAGATGTCTGACAAGTGAAAAGTGGAAGAATTTCAGCTGTGCAAAGCTTCCCAGTTTTGAGCAACTATCAAACTTGAGAGACCTTTTTCCTGCATGCTAATTAGTGCTTTGAAGCGTTGACGTTTTCTCCTTAAATGTAGTGCCATGTTTTTTTTGCTTCTTTGATTTGGCATACTACTATATATAAGTATGGTAGTAGTATGTTGTAGTTGCATCTTGTACAACTGAGACAATTGATCAGAAAATGACACATCCACCATGTTGTTCACAGTGTGAACCAAAGGTCATTCTTAGGTTTATGGAGATCAATATAATATTAGTATTACTACAGTTAGCTGAACTGTTCTGACCTAAACTGACAAGAGAAAAAAAGTTAACTACAACTGCATTTTCTAAAATAACTTATCGTACCTTTTGGTCCTACAAGTATGCCCAGCATTATCAAACTCTTCTGTACTAGGGCAATTTCTTTAAAAAATAGACATTTATACAAAAAAGAATCCAGTCAAAAGACAAACACATTTCATGGATACAAAACATTTGAGCCCTGGCAACTCAAACTGAGAACTTCCCTCTTTCCCCCATTACTAACTTATCATAGTTTCCAAATGTAATAAATAATACCACAATGTTTGCAATGCCTTGAGGCAAATATTTACGTCTAGAAAATTCAAGTAAAATCTTCTCCTCCTATTCTTTCTGCCAGACAAGTTTCTTAAATGCGTTTACACCTTTCAAAGAAATAAAAGAAAATATATGAGCAGTTGAAATGAGTGCAGTGGGGAGTCACTTTCTCAGATGCTCTTTTTGTGGAGACCCCTCACTGCACTCAGACTTCTCTGCAGATGGTCCGACCTGAGGACCAGTGGAGGGGGTTACTGCTGCCTGGCTGCAGCTGTTGTCACCAAGAGGACGTCCTGCCTGTTGTGGTTGAGATGAAGTGATGTCCACCTCCAGCTCGGGTGTCTCGTGGGTTTCCTCTCCATCTGAACACGGCTCCCACTCATCCTGCTCGCTCTCCGTTGAGCCCTGCACGGCGATCTGGGGCACCAGTGTGAACCTCCTCACCACCGGCACTTCCAGCTCCACCTCCACGCTGGTTTGGGGTCGAGTGAGCATCAAGGCCGACCTGTGATGCTGCTGAAGAGTTTGGGGTCCTGGAGCCGTGGGGGTCACTGTAACTGTGGTGCTGGTTTTCTCCTCTGGCTCGTCAAAGCTCACCTCCTGCACCGCCTCCTGTTTCTTAAAGGAGTCTCGCCGCTCTGACAGGTTGAGCTTTCGCATTACGACCAGCTGCTCCGAGCGTTCAATCCCAGAATCCCTCAACCTCTGGCTGCCGATGTATCCCCCTAGCCTGCTGAAATCGGCCCCAAAGTGGGAGCCTCCAGAGGCACTCTCTGCCTCCGAGTCACCCAGCAGGTCACCTTCACAGTAAAACGGTACTTCCAGCGTGTGCCTGCGGGGGGTGTACAACTTCTTATCAGAATGATACACACCAGACAGCTTTTCAGCTGACTGTACCCTCTTCAGTAGAGGAGACCGAGGTGGCTCGGCGCTGCGGGGCCGGACAATGTGTCTTACAATGGTAGGCGGGGACAGGGCTTTGCCATGGTATGCGTGAAGGGTTTTGGCGAAGCCTGACATTGGAGAGGGAGAGCGCTGTGGAGAAAGAGGCTGGGTGGAGGATGAGGAGGAGTTGCAGGCCAGGGGCGAGGGGGGGATGTTGCTGGTTGACTTCCGGCGGCCCACCTTGGTGTAGCGCTGTGTGCTGAGTTTGGAGCCCAGGCCGTGGAGAGAACTGGGCCGAATGTGTGCAGCGGGGGAACTGGGAGAGCTGGAGCAAGGAGATGTGCTCTGAGGAGAGTTATTTTCTGGGAAGCAGAGGAAACGATTTCAAATATTGCACATGACAAGTTGCAGAAACCTCAATATTGTACTATATTTACACACAGTCAGTTCTCTACAAGATGCTCACAATGGCACCACCTGCAGATGCAACCATAGAGTCTCTTCCAAATCCTAGTTTTCATATGTTAAAAGTCAAAAACCATGAGAAAAATTTAATTTCATCATGATTAATCCTGAAGCCACACTGAGCTCACCAAAAGCCTGGTGGTCGGGTGCTGGGCTCCGGCAGGGTGTGGAGGGACCGGGGGAGAGGCTGTGGGTCGGGGAGCCAGGAAGACTCTCGCTGGAGGAAACTGAGTGGTGGAGACCTGAGTTGAAGCTACGACTGCTGTGCATCACTGTGGTCTGCTTGGACAGCTTCTTCAAGATGCTTCGTCGCCTGGAGGGAGAGGAACAAGAGTCACAAATGTGATATTGTGTAGTTTAGTGAGCTGAGCAGCGGCATTGACACACCGCTCCGTGGTATCCTATGTTCTGATGGCCCTAAAGAGTATTTGGGAATTTCTCTTTATAATAACAACATCAACATGCGCTTGAATGTTTATATGGATTGATTTATTTTTATTTTTTTATAATTGGTTCTGTATTTAAAATAAATATCTAATTCTAAAGAGTATGTGCCAAATACATCATTTGTGCCAAAATTTGGACATTTTCAAAACACAAACTTCTGTAACCCTTGTGTTGTCTCCCCGTCAAGATTGAAAACCAACACTTTGTTGATGCTTTTTAATCAATGGTTTTAACTTTTTTGTCCATTTTTTCCAACACTTTTGACGTTTTTTCCAATGTTTGTCACTTTTTTTGGCGTTTTCAAAACTATGTAACATTTTAGTTTAACTTTAGTTTTACAGTTATCTTTGGAATTTATGGTCAATAAACTTCATTTAGAAGAAACAATACCTAATGTTTGAGTTAGAAAAGCCGAAATTAGGAATTATTTAGACTAAAATTAAACCAATGTATGTTGATGGAAAATCAAAGACTGGAATTTGTTAACTTTTAATCAATTGTATTTCAAATAAATATAAAATTGAATAAGACCCCCCAAAATCAATGAAAGTAGAGATTTGTACTTGCCAAAGAGCGTTCAATCATGTTATTTTAGCGTAATTACAAAATCAGTAATTAAAAAGAACATTGATATAGAAAAACAGGTCAATTTGACCCGAGGACAACATGAGGGTTTAAACAAAACCCTAAAACAGCACTGGCATAAATGTCTAGGGAAATATTCACCAGCACGATAAAACACCACATGCAGTAGATATTATCAAAATAATACTAAGTTGCTATTAAACTTCACTTAACAGTGTCTAACAGTAGGGGGGCAGAGCATTGACTTTTGCAGGATAGGTTTTCTGAGGACATCCACCAGTTCCCAACCTCACAAAGTAAACAAATGATGAACAACACTGCAGTGCTACAGGGGCCGACAGAAACAAACCCTCAGATCCTCACCTGTCGTAATTATCTCTCCTCTTGCTCTTCTTGCTGCGACGAGCCATCTTGCCTTTGTGTTTGGTCTTACGAGCTGGACCTACTTTGATTGATGTGTTCTCAAGCGCTATGGTCTGAATTGCCACCTTGCTGCCACTCTGCACATTTCAGAGAGAAAAGAATGATTAATTTGTGTAAAAAAATGCAACTTAAAGTAAATAGTGATAACCTGCCACAGCAGTCTAAGTCTGAATCTTTACCTTCAGTAGCAGTTCCATCATCTCAGGGTGGACCAGGCCTTGGACAGACTCTCCGTTCACATGGGTGATGAGGTCTCCAGTGCAGAGACCTGCCTGGTGAGCCGGGCTACCCTCCTCCACACTCTGTTAAAGCAGCAACACAGTGAATTTTAGGAGATGAGTCTAATTTGAGCATTACATAACTGTCTTTCTATGTCTTCCCCTTTTACATTCAAGTGAAAGAAATTACTTGACATGGACACATGACATTTAAAGAAGGACTAGGTTAAAGCTGTAAGTCTTATTAAGGAGTTTAAAGTCTTGAGGTGACACCCACCGACACCATGTGATGCACCGTGTAGACATCGCTGTCGCCCATGTAGACCCGGATGGCCTGCAGGGTAAAGCCAAACTTCTTCCCTGAGGTGTGGATGACAATGGGAGGCTTCAGGCTGCCGGGGCTGAGCGAAAGGTCCCGGCTGGGGGAGGAGTCACGGGACGACGGGTTGGAGGACAAAGAGCGTGGGGAGATGGGACTGGGCTGGAGGCCGCCGGGTGAGTCGTCTGAAAAAAACACAGGGCCGTTTCTTTTTTGAATATGTTGACAGAACAATTCACAGATTTCTGCCTCAGAAAGGGCTTTTCAGGAAAGGTTGTTGTCCTATGAATACATTTTTTTTGGTAGATTTCCTGACCATATACATTTTAGGTCTATTTGCATACATAGCTAAAAAGTTAATGTTAAAGTCCAGTCACTTTTATTATAGTTCATTAGTCCGTGTGAGTAGATGTAGCACTAGAAACTTAATGTCACGTTAATTGTGTCTACTGTTGGACATCTGGGTGTGAATGATAACCTTCTGTACCTGTAGTGATGATGAGAGACAGGGCTGAGACAGAGGCCGACTTGGGAACTTTTCCTCCACAGGGAAGCCTCTGTCTGTCCGGCGTCTCTAGCTGGTTACCAAAGCGCCGAGTGCCGACCAGATCGTTAGGGGACGAGTGTTTGGCCCCGGTGCTGTTGCTGCGAATCCTGATCCTTCGAAGGTTTGACACAACTACCTCAGCTGCAGGTAACATAGGTTAAAATAGTAAATGACATGTAGAGGAGCTCATTGTTGATGCCTCTAACAGAAGCACAGATACATGTGAAAATGAACGTAAAAACTTTGGTCAGTCTGGATTTACCTTCATCATCAGTGGAGAGGGCAAAGCGGGGCATCGTCTCCAGGCTGTGGGTGCTGCTCATCACCAGACTGGTGCTCCTCTCAGACTGGGAGGAACTGGAGGAGGCCCGAGGGCGAAGGCTGTAAACAGTCAAAGACCAGTTCAACGGGTAAATCCACTGGTAATCACACAACACCACACTGTGTTCTGACTAATTGCTGCTTTCACACAGACACATGACAATGTCATTTTACATGTAGCCTAGCAACAAGGTGTTAAGACAAAAAATAAATCAACAAAAAGCCATTAGACCTCAAGCAGTCCAAAGCACACTCTTACACCTGTGCCTACCTGGCCATGCGTCCAGCATGTCTGCCCTCCGCTGGGCTTGGGGAGGAACTGAGTCCTCCCATGTCCCCGCGGTCCTCCTTGTCCTCGCTGTGGCTGCGGTCAGAGGAGAAGCTGAGGTTGGACGGCGTTGCCAGATGTTCTGTGCTGCTGTACACCTGAAAGGTTGAACAGAAGGGAGGGTGTACAACAGAGAGCTGAGTATTCACTCTCTGATAAACATAATACTCTATCTCAAAAGGATAGCCGATTGGGACCTGGCAATAAATACCTTTTACTAAATTCTGTCACAGCATGAGGTCTTCAATTAAGAGAACGTATTTATTTTAAATATTAATAATGACAGACTTGAGTAAACATTGTAAAAAAGGGACGGGACAAAATATTGATCGGGCAAAATATCTTCCTTTGTGCGATGCGATAATTGATATGCCGACACCAAATATCAATATTTTAATTAATAAAATAAGGCGCTCTAAATAGATTTCCCTGCTCCCGGTATCGCTACTTCAAGGCTCTTCAAGGTGGCGCTTAACACATGAACGAGGGAAAATTAAACATAAGTTAACTTGCTAAGGAAGAAGCGGTTTTCAACAGGATGGTAAAAAGCAGTGTGAAGAAAATAATAAATGCCCCAGCCACGTTTAAGTCCAAAGTCTAGACCCATAGATGCTCTATAGTTCTGTAATTTTAATTTACAGAATGAAAAAGGTGTGCTGCAGAATTGTGCTGTTTTCAAACAGCTTAGACTTGCAGTGATTAAAGAGAGAAATCCTGCACTTAACCTTTGCACAGGCATTTTGCATTCATAGTTAGACCAATAATGGAATATATCATTTTAGGATTGTCTAGAAATAGATTTTCACAGAATTGCTGTATCGCGAGCCATGTACCGTATCATGAGGTACCCTGTGATTCTCCCCCCTTTTGTAAAGATCCATGAAAATAATGCTGAAGTTTCTTCTGTACCAATTTTTCAAAGTCCAAAACTCTTGTCTTCCAACACATGCAGCCCTTACCTTGCTGAAGCGATGCGACCAGGAAGAAAACTGTCTGATTTCCAAGGAAGACTCTTCATCATTGGTTTCCTCATCCTCATCAGACGCCAAATGATGGTAACGGTCTGAACGAGCTGAAAACAGAAACAGAAACTAAACTTTCCAGAGAAAACGTAGAGAATCCATTCAGTAGAGTTTCCATTTGTGAATTCTTTTATGTTTGTACATAACAATAGAGATCTTAAACAGACACCACCAATTCAGTATTTTGGTACTGGTGTTTAAAAAGTGGAAGAAAACCCATTCTTTAAGCCTTGACCCTAAACCTGTCAGGATGAAACCTACTGTCAAAGTAGCTAGTGTCGTCCTCCGCCTCCAGCTGAGGGATGAATTCAGCTTTCTGCCTCAGCAGTCCATTCCAGTCCAAACCCAGGAAGAAGGGGTGGTGTTTGACCTCGGGGGCTCCGCCTACAACCACACAGCCAATTCAATACTGGATTAAGTATGTGACTTCATTAACACTCAAGAAAAATGTTAATTGAATTCCTTCTGACAAATAGGTTATTCATATATCTATTTCTCACATACATAATCTCCCAAATGTCCTTTCTTCTAAATTAAACATTTTCTCACATAATTGTTTAATTCTAGTTTTCCATATGTACTTTTAAAAGTTTTTTTAATTTAATTATGTTTAGTAGAAGGTTACCATTTTAATTTCTCTCCTGAGAGAAAACACCCTTATTTTATAGTATCAGTCTGCAGCTTCTTCATGTGTTAATCAGCAATCAAATGAGCAGTACCAGTTCCTAGTCGGTCTAAAGCGCTCTGTCTGAGCAAGCGGGTGATCAGATCCTGGGCCTCAATAGGTAAGGCATCGTCTCCTTCTGGCCAAATGATTTCATCTGCAAAAAAAAAAAAAAATGTAAACAAAACAAACTAGATAGGTAATCACAGATAAAAGATCAAACTAATGATAACATAACTTCTGAAGGTGTTGCTGTACTTGAAATTCAGTGTGAAGACAGTAATATTTGTACTTCAAAGATAATCCCTGCTGGCATTCAATTATTTCCATATCTTGGCATTTGGTAAACAACATGTCGTTGATGTGCAGTGAAAGAAATTGTGCAAAACAATCCAAGTTGTGAATTTATGATTAGAAGAGTATCTGACAATATTAGAAAATAAGAGATTGAGGTCTCATTAGGCGCTCACCACTGACAACTTGTCCAAAAAGCTCTTCAGGTGTGTCGCCAAAGAACGGAACACAGCCGACCAGGAATTCATATAAGATTACCCCCATCGCCCACCAGTCCACTGGCTTCCCGTAGCCCTGCCTGAGGATCACCTCTGGGGCAATGTACTCTGGTGTGCCACACACCTGCAAAAGCAAACCAGCACATCTAAGTTGTGGGGAACAGAAACAGCTGCTTCCATAATCAGTGGTGTTATTTGTCTTGCATACAAAAAATGTTTTCTCGCTTATATTCAAACCAGTCTCACCTGTTTGTCTACAAACTCTCTTGTGTCTTTTTCCATGTGACCCTCATACAGGTTGGTGGTCATGTTCATCAGGCCAATTTTAGACAAGCCGAAGTCTGTCAGCTTGATGTGGCCCATGGATGTGATCAACAAACTGTTGGGTGGGGAAAAACAAAACAATCCACAATCAACATGAGCAGTTTCCCCACCCCTAAGGGTACTTTACTTTTAAATAGTCAATATATTTACCAACATAAAGTAGGTTTCAGTACATTTCTAAAAGAGAAGCCAGTATAAAGTTGAGAAAGTGTTTGTCCATGCAAAAACGAGTTGTTTATGCTCTCACTTGTCAGGTTTAAGATCCCGATGCACAATACCATAGTTGTGAAGATACTCCAGGGCCAGGACTGTTTCAGCAAAGTACAACCTTGTCATTTCTACAGGCAATGGGCCCATGTTCTTGAGCAAGTTCGCACAATCGCCACCTTAATGGGACAGAAAAACCATGGGCATTGTGTTCATTTTGATTTCTGTCGCTTGAGCTAATTATTCCTTATTTCTCGTTCTACATTACCATTTGGTGTAAGACACATTGGATTTGACAGAGACAAATTTCTAAACCTAGATTGTTCCCTGCTTTCTCTGCTTTACCTTCCACATACTCCATGACCATGCACAGGTGACGTCGTGTCTCAAAAGAGCAGAACATGGAGACAACAAAGGGGTTCTCGGCAAAAGTCAGGATGTCTCGCTCCACAAAAGCCTGCTGGATCTGGTTCCTCAAGACCAGGTTCTGACGATTTATCTTTTTCATGGCAAACCGTTGGCGGGTCTCCTTGTGACGAACCAGATACACGGCCCTGTCAAAAAAACACATGAGCCACATTAGACCTTTTATCTTCACACTCAACAGTAACAAGGTTTCAAGAAAACCTTAAGGGATTATTGCGCTGAAAACACAAAGGTTGAAGTTTGGGCCAATTTGTCACTGGCTACTAGCAGCTTCTAGAAGTCTTACTTTTACTTCCGAGATTTAGGATCCCCTTCACATTATTCTAATTCATAGATTCGACATTTCTGCATGAAGTTGCCTTTGGAAACCCCCTTATTGATATTTGGGTTTGATCATAAGGAGGAATTTAGATCTGACAAGATATTTATATATAAAGCAGAATGTAACAAAGCTGCTATGGTTTGCTGAAAAAGTTGAATGGAACTTCTCGCAAGCTGTAGATTTTTAAAAGGGTAACTACCTTTTAAATCCGTTTTTTCAACCCTATGTTCCTACATTTTTGTGTCTTAGTGACTGACTGGAACAACATTGGCCCAGTATTAAGCAAGATCGCTGCAGTCTTCAGCAGCAAACAAGCTACAATGTAAGTTAATAGGGCGATTGTGCAGCTTGTATTTGCCTCCACAAAAATGCCTGTTTGGCCCCTGACCAGTTTCTGACAACATTATGGAAAGGATCCCTTCTGAGATAGACCTTTAAAAACTTGTTGAGAACTTGCTGTTTAACCAGAAACAACTTTGAAGTTGCTAGTGTTAAACCCACTAGACTCAATTTCAAAGAGCAATACTTTTAGCATGTCAACATATTATAACATATGCAAAATCGGTAAACTATGGGTTTATTTTAACCAAAACTAGATGGTTAGAATAGTGGAAAGACAACCCGAAAAAGCTGTTTTATTTTGTTTCTGTTGACTTTGAATGAAGTGTGTTTTACGATGCTACAATTACTGTTTAGTCACATGGAATCTGGTGGATTTAGCAAATGCAATTTCGCAGATGTTTTTATGTTCAAAAAAAGGATCTTACTCTTTCACAGACAGGTAGATCCCCTTAGAAATCCTTTCCAAAATGTTGTCAGACACATAAAATATTCTGAGCCTGACAGTGGCAAAACAAGCACTTTTGTGAGGGTTAATACAAGCTGGACAAGTGGCCTACATTTTAGCTTGCTTTGTCGCTGCCAACAGAAGCGATCTTGTTTAAAACTGGACCAATTCAAAATTTGTTGTTCCCATCAGTCACTTAGACACAAAAACATAGGAACATTGGTTGACAAAAACAGTAGTTACCCTTTAAGGAATCCTTTAGTGATATAGTGAGGAACCCAAAGGTGCCTTTTGACTTGTTATCACTCACTGGAGGTTTTTGTAGCCCTTTTAAAAGAATAAAAAAAGTGTGCAACTAATGTTTTGCAAAAGAAATAAACATTGCCCAGAAAAAGCAAAGACGGCTGAAACAAAGGCCCTTTCTTCTTACCCATAAGCTCCATTGCTGATGAGTTTGATGGTATCAAAATCACTCTCAAAAGGTTTCCTTCGAGTCGGTGTCAGCATCTGTGGTGCTTTACTCTGTGAAGAATAAGCAGAAACAAGATGCTTTTGGCTGTTTATGGGCAAAATGCAACACAGTAGAAACAATACTGTTATTATAATGATTAGGATTGTTACCCAGTACAATATATTTTCCAGGGCTTGTTCTGCAGTCGGCTAAATGAAGTGTCATGTGAACCAACTTGTAGTCCAATTACAGAAAACAAAGCTTTTCCATTTTGTCCATATATATGAATTAGGGATTTGGGGCAATATAACTAAAACTGTTTAAGTTAGCAGTGACATATTGCCCAGCCATTTTGAGATTTACTTTCCCCTTTAACATGTTGTGGCTTCCTGTAGCTCACCAAACAAACAGAACACTGATTTAAAATATGTATCCTTTCACACTAAAATGGATCACTGGGAAAGCACAACAAACCAAATGTCCTGAGATACATTTAGTACAATACTCAGAGGTAGCTAAAGAAGACAAAACATGTTTAGAGTGCAACTGTTTAATTTTTTAAATCTTAAAAATCTTAATCCTCTTTCAATCAATCAAATTTGCACAGGTAGTCAATAATAATAATAATAATAATAATAATAATAATAATAACTGTGAAAGTTTACCTCCACATTACCATCTGGTTCCATCGTCACTGAAGGACTGGCCTCATACTGTTCAAGCTGTACCATGTCTAGAAACAACAGATAGAGAAAGACAGTGTTTAGTATTACTGCAACCCCCACCATTACCTCTTCCTCCTACATCTCCGTTACTCTTATTTCACACATAGTTAGGAACCTTTGGGGAACATGATGTTCTGTTAGACCATCTGAGGATTGTCATTTGTTGTAAATGTCAGTTTAATTAAAGTTCTTAAACCAACTGAACCTGAATTTCATGCTACATGAGTGTAAACAGAGTGTAAGGTTTCTCACTTTATGGCAGAGTGGTCCTTTACCTTCTAATGGGTTCCGCGTCAGACCCAGCTGGCTGATAATGTAGCGTGGGATGTCCGTCTTGATTCCTTGCCCAACTTTTGCGTGACCCTCTGCTGCCTCAAGTAAGTGATAAAACTCTTCCGGGTCAAACTCCTGTCAACAGCATCCAAGTCTCATTAATATGGACTGGCTGAAGCCAATATCCTAATAAATGTTAATACTACCAGCTTTTTGGCAGATTTTATGTAAGGCCTAGACAGTTAAAACCTTTCACCAATTTACCTTGGGTTATTCAACTATCAGAAGAAGAATAAAGATAGCTAAAACACTTAAGTACAAATTTACCATAGACCTTACTGACAACTGAGTATGTTTATCTACTGACAGGGAAACAGTGAAAGTTTAGTGTTGTCTTCCATTAAAGATCATCAGCTTCATGTAACTGGCGATGCCCATCCAAAGAAATAATTACGGTCAGAATCTCGTTTCAGTCCTACTTTAACCTGAGCTCATTTCAACTCGTTTTAATCAAAGTAATCTTATTTCCATCTTAATCTTATTCAAAAGAGATTTTATCCTCTTAAGCTTACCAGACACTCTAGGAGGCGAGCGGGCCGAGAGATTATGATGAGGATCTTCCTCACCAGCTGGTTGATGACAGATAACTCCTCGCTTTCAGAACGCTCGTAGGCCTGGAAAACAGCATGTGAGCAGGGGCGAAAACATTTTTCAAGTTTATTTATGCAACCATTTTGTTTTTTTTTTTAAGTTCATGAAATGTCTGATTAAATATGTTGTATGTAAAACTTTCTCTAGTTAGTAATATGTTGCACTGTGGAAGTATTAACAGTTGTTTTTAATATAAAAGGCAATTAAATGTGGGAAAAGGGGAAAATGGCAATTTTGATGTTGCCACGTTGAGTTGTCGGATAAAAGATGGCATGTATGCATCATAGATAATCTATAATTTCTATATTTAAAAAATCATATGGACTGCATCAATAAGAGATTACTGTGTAACAAAACCGGAAATTGATCAAAAATCAATTTAAAAAAATGAAAACACACTGTGTTCAAAGCAAATGGGTATGACAATCTATACAATATGAAAACAGATGCTGCCTGACAGAAATGCGTCAGAGTAGACATCACTTTAACCAAGAGGAATTATTAGAATAATCACTGAGTGGGTGGGTCGCAATGAATCATCCCCCGCCTTACTTGTAGACTGGCGTGACAGTTAGCACTAGTGAAACACTGGTTGCATGGTATACTATACATTTGTGTCCAAGTCATATGCCTGTACAGCCTGGAACATGGTAAGATTGATACTACTCGTATCTGTCTGTTAAATATAAAGTAATAGTTAGTAGCCAGTTAGCTTAGCTTAGGAAAAAAACTGGAAACGGGGAAATTGCTATCTTGGCTCTCTCTCGAAACAAAATCCATCTACACGCATCACTAAAAGGCCAGACTGTTCCTCTAACGTTCTTCAAAGTTGCCAATGGTTGAGAGAACCATGGTCTGTTACTTACATGTAAGTGTATGTGTGTTGTCCCCTCACCCTCTGGTCATGCCAGACCCACATGTGAATGTCACAATGTGGAAGTGTGAGAATAACAGTCTTGTTACTAGAAAGTAACAAGACCATTACAGCCGTGGGTCCTACTATTGAAAATGCAGATTCCTCACATACTCACCAAGTATTAAGTCAGTTTGGAGAATCTGTTTAAAGTGGTAAACCATGTGTTAAGCACTCTTTTTAAAATATTTTCTGTGCTACATTTCCCAGAGATAGATCGATCTTTTTTTGCGATTTTCACTCAATGAAGTGGTGCTTTTCACTGTTCATGGTAATAAGGTGAAAACTTCTACTTATTACAAACTGATATAAAGGTCAAACAATAAAGCTGCAGCACACTTGAAAAAAAATCACCTGAGGAAACAGGCATTTTGACTATGACTGGAGTTTAACAAATAAATTAAAATCCCCTGTATGCTGTGCAAATGTTGTTCATAAAACTACTTTTGTTGCAAAGATTAGGGGGCAGTGCAATAGGGTCTTTTTGTACAATCTTTGCTGCCATAAGCACAACATGGGCAACTTTCTGGACTTTTTTTTCTGTACACCAGAGGACATTTCCCAGACAAGAGCTACCAAAACAAAAATGTCGCAGCTTTTACAAACTGAAGAATCACTACATACATTAAACCATAAGTTAAGAGTCACAGAGAATTTAGATGACTGAAAATGTAATGTCATCCTTGAAACTGACACACTTTTTAACAAGGTTTTGTGTGTGTGTGTGTGTGTGTGTGTGTGTGT